>NW_027186349.1:12775358-12953407 GCF_028583685.1 Petaurus breviceps papuanus
AAATGGGTTAACAAGCTTACTTTAATCAGTCAGACATATATCGTTTACCTTGTTCAGGGGAAAAAGGTCAGCACCCCAAACTTCAAAATATACAGACAGAATTATCAAGACATTAACAGATCAAGTAGACAGCTTTCCAAACTGTCCAACCATTACATCCATACCCAGTCAACATCTGGGGTTTCCACATCTGGGTTTTTCAAAGCCGGGGGACTCTCAACAACAGCTTCCCAGAATTCAGATCAAATCACAGAACACTTCTCAAAGTGAGTCCCAAAACAAAGCTACACATCAGGACTTATATAGCCTTCTCCTGGCTCAGAGAATGTAACAACCTTATTGACTCACTGGCCAATCAAGAAGTATCTACTGAAAAACAAGCCTCCCTCCTCAGGCTTCAGGTGCATTTTAGCCTAGGGGCAGGGAAGATCTTCCAAATTTGCATTCCCATTACAACATTAGATAGTGATTTATTCTTAAAACTCTATTGAATAAAACTTCCCTATTGTTATTTATTGATCAACTTATGAAACACTATTGTTGTTCAATGGGGTCTGACTCTTTGTGACCCTTTTTGGTGTTTTCTTGGCAAAGATACTGGAATGCATTGCCATTTCCTTCTTTAGCTCAGTTTACTAAGGAGGACACTGAAGCAAATAGGATTAAAGGACTTGCTTAGGGTCAGACAGCTAGTAAATATTTGAGGTCAGATTTGAACTCAGGAAGATGAGTCTTCCTGACTCCAGGTCCAGCTACCCTATTCCATGTGCTACCTAACTGTCCCAATCAAACACTAGTACATTGTATCTTTTGGTTCTACTGTTTTATCTAATTTTTTCTTTGATTAATACTTCTTATAATTTAAGGTCTGGCAGTGCAAATCCACCTCTTCCCTTCTTCCCAACCTTCTTTGATAATTTTGACTATCCTTTTATATAGACTATATTATTTTAGCCAATTCTATTCTATTGATCTTTTAATTGGTGTTGCTTTAAAGCTATAGTTAGGTAGAATTACTTTCTTTATTGTCTTAGGCTTGTCATGCACTCTGTACATCTCTCTACTTATTCTGTTATTTCTATAAAAAATCTATAACTTTTTTCAAAAATACAAGTCAATATCCAATTATTAAGTAATTATTGTAAATGTCTTTTTTGTAAATGTCTTTTTCCTTTTTATCAATTTCTTCTGCTTTCTGATAATAATATATAGAAATGAATTTTTATAGTGTTTCTCATATACTGTTATTTTACTAAAATTATTACTGTATAATGATAATTTTTTGTTGCCTCTAGGATTTTCTAAATAAGCCATCTGGAAATACAGATACTGTAATGGTTTCTTTGCCAATACTCATTCTCTTATTTTTTTCTTCTGTTTTTGCTGTAGATAGCATTTTAAAAGCTATCTCAGAAGGAATGGTGAGATCACACATTTTCTATTGTAGAGATCCTTCTAGTTTCTGAGGATCATTTTAATTTTTCAAATCACCAGTGAAAGAAATAAACATTTCAGCCATAAGTTTGGACCACATAATTCTCTGGTTAGCTCTTTCCATTAGGACTCACACTTACTTTTGAACTTGGCTATATGATTTTTATAATCTGAAAGATATATAAAATCATTAGCCTGAGTACTCCTTTTACCAAGATGGTGATCTTTGCATCTTGTGTGATTTGATCCATGTTGTCTCACAAATTATTTCTTGAAAACATTTAAAAAATCTTATTGGTGTCCTTTGTTTTAGTTACTTACTTTTCCCACTTTATGCATTAATTGCTTACATTTCCCACTTGCACAGTCCCACTTTAACATGTCCCATCCCAGTCGTCACCTCTAATAACAAAGAAAATAACTGCAGTAAAACTTAATCAATATAAAAAAAGGGTTTGAAGTTTGAGCTGTTTTGCTTCTTGAGATATACTATTTCTTTCCCTTTTGTAGTATCTAGAGGGCACAAAATAATCTCCTATTATTTGAAGTCCTTCCTCTATGTTTGAACATATTTCTTCTGACTGCTTTCAAAAAATTTAGCTTGTCATCATAACTGTTAATTTTAATCACTATGTGTCTTAATTTGAAACTTAGAGCTTTAACTTTTTTTTCTTGAGGTATTTGTGGATTCATTAGATTTATACTTTGCTTTCTTTGTTAAGAATTTCTGGGCAATTTTCTTGTATTATTTCCTCTATGATGTTCTTCATTTAAAAAATTTTTCATGTTATGTTGGGAAAGTTATGATCCTTATGTTTTTTTCTGCACATTTATTTTTTGCTTTTTGGAGGGGGGAGGCAGGGCAGTTGGGGTTAAGTGACTTACCCAAGGTCACATGGCTAGTGTTAAGTGTCTGAGGCCGAATTTGAACTGAAGTCCTCCTGACTCCAGGGCCTGTGCTCTATTCACTGTGCCACCTAGCTGCCCCTGCACATCTTCCTTTCGAGTAAATGGATTTACCTCATATATACTCAAAACTTGTTGAACATTTATTTTCTTTTAATTGAACCCTGACTTGCTATAATATTTTTCTGCTTAATTTCTTGATCTCAGGGTTATCACATTGTTATTTTTAGTTGGACTTATTGTTTTGACTGCCTATTAATCTTGTACTTTATGTTTGTTATTTTAATAACCCATTCTCTTGCTTTATATAACCTGAATCTTCTACATGTGTTCTTTTTATTCATATTGACTTTTACCTCCCTTCTGTCAGATTTTTAAACATTTCATATTTTTAAAAAATGTCAAATCATTTTTTTTCTTCTATGGAGAAACTTCACTATGGATTTTTTTTCTGATATGCTAATTCAGTTTTGTATTACTGCATTGCAAACTATAACTTTTGACACATTTTAATTCTTAATATCTTTTCTTGTGGATTTTTATTTCTCTTTTGAACCACTCTGGAATTTCCTGTTGTTGTTCTATGCTCCCTTAAAGTCCCACAGGAGACTATGTTTTACCAGGTTTCACTTTCTTTTGTTTTGAAATATTTGTTAAAAATACTTTAAAATCTCTTGGACTTTGATCTACCTTCTAATTTAGGTCCTTCTCTGTTGATCTATCTGTTTGTATTCTGGGTTTTTATTGAGCTGTCTTTTTCTTGAGATTGGGATTTTAACCCCTTTTCCTCCTTATATCTCTTCATTATTCACTTTCTAACTACTTCCCTTTTTCTAATGGGTATATCCCTGGCCTTAGATTCCAAAGTTATCTTAGATATTTCCCATGTTGAAAGATTTATGTTCTCTTGCTTATCTCCCAGGGTTATTGTGAGGATAAAATTATTTTTTTACAATGTGCTTAGTACAGTACCTGACACATCATAAGAATTATGTAAATGATGCTTTATCATCACCACTATCACCATCATCACCACCACCACCATCATCATCACCACCATCATCATCACCACCATCACCATCACCATCATCATCATCAATCATCATCATCATCAATCTCCCTCATCTGTAATCTTTGTTTGCTGCTTGTTTTAGGGTTGGACATAAGATGTGACATGTATCAGCTAAGTTTCTGAAGCAGGAGGTGATCCCAAAATGGAGTCAGGGACAAGTCTGTGGGTCCATTTGTGCTTCTTTGCTGGGAGAATGAGACTGGAGCTAGAGAGAAGTTGAGTGAACACTTTAGCATTTTCAGGCTCATTCATAAGGATTTTGTCTTGTTGGAGTTCTTTTTTTGACCTGTGAATTCAATTATAATTGTCTTTTATATATGGTACATAATTCTTCTTTATTGCTAGGCATGGAAGCACACACCTATAATCCCTACTTATATGGAAGTAGAGGCAGGTGAATCCCTTAAACTTCATCTTAACCTTAACTTATAGCATTAAGGTTAAAGCTAATTGGATGTCTGTGCTCTTTGTTACCAATATAGTGAGCCCTTGAGAGGGCTGTGTGACTCTGGACAAATCACGGAACCCTGGTTACCTTAGTTTCCTCATTTGTAAAAAAGAGCTCCAGAAGGAAATGGTAAATCACTTCAGTATCTTTGCCAAGAAATCCCCAAATGAGGTTATGAAGAATCAGACATGACTGAAACAATCAAACAACAAACAACAAGCCCACTGCAGAAGAAAACTCATGTGTCCTCTCTCCTAATGCAGTGCTCTTTCTGCCATGCTGTAGGCACAACCACTTCATTTAATGTGATAAATTGTTAATTTGCTCTTTGTTCCTCTTGTTTAAGGTCACATCTGGTTGGACATTTATTTCCTTTTAATTGAATCCTGACTTAATATTATATTTTTCTGCTTAATTTCTTGATCTCTGGGATTTCACATTGTTATTTTTAGTCCTCAGTAAGACCTCCTGTTTTGACTGCCTGTTAATCTTATACTTTATGTTTGTTACTCCAATAACCCAGTCTCTTGCTTTATATAACTTGAATCCTCTAATAATGGTCTCCATGAATGGAAACTTTTCCATTGTGAACTTTCTTGCTTTGACCAAATGAGTCTTTTCTACACTGCACCACACAGCACCTTAGCCAGTACAATAAAGGGCTCTTGACCTGAGGCCATAGTCAACCCCCTCCCTGATCACCCATCCCTTCCTAGTGGGAAGAATACATTTGTGCAATTGCTAGGGTCTTTTTGGGTCAATGTGTGTTCATTATTAGGGGCAATTAACAGGAACTGAGGACCAGGAAACCAGAACCAAGAACTAGACAAACATCTAAAAGAATTTTCTACAGAGGTTGATAGTTGGGGAAATCATCATAGAATTTGATTCTGCATGGGGCCTTAGAGCTCATCTAGTTCTATCCCTGTATTTTATAGATAACAAAACTGAGGTCTATAGACTTTTGACAATTTGCCCAAGGTCACATATTTGTAAATAGCATACCTATGATTAAAAATAAGGTCCTTTGTCTCCAAAGTCATGTTATTTCCATTATAACTCACTGGGATACCCTGCAATAGATCTAGAAAAACACAATGAAAAAGTTGTATGAATTGGTAAAATGACAACTTGCCTCACATAACTTCTCCATTCAATAGAGCATTCCTTTGTGGTGGTTGTATTCTGGTCATTTTCTCATTTTGTTCAACTGTGGGTCTTCTAGACACTACCCTTGGGTATTATGTCTGTCCATTTAGCAAGATTAAGTGTTTGATATGTAAGGCGGTTTCTTCAGGTTTTTGTCTTCCTCCTTGTGGTAACTGTTTTTGTATAGTTAAACAGCTTTAGGAAATGTTTACAGTGCATCAGTTTAGTTAGTATAGGCAATATGTATATCACACATGGAATATACCCCCTGTGCTAATTTAAATGAGCTAATTCATCAAGTGATTTGATCATTCATCATATCAGATTGCATTACATGAATAAGGAAGGTACTGGTTATAGCGCCTCTTTGTACATACAAGTTATAGAGATTTTTTAACATAATGGGTTAAAAGTCATTAAAAGGATATAATCTGAACTGTCATTCTTCTAATTTGGTAAGACACAATGACAGAATTCAGAATTAAAGATGTGTAAATGTAATGCTTTCAAGAGAATCAGCAAAACCCCTTCTTCAATTTTCCTGTTATTTTGTTAGGGGTATAAAAAAAATCAATGGGGTGTATACAGTATGTACTATAGCAGACATGGTGTTAACAGGAACATGGCAGAAAGTTACCAAGCATGAACTTCGGGGAGGAAAGAGGAAGAAAGAAGGTAGGAAGGTTTGGAGACTACAGTAAGTTTGGATGTCATGGAGCCAATCAGGACTGTAAAGCAGCTTTACTGTAGAAAACAGATATAAAGTTAAGTTGAATAAGCATTGTGGTGGGTTCCTTTGTGGTAGAGGGATAAAGTTGCAGGGAAGAAGCCATTTGATAATTTGACAAGATGTGTGATCTACCAAACAGTGTTCTTGGGGACTGAAAAAGATCCTACTTAATGGCACAGACATTTTTCAAAGGGACTGAGGCTTTTCCATTTGTCATCATAAGTCTATTTAGAGGATTGAACTATTTTCTAGGGGAAAGAAAACAGCAGAAATGACACTCACCTAGGGATGTCATATTTCCTATATTTTTACTAGAGGGCTTAATATACTTTTCTGTGTTCATTACTATCTTGGATAAATATTCTGTGTTAAAATGTTCATTAGAAGACTTAGCTTATTTCTTGAATAGACTCTAATATCCTTAAGGAGAGGAGCACAAGTTATAGCAAGATGACAGTAAATATTATTGATCTGGAACAATTGGTCCACGTCATTTTAGAGCAGAGAAGTCAAACCTACAGACCATGGTTTTGTTCAGCTTATAAATACTCCCAAGTGCGACCTAAACTAGATTAAAGTGTAAATTGTAAAATATTAAACAAAATAAATGAAAATATAATAAAACATAAATAACATTAATATTTGTTTCTTTAAGCAAATATATGACCCACAGAGATCCTGTGTTCTTCATTTCTCTTTGACTTAGATACCACTGGTCTAGAACTCTAGCTCGGGGTGAGGCTCTATACACATTATATAAATAATATATAGCATATCAATTACAATGTTGGGGGGAGACATATGGTTAAAATTAATATAATTCTGCAAGTTTTTTTTAATCTAGTCTAGAAAGTTTTCATATAGAAAGTGGGCTTTAAACTAGGATTTGAGGTATAGGAGTATATATAAAGAGGAAGTAAGGAGTTTAATTGACTAGAAATTCCCTCAGTTAAGGTATAGGAACAGCTTCAATGAAATCTAAAACAGCAAGAAAGACTGTATTATTAAATTGGAAAAAGTGGAAAATGAGGGAAAGTTAGCAGCTGGGGAAATAAAAGAACCATGAAACCTCCAACTTAGGTGAGTTCCAGAGTTTATTCATAAGTACCCACATTCCTCTAGACTTTTGTAGTGCAGTACTATTTTCCTTGTCTAAGAGATATCTTTTTGGAGCCAAGGGAGAGCAGTTTCATTCTATTTTAATGAAAGAGTCAGCTGTCATACCTGCTGGGACTTGAACGATTTAGCCTGGTGCCCATTTTGCTTAGCACCTGCAATCTGACTGAAGTGCCCCTTAATGAAGGGAGGTGATACAGCGCTTCCTTTCCAATAGTTGCCCTTAATCTGGACAAATGAAAGGTAAAGGAATAGAATGTCAAAGGAGTGAAGGGAAACCACAAATTAGAGTTAAAAATAGAGAGTTTCTAAACTGTTCTTCTCCCAGATGATTAAGGAGCAATTCTGAACTTCCCTGAAAAGACCATAGCACGTTCTTTCTCCGAAGGGGCCTGGTTTAAAAAAATGAGGCATTGACTTTAAGAAATGAAAAAGCAGACCACTAGGGGAGTAGAAGGGAAATGTGGTTTTCATATCTAATCCAATTCAATCCTATGCAATTCACTAAACATTTATTAAGCACCTACTATGTACCAGGCCCTATGCCAAGTGCTGAGGAGACAATAAAAAGAGACAGTCTCTGCCCTCAAGGAGCTTACAATCTAAACGGGGAGACAACATGCACAGATGGACAGGAAAGGGGAGGGTGAATTTATGGATGCCAGGGGGTTCTTGGTATAGAGGCCATCTTGTTTTGTGGAGCTGACGCAAGGCAGAGCAGCAGATGTAGAATGAGCTGAGAGTTCAGTTCCTGCCCTCTGTAAAGGAAGGCAGTGGGAGGTGTCTGTTACTCTGCCCTCCAGCCCTCCAATCAGAGGGGGGAGGAGACAGAGAAGTGGAGTCAATCAAAGTTGAGTTATAGTATGGAGGTGGGTTTAGAAGTCATGAGCTTATCTTAGGAAGAGCATTTTGTTCTGGGTAATTGAAACCAGACACAGTAGTAGACCAAAGTGAAGGCTCAAATTTGAGATGAGTATAAAAAGGAGTACAAACTAATAGTATAAATGATGTTTCTTTGGCCCTTGATACAGTGGCACATTGAAGTGGGAGTTATACTGACAGTCAAAATTCAATTAAAATTTTTTTTTCTAATTGTGGGGTGGTCCTATGATGCTGTTCATGGCTAGTAGTGAACTTTTATTTATTCACCTGAAAATTCCCAAAGATGCATGCATTATTCTATATTCTTAATAATGTAAAAGCTTTCCTTGAAAGTAAGTTAGGTGCTTAAGAGGACACTAGGTAACTCACTTAATAGAAGAGTACAGGCCATTAATTGTCGTACTAAAGTAATGAGTTCCTGCTGACCTAAAATAAGTTATATGTCTTCCTAAGTACCTAACTACTTGGGAGTGACTTGTAAAATGCTTAACTCAGCTTTTAGAATAAATAAAAAAACCTGGTCAGGAACAAAGTACATCTAGGTAGCTAACATTTTTCTTTGCAACTCAACAGATAGGAGGAGGCATATGGTGAGGGAAATAAACCAATGTGGCCCATCTGTTCATTTTGGCTTTCTTTAAAAAAAATCATTCCTTACATGTAACAGTAATACTAATGAACTACAATCAGAAGGGCATGGTTTCTGAGTTGTTTTATCATTTGTGGTGATGGCCTTGCAACGATCCCTTCACATTCTCTACCTGGATTCCCTTTTAACCCCTGGAAGGAATTATTTGTATTTATGATTTAGCTGACTTGGATTAGGGCCCAGTGGTGGCCAGTGGTCATGAAATAGAGTAAACCTTATTCACCCATATGGTGAACAAATCCATGACCTTAGTTCCATTACTATTCCACTGTAGCCAAGTGAATCAACAGTCTATAGACCTGAAGTTGAGTGTCTTTGCTGAATCAATAGCTTAGAGATTTGCTTTTATTATTCCACAGTGATCCCCAACCCAAGATTTATAATACTTCAAGTTATTTCCAGTTATCTCGAGGGTTATCATGAAAAACTTAAAAGAAATTCTCAAAACAAAAATTTAAAAATAATACCTTTTGATAATGTAAGTAGTAATACCTTACTATAATGACTATTTACTATGTGGATTCAGAGGTACCATGGCTCAAATCATTTGATCATTAAGATATAATTTTATAAGTTCTTAGCCCTCCACAAAAGTCCAAATTTGATGCCTCACTGTGGAGGTGGCCTGGGTTCTCAAAGCCTAGTCCAGGGAAGAGTAAGCTTCAACATATGCTACCAAGTTGGAAGGCTTAAAGTATGACTCTAGTTACAAACTATTTACTGCTCTTAGCTCAGTGTGGAGAAGTTCATCACTAGGAGGTGATAAATTCTTTGGAAATAGCATCCTATGAAATACAGAAAAGTACCAAATGGACAGTAGTCTTCTGAGACTCTTCTGTCAGTGACTGTGGCAGAGTAACAGAAAAATTAAAGACCCCAAAGGTTTTAGACTATCCACAAACATTAATTTAACTTTTGGTAAATTAAATATTAAATTGATCCAAAACCTAATGTACTGAGATATTTTTGTTGGGACTGAATCATATCAACATTGGTATTTTCATTATAAATGAAACTTGAAGTCATAAAAATATAGGAATATGTCATAGGAATAGCTTCAATGAAATCTAAGATAGTAAGAAAGACAGTCTTATTAAATTGGAAAGAGTGGGAAATGAGGGAAAGTTACCAACTGGGGAAATAAAAGAACCATGAAATCTCCAACTTAGGTGAATTTCAGAGTTTATTCACAAGTACCCACATTCCTCTTGACTTTGAGATAAATGGAAGATTATCTCTTGAGCTCTCCTTAGAGAGGGAGATCAAAGAATTAGAGTTGATTTCCTGAGCCCAAAGGCAACTAGAGGCATTAATTCATGGGGCATTTGGTCATCTTTTCATTGCTCTCATGAGCATGAACCACCATAGAAATAATTGCAGCTCATTAATTTAGGATAAAGGAGAAGAATTCTATTTAGAACCTTACAAGAAGGATCAGACCAAGTTAATATTGTACTGAAACTTGATGACCTCAATGTGAAGATGGGTTCAGAGAATGACAGTAGAAAATACATCAGAAAAGACGGTTTGAAGTTAAGAAATGAAAGCAGTCATAGGTTTGAAAACTAGTTAGTCTCACGTCTATGTATAGCATAAATGTTTTATTGATGAAGAAGAGGCTCGGAGTGGCTATGTGGTGCAGTGAAAAGAGTACCAGCCCTGGAGTCAGGAGGACCTGAGTTTAAATCTGGCCTCCAACACTTACCACAAAAACTAGCTGTGTGACCTTGGGCAAGTCAATTGACCCCAATTGCTCTCTAAAAAGCAAAAATAAGTGGCTCAAAAGATGCTGGATATGAACATTGAACATTACAAAAATGAAATTATACTGTAACAGATAGGAAAAGACTGATCACCTATGTGGCAGTAATATCAGAACCAATAGCTTAGGTGTATTCAGATTATCAAGTAGTTAGAACAAATGTCAAAATGAATACCTTAGTTAGAATGAAGGACAAAAACAAAGCTGACCCTTCATGCAAATACAACTATTCTATCCTGATATATTCAAGCATGCTCTAGAGACTGAGCAACTGGTAATGGCTAAAGTAAAAGGTATCGATACTGAAGGTCACCTTTTCCTATAGAAGTTTAACATGCCAAACACACCACAGTGAGGAGGATAAAGAGCTCAGAAACCATCTTAGCCAAAAGAAACCTGCTTATCCTTCCCACTCATAAAGAACTGGAGACAAACAAAGGAATCAGTTTAGAATACAAACTCATTTGCAAAACATCATGGAGGAGGATCATGGCAGATTGCAAGTAGTTACCAACAAAATAGTGAAGTATGTGGAAAGAGAAAATGAGTTTGTAAGAACCTTGGTATCAGAACAAACTAAGCCAAAAAATTCCAAGAGCATTTATAGATGTTACTGTAATGAAGATGATAGATAAAAAATAGAATAGATCTGCCAGCATTTCAATAGTAGTTTATCTGTCCCCATTGTAGTAGATGAGGAAATGGATGTGGTATTTAGGAAGATAAAGTTGGGGAGAATATCAGAACCAGACCAAGTACACATAAAAAATTTTATATATTGAAGATGATAAAATTTTAAACATGTTTAATTGATGTTTTTGATAGTTGAATCAGGGAAGATATTGAATGATTGCAAAAGAGATCAGATGGTATTATTTCTCTGAAAAGGTGACTGAGAAACTATCATTAACTGCTGATCTATATGCTTGATTTCTTCTCTCTATAAAGTCTAAAGGGCAACTAGATGGTACAGTGGATAGATAGAGTGCTAGACCTGGAGTCAGGAAGATGAGTTAAAATTCAGCATCAGATACTTCCTGGCTGTGTGATTTGGGTAAGCCATTTGATCTGTCTTTGCCTCAGTTTCCTCATCCATAAAATAGGCACAGTAATATTACCTATCTCCTAGGGTTGTTGTGAATTTGTTAAGCACTTTGCACAATGCAACAAGGTAATCCTTGATGTAAATATGTGAACACAGGCACACTTTCAAAAATAACTTTTTATAGTACACCACATCTTCAGTCATGTAATTGTTTGAGATGTATAAAGAACACAATATATTTCTAATTAGTCTCGATGCTTTGAGTCTCTTCCCTCTCTAATCCACCTCCCATGTAACTGCCTAAATAATTTTCCTAAAGTAAAAGTCTGACTATGCCATTCTTCTCCTCAAGTATCTTCACTGGATCCTTTTTCCCTCAAAGATAAAATATAGACTTTTCAGTTTTTCATCTTTCCCTCAACAAATTATTGAATACTTGTCCATTTATTTTTTTGTGTACCCAGCCAAAGAGAAGTTTGTTGAGGGTAGGGACTATTTTAAAATATCTTCATATTCCTCATTAGTATAGGTATTGTACTTAATGCTTATGACATTGAATGTAATTGAATATGAGAGTCTACTATATTTATTGTCTATTGATTTTAAAAAACTTGTTTGGTAGAGCAAAATACTTTCTCTTTTTATTGCAGGGAAGAAGGAAGGGCAATTGGGGTTAAGTGACTTGCCTAAGGTAACATAGCTAGTAAGTGTGTCAAATGTTTGAGGCCAGATTTGAAATCAGGTCCTTCTGACTCCAGGGCCGGTATTCTAGCACCACCTAGCTCCTCCCCAAAAATGCGTTCTTAGAGTATCTTTCCTAACAAAATGTCTGTCACATGCATGTTAATAACATTAGATTATCCAATACATGCAATCACAGTGATAACTTTTTTCAGTATCCTTTTGATTATTAAGATCATACATGATATTCCTGCTTGTATGGAATCTCCCATTTTCACTTGTGACCCTCTATAGTTAAATTTTGACATAAGTAGTCCACTTTGTGAAACCACATGGCTTATTTAACATAGAAAAATTGTCAAGTGCTTTGCTTATGGAGTATGCAGTTCTACCATCCCTCCAAAGCTATTCTGTTTTTGTTAAAGGTAATGGGGACCATCAAAAGAAGGACTTGTGTGATAGTTACACCTGTGCTTTAGAAAGAGCTGAGCGGATGATGAACTAGCCCTTGGCTGTTTGTTCATTCTCTCTCTTTCTCTCTCTTCCCCTCTCCCTCTCTCTCCTCTTTCCCTCCCTCTCTCTCCTCTTTCCCTCCCTCTCTCTCCCTTCCTCTCTCTTCCTTTCCCTCTCCCTCTCCCTCCCCTAAATGGAATGTCCTATTTATAAGAGAGAGAGTTCAAAGCTCAGAAGATAGAAAGAGGAAAAACATTTGTCTACAGCAATCCAATAAACCCGTCTCTGGGGGTTATGATGCCTCTGTCCTTTCACGCTGTTTATTGTCTTCCATGAATCCATGTTCGACTCTCCATGCATCTTCCCTGGCCTTTCCTGAGTCTTGCACCACAGCAAGGAGGAAGAAACAGTGACAGTCAGATATTGGGCTTCCAAATAGAAGGGTAAGCGGCAGCTCTCAGGACCCAAATCACTAAGGGATTTCTTCAAGTCACTATTTTCCTCTGGGCTCAGAGTGAAAATGACCATGATTTGAATAGGTAAGGGAGAAATTCATATTCCCTGGTTACAATAAAACAGGATCCCTGACCTCATTGAGTTTATTTACACTTTATCATAGGAGGACCAATGAACCAACTGGTACATGGACCAATAGCAAAATCATGTGATATATAATAGCTATAGTGTATGAATAGAATAGGTACAAAAGTTTATGTCCAATGAAATACAAGGTCTATAGAAATAAACTTTTAATATAAATCCAATTCCAATCCCATGACCTATCATTAAAGTTTGCTGTGTTCCTGGCAGCACTTGCAGGAAGGAAGGAAGGAAAGAAGGAATAAAGGAAGAGAATAAGCATTTATTAAGTGCCAGGTACTGTGCTAAGTGCTTTAGGAATACTATTTCATTTGATCTTCACAATAATTCTAGGAAATAGGTACTCTTATTATCCCCATTTTCAGTTGGAGAAACTGAGGCAGGAAGCCATTAAGTGTCTGTAAGTGTCTTGCTTAGTACCATACAGCTAAGAAAAATCTGAGGAATTTGACTCAGGTCTTTCTGGCTTTAGGCCTAGTGCCTGGAGGAGCAGAGGGTTTTGTTGTTGTTCTGTTTTCGTTTTTGTATTTTTATCCCCAGTTAGCAAACAATGATGTGGTATCCAGGATGGTTGGATGTCACTTGCTGATGGTCAGAATAAGCAGAATGCTAGCATTCACTCATTTTGTGCTTATAGACATATAGCTATTGTCTCATTTTCTAGAATGTAAAAAATAAGTATTAGGTAGCAGTTAGCAGTCTGTTTTTCTTTATATTTACTATAAGAGAGATGCAGCATTGGGCTTAGAATTGGGTTTAGAATGAGAAGTCCTGGGTTTAAGTCCTTGACCTCCCACTTTTTTTTTTGTTTTTTTTTGGACGGGGGAAGGTAGGTCAATCGGGGTTAAGTGACTTACCCAAGGTCACACGGCTAGTTTTTGTGTTAAGTGAGGCTGGATTTGAACTCAGGTCCTCCTGACTCCAGGGCTGGTACTCTATTCACTGTGCCACCTAGCTGCCTGGAGATCTCCCATTTTCTAGGCTTATGCCCTAGGGAGATGTCATCTAGTATGAACCTCAGGATCCTCAATTTGAAAATGAGGGTATTAATAATTATATCACATACTTCACAGAGTATTTGTGTAAATTAAATTATAGAATATATTTTGTGACTTATAAAGTGTTTTATAAATGAAGAGGGGACAATGTGATACAAGAAGTAGAAGTTTGGCTTGGAATTAAGTACTTGGTTGAAGTCTTGCCTCTGACACACATTGGCTGTGTGTCATGGGAGAGTCATTTTACCTCTCAGAGTCCCAGGTAACTCTCTCAGACTCCCTTCAGAATGAGGTAAATAGTCTCTACTATGGGGGTTTCTCTTAGTGATGAAATGTTAGTATCAGTAGGAGGGGACTTTGTTGTTTAATCATTTCATTTGTGTTTGACTCTTCATGACCCTATTTGGGGTTTTCTTGGCAAAGATATTTGAATGGTTTCCCAGTTCTTTCTCGAACTCATTTAACAAATAAGGAACTGAGACAAACAAGGATAAGTGCCTTGCTGGGGTCATATAGTAAGTATCTGAGGTCAGATTTGAACTCAGGAAGATGAATTTGACTGTCTTCAGGCCCAGTGCTTGAGTTTTGGGTTTTGATGGCTCAGAGGGCATGTAAAAAACAATGGTTTCTTTTCTGGCCAGAAGCTCTGATGGTCTACCTCTCTTAGACTGATTCTTTTGTGAAGGCAGACTAGGCCATCTAGGTCATTTTTTTTTGTCCCATTTCTTTTTTTTTTTTTTGCTTTTTGGAGGGCAATTGGGTTTAAGTAACTTGCCCAAGGTCACACGGCTAGATTTTTTGTTTATGTGTGTTAAGTGTCTGAGGCTGGATCTGAACTCAGGTCCTCCTGACTCCAGGGCCAGCACTCTACTTACTGTGCCATCTAGCTGCCCCTTTTGTCCCAATTCTTACCTTCAATTAATGAATAGATGTTAGCTCAGACAAACTGAGACCTGGGAAAGAGTTTAGCTTAAAAGGTCACGGCCTCCCACTGCATCCAGGGTCATCATCAGTCATCCTGACCTATGTCTTGCCACTGGACTCTGATGACTCTGGAGGAGAATGAGGCTGATGACTTTGCACTGTTCTGCCTCACTTAAATCCAATTCACTTGAAAGTCAAGACATCACTCTCCTGATGTCATTGGTCCTCTTCAAGAATGAAAGATGAGCACCAAGTAGTGTCTGAGTCCAGATTTGAACTCATGAGTAGTCTTCCTAACTCTAGGCTGGGTGCTCTATCCACTGTACCAACCTAGCTGCCCAGGAGGGGACTACTTTTACCTAATTATGAGAAACTATTTTATTGGAATCTTTTTTGGGATTCATATTTGTAAAACTTAACTGTCATTTAGCATTGACTTTTGTGCTAATTTGCATTAATCAACTAGAGAAGTATAAGATGTGGAATCAAGTTTTAGAAGACTAGAGCTGTGATTACTTGTTTCTTTGGTTGCCTGGCAGCAGGTTCTTTGGTTAAATTCTATAAAAGCTTGCTAGGTGATGAATCATCAATGAGCTAGTTCAATAAACAAACATTTGTTTGCTGTTATTGGCTTTTCCTCTTAGCAGAATCTCACATTACTCCAGTATGGTTTTCAGTTGAAGAAGTAATTTAAGACTGGAAACAATGAGGTTTTTATGTAAGGTTGATGACACCTAGGGATGTTTCTTTTATTTTGTCCACTTTAGGGGTCAGAAAAGTTAAAGTAAAATCATACTTTATGAAACAGATTGTGACTAGATTTTGATTCAAATTCCTAAAGCAGCATCTTGTAGTTACTTTAATTTTTACACAGTTCTCTATTTCTCTTTGACCTTACTATATCTCCTTGGGCTCACACAAGTTTTCTGTTTTCCTGACTTCTTCTTCCCCTTGGATAATGTGGCTACAATCTGGACAGATTACATAAGAAATCCTTGGTAACCAACATCAAAATATGAGAGATGTGAGAAAAGATTATTCTCTTTCTCTTCTCTATCTAGGAGGAAGACTTCTTAACCCAGCAATGATTTCCCAGGTTTTAGCAATGTTCTAGAGAGTCTAATGTAGCAAGAAGTAGATCAGAGGTGTCAAACACACCACACTTCTTCAGGGGGCCTGAAGCAGATTAAAATGTAATTGGGAAATTTTGAATACGATAAATAAAACACAAGAAAAACCAGATACTCTTACATTTTAAAACTAAGTCAATATGCGGCCTCCAGGGATCCTTACATATGGATTTGGGGCCCCATTTCTATTTGAGTTTGACACCATTGAAGTAGATATCATTAGATTTAAAACACCAGTTTTATCATGTTACTCTCCTTCTCACAAACCTTTAAGAGCTCCTCTTTTATTTTATTACTTTCAAATGCCTCTGAGTAATTTTCCAAACTATTCATAATTTTGGATAGATTTTATTTCTCATTACTTCCAAATACACAATCTCATCTTCAACTAGTTCAGTCTCTTTAATCTACAGTTGACAACCCCATGACTTTACTCTTTCCCCTTATAGAATTTCCTTTCATGATACTCTTCCTCTGTGGACATCTTATCCCTCTCTTAGGGTCCAGCTCAAGTTCCATCTTCTCTGTGAATATTTTCCTGATAACTCCAATTATATTTATACTTTCTTTTCTAATTCCCCTTGCTTTCATTGTTTGTACATCAAAGTTAGCATTGCAGATGGGGAGAGAGAGCTGGATTTAGAGCCTAGAGACTTTGGTTTAAATCCAGCATTAGACATTTACAATAGGTTCAGTCATAGACATAACAAGTTACTGAACTTCTTAGAGCCTTGGTTTCCTGGTTTATTAAATGGTGATATTTGTTTCACCTTCTTCACAGGGTTATTGTGAGGAAAGTACTTTGCAAACCTTAAAGTGGTATGCAAATTTGAATTTCTATTTAATATAACCCTAATCTCTAATTGGCTCTCAAAATCAGATTTTTTTGTGAAACTTATTTACAAATCTACATTTTAAAGTAGCAATTCATTTTGCTAAGAGGCAGCATAGTGAATAGAGAGTTCATACACAGAGCCATCTGTATTCAAGGTCAGCATCTAACATATACTGCCTGGGTCCCTAGGCAAGTTGCTTCATCTCTCTTTGTCCCAGGGAGCTAAGACTTATAAGGTTCAGAAGAATTGCTGATCTGCATTGGAAGAAGAAATTTTCTCACTACATAAGGAGTTCTCCATGCCAATGAAATTATAGAATTCCTTTTTAAAAATAATTACCCCAACTAGCTTATAAACCTGGTTTGGACAAAAGCTATGCACTAAGTCTTTTGTACCTCATAATACCATCCATGCATAGCGGTAGGCACATAACTTATGCTCAATACTTTTGAGCCACTGAGTTCATGGCTGCCAAGTACAGAGATTGTGATGAGGCTGACTCTCTGGCACCCTCTCAATTCTATTGAAGGTAATGCAAACCTTCCTCCTCCCACTCACGTGAAGGGAATTTGTATGATCATGGAGGTCAGGACTTAACTTCATGTAGGTTGACATAAACATGACAGATTGAGGCCATTCATTTGTCTAGTTTGAACATTTACTTCTTTCTGTCATTGAACCTTTTTAGCCTGAAGCCTTTACTTTGCCTATCATGTGCCTCATTTCTGATTTCACTGTTATTGCTTTTGATCCTGCTTTCACTTTCCTCTTCAATCTCTTCAGTTCTTCAACTAAGCTACTTGGTTCTTGATCTTGGTTTGTTTGTGCCATGTTCCTGACCTCTAGTTGTGCAAATTTTTGGTCACCTTGTCCCCTTTCTCTCTAAACTGGTAAATGTTTAGTCAACTCCATGGCCAGGAGTAAGAGGAAAATATGGAGGATTGTAGATCATAGATTTATAAATGGAAAGGACCTTAGAGATCAGTGATTCAGTCTAACCTGAAGACGAGTCAACTATGGTACAGAGAGTGGAGATAATTTGTTCCATTTCTTACAGTTCATAGGTACTAGATCTAGGATTTGAACTCAGGTCATCTGACTGGAAGAAAAAATCTAAACAATTAGAGCTGTCCAAAAATAAAATGGGATGCCTGGGAAGTTTCTAAGTTTTCTCTCACTGGAGGTCTTCAGATAGAGACTTAATGAATACTCATCACGTATACTATAATAGGGATTCCTTTTGGATTTGGGATGAATTAGCTGGCCACTGAAGTCTCAACTCTGATATTGTATGATTTGGTGAGTCTGTGATGCCAAGTTCAATACTCTTCACCATACGATTCTCAATAAAATGATCAGATTTTATTTCTTTTTGCATATAGATTCATTGTGAAATCATTATTTTGCACTCAGAACAAAAGGTGAAGTAGAACATGGTCAAGTAGGAAAAGCATTAATTTAGAATCAGTAGTTATGGATTAGAATATTGAATCTTTCATTTATTATTTTGTAACATTCTGAGTCTCAGTTTCTTCATCTATTAAGAGGGAATAATAATA
The DNA here is from genome assembly GCF_028583685.1 of Petaurus breviceps papuanus. NCBI lineage: Eukaryota > Metazoa > Chordata > Mammalia > Diprotodontia > Petauridae > Petaurus > Petaurus breviceps. The sequence goes on from NW_027186349.1 coordinate 12,793,733, forward strand.
TTTGCTTCAATGACTTCATAAGGTCTTTGTGAGGACAACTTGTATAGATCTAGCAATGGCACCTGCCATTGATTTTTCATCCTGATATAGTCTTATTTGCTCATTTCACTTCTTAAGTTGTGGAGTAATGGAGGTGGGGCTGGCCTGGAAACAAGTTGAGGATGATGTTATTAGGTGAAGAACTTGTGCTAAGTTTTGAGGGTGAAAGTAAAGAGAGATGAAAAGAAATAACAATAGGCTTTTTTCTGGTTTTCTGGTCTCCCTTTCAGTATATTCTCACCATAGGAACTTTTAAGCATCAATTTCTTTCTGTTCTTTTTTTGCTTTTTGGAGGGGGGAGGACAGGGCAATTGGGGTTAAGTGACTTGCCCAAGGTCACATGGCTAGTAAGTGTTAAGTGTGTGATGCCAGATTTGAATTTAGGTCCTCCTGACTCCAACCCAGTGCTCTGTTCACTGTGCCACTTAGCCACCCTGCATCATCAGTTTCTGAAGAAAGTGGAGTCCTGAAGAAAGACAAGCATTTCAGTTGAAGAGAGAAGTGCCCTGAACCAACCACATCACAATCAGAGTGAAAAGACACTTTAAGTTGGGAAAATGAGGGAAGGAAGCTAAAGATGCACCCTAGCCAGACTAAAGGAAACCTTCTGGACTTGAAGCCTTCACATATGTAGTATATTTAGCCAGTTTTCCCATGTTTCAGTGCTCTGTGGAAGCTGGGATATTGGTGATCAGATTCCCTACTTGGAAGGCTGCAACTAGGGGGAAAATGGACCCTGACTTGAATAGTTTTGCCATCCTGGAGGTGTGGCTGATACTGAGATGGTTGTAATTTTTATTGAAGCCATCTTAACTGCTTATTAAGATAATGACCACTTGTACAGGAAGCCTCTTGGGAAAAAAAGAAAGGGATCCTATGATAGAAGAATGGGAGTCAATTTTAAGACTGATTGTAAACTCTTCCATTAGATCGAAAACTCAGGAACAATCTGCCTTATTTTATATCCCCAGTACTTTGCACAACACCTGCACATAGTACGTGCCTAATCAATATTTATTGAATTAGATTGTCTCACACTTTTAGATAAATTTAAAAAAAAGATCTGGATGAAAGATTATAGTGTGGGTGGGGTGTTAGGTTCACAGACAGCTACGTCTGCCCTCAATTCTGGATGTTCACGGAACATGGAGGTACTCCTGCCACCTCCATTGAAACTAGTTAAGTAAAGCTCTTTGTAGACTGTGGAATGAATGCTTTCCATGTCAGCTGCCATCATTACAAAGTGTGGCTAAAGGACCTTTGGGTAGAAAAATTGAGAGACATCATGATTCATGGATTTTCATGTTTGTGTGTTTGGTACTTTTATATAGAATATCTATAATAAACATTGACAACTTTTGGCACAAGTGATGATTGTTAGTGACACAACAATCAATATTTTGAAAGGGTCTGTCTGTAGGTATGTAGAAGTGAAAAAGACACACTACTTCTTTTTCCTTCTTCTTGATAGTTTATTGCTATTCCTTGGGTCAGGAGTCCAAGACTTAGGACAGTATTCAGGTCTTTAGACAGCTAAGGATAAGGTAGTCAGACTTCCTCATTAGTAGTTCTACTAGGTTTCTGCTTTCAAGAGAGTGAATGAATGAAAATTTGGCAAGATCTTTTAGAAAGCTTGCTAAAACTCTGCTTAATATAGTGATCCATGAAAATTTCAAAGGACTCATTCATGATGAAAAATACTATATACTTCCAGATACAGAACTGATGGACTAAGAGTACAGATTGATATATATTTTCTTTATTTTGTTTACACTTTTCCACAACATGGCTAATGTGGAAATATGTTTTACATGACTTCATGTATATAATGCATATCATATTTCTTGCCTTCTCAGTTGGTGGGAGAGGTGGTAGAGGAAGGGAAAAAATTTGGAACTGAAGATAATATTTTAAAAATTATGATAAAAAAGAAAGCTTGCTAAATTTTAATCAGTCCTTGACCTCACTATAGAAAAGTTGTCCTTTCCACATTGAAGAAGTTAGGGGTGTGGTACCCTTGCTATCTGGAAAATATATGTAAATTTTTTTGGACCTCCATACCAGAGAAGTCTGATTTTTTCTTTTTCTTTTATGGGCTGTTTACAGTACCTTATTGTAAAATTTGGGTTAAGTATTTGGTCATAGGCTCGTTGTCATCTTCTGGCTTTTGTGTGTCATCTGTGGCTTCCACAAAACTCTCAAAAAATTCCAATTTAATTTCTTATGCTGACCTGTGATATTGAAATCGCAACAGAGAAAGTCATGATGTGGAAGGGATAACTGCAATATAGATTAAAGGGGGATCATTTTGAACCCTATGAACTAAGATCTCATCCCAGATGTAGCTATATCTATGAGGTACTGGTATGTACCCCAAGTAAAGTGCTAATATGAGGCTTCAGTGCATTTCTGTTATTAAGATTTTATTTAATTCCTACAGTTTCCGTTTTGCTTTTAGTATACCTCCTGCAGTGCCACTTGTTTATGATTGTTACAGGTTGAGTAACTTGTTATATGTTGACCTCACCCAGGAACAGATTCTTTATACCTTTAATATCTTCACACAAAACTGCAGATCATTTATGTCTGGAGTTCTGTTTAGTGTGCAGAACCTCAAGATGGGGAAACAGGAAGTGAGTGAGGGCAGAAGGTGGTTGTGATGGTGCCAGGACAAGTTCACTAGCTGTAGCCACAGCATACGTTACCAGTCCTAAGGTCCTTTAACATCTCTAGCCTGAGGTTGGGTATGTCCAGGAGCTATTCGAGGCTCCAGTGAAACCCTATTACATAGCATGACATAGTGAAAAGAACATTGGACTTGGAGTGAGGAGATATGAGTCAAAGTCCCGGCTCCACTTCTTCTTAGTTGTGTTGACCACTGGAAAGCTGATTCATTTCTAGGAGTCCTGGTATCTTTATCTATAAAATGGGTTACTTAGTTGTTATGTGGAAAGCACTCTGTAAGCCATAAAGAGCTACATAAATGTGAGCTATTATTATATAGGCAAATAATATGGAACTCTAAATCATGTGTGTCCAGAGGGGCTACCTTTCTCTCCTTCTTTTATCCTAATTAGAATTAAAGTCCAAGAATATCCTTATGAATACATCTCCTAAGGGTTTTTGTGTTTTTTTTAAAATCATTTTATCTGGGGAATAAGCCTGATTTAAATAATGGTATCTAAATTCATTCAAGACCTCATAATTTGAAGCTGCCAGTTTCAGTGATGTGAAATGTGCAGAGGAATATTAAAGTCAGGATAATACATAAAATGAGATGATTGACCTAACACTTAGACATTATTTGAATACTACAGGCTCTAACAGCAACAATAAAATTAAGTCATAATAAAATGAACTTCTTTGGGGTGAATCAACAATTTTCATATGTCTTTTTTTTTTTCCATTCAGCAAAAGCTTAAGGAAGAGAAAGATGCAAAGCGGGCTCATCTTGATAGCAGGCATGACTACCTTTTTGACGTTTTAGCTTGCTGTGTGGACTTGGAGAAGGCAGAGGTAGAAGATGCCATTCTGGAGGGGAATCAGGTATGTTGTATGTTATAAAATACTGAGGGATAAAATGAAGAATACAGGATACAATTCCAAGGTGGAGTTCTTTGACCATAGCACCTGTGCTTCGCTCAAATCTGAATGTATTCAAAGAGTCATGTGTCTAAGAGGCCTAGGTTCTAATGAAAAAATCCACCTTTAATGATATTACCACTGTGATGACCTCTCAGTAGCTGGAGAGTGAATTTAAGGCTGCAAAAACTCGATGGGGATGGTGGAAATCTAGTTTGCTCATGTTCAAGGGCAATGGCTTGAATTATTCCATCCTAAACTGAATTGTATGCTGACTCTACCACTGGTTCTGGAGATGTGGGAAATGTAAACAGGTTGTTAAGCCAAGGTCAGGAACAAAGAATGTCAGATTCAGGATACTAAAGGGAAGGACCTTATTGTTCAGATGCACAAAGTAAGACCAGAGGGAAAGAATAGCTTTAGGACAGAAAATGTTTTTCTGTCACTGATCATCTTTCTTCCAACTGATTCTTGACTTCTGTATCCATCTTATTTAATTTCCTATGTGTTTCTGATAATCAATAAGTTTAACTGGGAAACCATAGGCCCAAACTAACAAGACAGTTCCAGGTGGCTTTTGGAAAAATCAGGGAATTATTTCACATTTATTCAGATGACATTTAAAAAAATCAGTTCTGACTACTTAGTATTAATCATCTACCATGTGTTAGGATCTTGTTAAAAGATATTATCTTTATTTCTAAAGGTCTTAGAATTTAGTTCTGTCATAGAATAAAAAGAAAATGGCAGTGAAATGAAATACACATTTAAAAAAGTCAATAAATGCAGGGAAGGGTGGATTTGTCACAAGTTCTCCCTCTCTAAATTGAAATATTTCTTTGAAGCAAATAGGCAGGATAATAAGATATTTATCTTTTCACAATTTGGATAAAAACAGAACATATTTTAAGTTCTAAATGATGGGTTTGATATGGTCATGCCTGAAGGCAGGAGGAATATACTAGGTTATCTTTTAAGCTCCCTTCTGCCTTATCATCTGATGATTACAAGCTATAACTGGATATCTAAACTGAATTGAATAAGGTTGATTCTAATACAAAACAAATTTATCAACTTGGATTGTTATTATTATTTTTTAATCCAGATTGAACGAATCGATCAGTTTTTTACTGTTGGTGGTTTCCATCACCTCATGTTTTACTATCAAGATGTGGAAGCAGCAGAAACAGGTAGACATTTTTATTGTTATATCTCTTAGAAATGTTTTGAGGAACAGAAGGGTAGTATGGGAACAAATTATGCCATTTATCTTGGAGTCAATATCATGTTCTGTGATATTGTAGAAGTACTTGGTACAGGGGTGGGGAACCTTTGGCCTTGGGGCCACATGTGGCCCTCTAGGTCCTCAAATGTGGCCCTTGGACTGAATCCAAACTTCACAGAACAAATCCCTTTAAACTTAGACTCAGTCCAAAGGTTGCACCCAAGGACCTAGAAGGCCATGTGTGGCCTCGAGGCTGCAGGTTCCCCACCCCTGCTTCAAGATTCTAGGAAAGACTTCTGTCCAGCTTAGTCTGGATGAACTTCTCACTAATTACTCCACTTTAGTATGACCTTGAACAGCCACTTAACTTCTTTCAGCCTCTACCTCATCTGCAAAATGAAGGGGTAGGCCTGTATTTCCTTTCAGGGCTTTCTAGCTCTAAATATATTATCATTTGGTACAAAGACAAATGGAATAGACAACCTTTTATATTTTGAGCAGTTTTCTTTCAGTTATTGAGCTGTGACAGTACTATATATAGGATGAGGTTCTATAGTTATGAAAATTGATCTTTCTTAAGAGTTAGAATATTCTCTTTACATATAATTTTAGAATTTAGTACATTTATCTGTTTTATCCATTCCCATACGCTTCATTTAAAGTCCAAGTTGCTACTTTAAATTCAGTAATATGCCATAAATTATTTTCAAGACATTTAGAACTCTTATTTTCTATGTTTGGATATCATATTATAATTTATTTGGGCAGATTATTATATAAGTTAGTCATGACAAATTCAATCATTTTCATATAAGAAAAATTCACAAATCTTTATTTGGATTCAAGTTCTGCAACTAGCATATATTTGATTCTATTTTTAAGCAGATTATACTCTTGTAAAGTCTGTACTGTGCACACAAATGGTCATATTATAATTGTATTGGAAGTACCATGCACATCCATGGATTTTTATTACTCTTTATGAACACTTTTTGCAAAAAAAGAGAAATTAGTTATTGCTTTTAACTCATGATATATGATTGTCTTATTATCTGAAAACTAAGGGAATCATCCATGCAAAATGGAAATGACTGGCATTTACTCAGGCTTATTGGTCTAATATTATTATTATGCTAAGAAGGTTCACCACACTTTTAGAGAATTCCAAACAAGATGGAAAGTTTTGATTTGTATATTTTCTAGGCAAGAACTCCCATATGTTTGGCAGCTAGGTCTATTGCTTTTGTATTCTTTCCTTACTCATCAGCTCTGCTGTTGTAACACTTCAACAGTGTATGGATGATTATATTTGTGATGGACTCTTTCTACATAAACACTGACCGCAAACTTTGAAACTTGGCTGATGGTATTCAAGAGTTGTTGTTAATTACCTTCTGGCTAACCTGGTGATCAGCACAGCCCCTATAAATTTATCTAGGCTGGTCCTTGGGAAGTAGACCCACAGTTCATCAGTGAATTCATACTCAAAACCTTTTATGTTCACTAAAACCTTGCAGAGACTCTTCTCAAATGGGATAGTTTTCACTAACAGAAATTTACCTCTCACACCATGATGAGAATCAGAGGCAGACTTTGGTGAAGCATGCTTTAATAGCTTATACTTAAGATAAGCACAGTTTTTCAGCATTAAAAATGGATGATTATGGACTTTAAACCTCCTGACACTATTTTTACTGCACCATGCTGTGTGCCTCTTTATTCATCTTCCATGTACTACCACTGTCTAAGCAGCATTGTTCGGCAATGTTCAGCATCGTTTGTTTCTCCTCCTTGTAATGGCTCTCATTCTTCAAAACATCCTCTGAGGAGAATAGTATGAAAACTGAAATGTGCAGTTTTAAGAAATGACCCAGGACTTTAAGGGAGACTGTACTCACTACTTTGTTCCACATTACTATCTTGTCATTCATTAAAAGTTGTCATTTTTTTTTTGTCTAAAAATTTGGAGGAAGATAAGCCAGTTTCACTTTTGTTTAAGTCAATTCTAGCACCACTTTGAATGTGTTAATAGTTATAGGATGTTTTAGAGGGGAATCTTGTTCAGACCTCAGAGTTATTTTAAAAATTAAAAATTTTTAACGGACAAAAGTCTATTTGATTTCCCTCCCATATCGTTCTAACAGAAAAAAAGACAAATCAATATTCTTCCAACAAATATGGATAGTCAGGCGAAACAGATCCCTTCATTGGTAACATAAAAAAGTCTCACATTTCCTCACAAGTCCATCTTTTGTCAGGAGATGCCTAGCATGCTTCAGTGTTGGTCCTCTGGAATCACTGTGTTGATCATAGTTCTTAGTCTTTCAGAGTTGTTTGTCCTTACAAGGTTGTTCTTATATATATATATAATTCTCCTGTTACTGCTAATAGCTTAATATCAGTTCAATCAAGTCCTCCCATGTTTCTCTGAAACCATCTCTTTCATAAATTCTAACAGTATTTCTCTGTGGTCATATACCATAATTTGTTTAGCTATCCTTACTTTTTTATAGTATTTGGTTCTGCCTACATAAAAAATCCAGGTGACATTAGCAGAAAGCAGAATATATTTTATGAATTGCACAAGTATTTCTGATTTCTTTATTATTTGAAGTTTATTTTCCCAAATTTACTTTTTTAACTTTAAAAACTTCATTATTTTAAACATTCTTTTCTTTTTAAAATTTAAATTACAGATTTTTTTCCTCTCACCTTTCCCAGCCATAAGGCAAAAAAAAAATTATTTCAATTATACATGTGAAATCATGTAAAACATTGCATATTAATTATATAGCAAAATGAAGGAAAGCAGTGAGAAATGATATTTCAGTTTGCATACAGAGTTCATCTGTGCTCTCTCTGGAAGTAGATGGTATTTTTGTTTGTCATGAGTTCTTTGGAATTTCCCTCCTTTAATGTATTGACAAAAGTAGCTAAGTCTTTCATAGTTGGTCATCATAGCAACATTGCTGTTACTGTGCACAATAATATTCTGGTTCACTTCACTTTGCATCAGTTAATATAGATCTTAACATATTTTTCTGAATATACTCTCCCACCCTTGCTATTACCTTGTAATTTCTTATAGCAGAATAGTACTCCATCCCAATCATATACCACAACTTGTTTAGTCATTCCCCAATTGATGGGCATCCCCTCAATTTCCAATTCTTTGCCACTATGAAAAGAGCTGCTAAAAATGTTTGGGATGTCTGCCATTTGTCATCTCTTACCCTCTACACATGACCATCCTATCTTTTCTTCTTGTCATATATTTCTGTTACTTTTATTTTTCAAACTCTCTCCTTAGTTATATGTTGTAGCATATTATTAATTAATCCATTAGATCTTCAACTGTGAGGATGTTGGAAAGAAACATTTTTCATTTTTGCAGCTCTGTGCTCAACATTCATCTTCTCACCTATAAGGGAATGATTTTCTTATAAATAAATGTTACTTTTAAAAAGGCATTTCTGCATTTTTCTGTGTTTCCTTCATTTTTTTTGTTGAGTTGTTTTTAGTTGTATCTGACTCTTTATGACCCCCTTTGGGGTTTTCTTGGCAGAGACACAGGAGTGGCTCACCATTTCCTTCTCCAGCTCATTTTACAGATGAAGAAACTGAGGTAAAAAAAGGATTAAGTGATTTGTCCAGGGTCAGACACCTAGTAAGTGTCTGCAAACAGATTTGAATTGAGGAAAATATTGAATTGGAAAGTTGTTTTCTCACCTTACCTCAGTTTGACTTTACAATTCTTTGTTCTTAATAATATCTTCTATCACTTCATTAGGTTTGAATTTCAAGGTGATAGCTAAGGATAATCATCAACAACATTTGAAAGGAGCTCATTATTGACATCAAATTTTCTGGTCAGAGTATTTGGTTTTTTCTTAAGGGCAAAGTGTCTGAATATTCTGGAGGCTGCTGAAAAGTACATTTTGGGTTCTTATTACGGGAAGCTCATAAACTTGAAGAATTTTGGAGTTGGAAGAGTACTTAGAGATGATGTCCAATCCTTATATGACAGATAAAGAATACTGGGCTTGGTCACTATATCCTACCCCCTAAATCCATTCCTTTGTTTCTTCCTTTTTCATGTAATATCAGTCATGGAGGCCAAACTTTAAGTCCTTTCAGCTTGGTAGGACCTATCAGGGACCCACCTTAGTTGTTCTGTATGACCTTTGGTAACTCAGGCTCACTTCTGTGCCACAATGAATAACAAAGTTGGATTTTAGTAGAGGAAGAAGATATGTCCTGAAACACATAGGAATTAAATTAAGTTTTATAATTAAAGATACTTTAGTATCATCGTATTCATGATATTGAAAACTAATGACAAGTGCTTTCAGGGTGATACGTAAACTTAAATTCTTAGGAGGGAGTTTTCTTTATTTGATGTGCTGGTTACTCAAAACCATGGTTCAAGTAAACAAACTTTATTATTAAGCACAGGTACAAGTAAACATAACTTCCCTCAGATTTTTATTTTCAAGCCTTGCTCAGTGACTTCTGGTAAAAGCAGATCATACCCAAATTCTGTGAGGTCTAAGAAATCTCTGCCCAATGCACAGTGTGAATCCTTGTCCCCAGTGGCCCACATCTGACTTCAGGTCATTACACTTGGGCATGGGGGCAGTTAACTTAAGCTGCACAACATCCGCTACATAGGATTATGATCCACAATACATACTGCACATATGTTACCATGTTTTTTTTTACCTGAAATCTCCTTCTAGGATAGACATTCTTAACACGAAGTCCTTGGACTTCTTTCTGAATCTCTGGAAGTCTGTTAACTTGAATGGGAAACAAATGACATCTTTATTTTTATGATCATCTAACTGAATTTTTTTAAATGGTAGAGGAAACAAACCACTGTAGTATTATGATACTTGTGACTGTTACTAATAAAAATCACAGAATTTTTATCCCACATTCCCATCGAAAATTGATTCACGTCCAACATGTCATGTATGTTGCCTTATAAAAGACTACATCACAGTTTCATGTTCTCATTTGAGCTAAGAAACAGTTACCTTCTCACTGATATATCTTTAAAAAACAACTTGAACTTGCTTATATTTTAAATATATTTTTATTTAACATTACTAAAAGACATATATTACTAACCCAAAATTTAAAAAAATGACTATATTTCAATACAACTGGTTTCCTTTGTAACAACTTCTATTGGAAAGGAAATCTTGTTTTCTTTCCTATATATTTTGTATTATTTATCTAAGAATTATTTTTAGGAGTCCATAGTTTTCATTGTATTCCCTTAAGAAGTCCATGACATAGAAAATTAAGAACTTTTGTTCTAAGAAATATCAAACGTTTGTATTTATGTCAAATTTATATGAAGAAAAATTACTATTTTCCTTGATCGAATTGAATTTCTTTGTTTGTAGGGCAAGTTAGTACTCCAGGAGGAGGATCAAGTCTTTTTACTGGAAGAGTTAAGAAACCTAAGGTGTTTGTAACTGAAGGTAAAGATGTTGCTCTCACTGGTTTATGTGTATTCTTCATCAGATCTTCCCCTTCCAAAGCCATCACTCCTGAGAACATCCACCAGGTAGAGTCAAGATCCATTATTTACTATGAGTTTATTACTTAGATCATATTTTATTTGTTTTTTTTTGTTTTGCTTTTTTTTTGGAGGGAAATTGGGGTTATGTGACTTGCCCAAGGTCACATGGCTAGTTTTTGTGTTAAGTGTCTGAAGCTGTATTTGAACTCAGGTCCTCCTGACTTCATGGCCGGTGCTCTATTCACTGCAACACTTAGCCTCCCCCCTTAGATCATATTTCAAAGACATTTAAGAGATATTTTGTAGTTGAAGTGTCTTGGCAAAACTGAGACAGGAGCAATTTTTAAAGAAGTGGGCAGTGGGGGAGGAGTTAGTGGGATTAAATTTGCACTGAGAGAAAAAGTTATTTATGGAATGTTATATTTTGTCTCAATAACATCAAGATAGATGTGTATGTATATTACCATTCTTCTATTAGGTATGAATTTTTTCATTATCTATTATAACAAAAAGAAACATGTTTAGGACCACTTGTATAAGTAAAAGTGAAAGTGATGGAAGTCCCACACATTCAATTGGTAGCCACTCAAAATCAAGAGAAAATGAGGAAGGTTTCTAGCATTTCATGTGTGGAGGTGACTTAAAAAGATCCATTATTTCATTAGTGTCTTTCCTACTTTCACAAAATCTTGTGCCTTAGTAGACTTTGTATTAGGCTTATAGAAGCTTTTTTAGACTCTGTAGACTTAGGTGGTCTTCATGAAGGCATTGACACTCATATGTGACCTTGAGCACATCATGTATCTGCACTGGTCTTAGTTTTCTTATCTATAAAATGAAGGGGTTGGGCTCAATGACATTTTATGTCCCTTCAAGTTCAAAATCTGTAATAATCCTATGACAGTGATAATAAATTTCTGTGGTCAAAACAATTACTTCATGTTGAACTTTTGCATATTGACCATCTGTGAACTCATGTGTCATTCCTTGGCTGACAAACATGCAGTAAATGGCCAGATGCATATTCAAAATTCCAGTTTTATTGAATTTATTGGATTTTTTTATTCCATTACCACATAGACTTTGAGAAATTAGGATAATCCCCATTCTACCATGAGTTAATGACCTACAATTTAAATAGAATATGCCTTTAGAAAAAAATTGATATGATTTAAAAACTGTTGTTTTATATTCAAAGGCTAGACTATATTTTAGTCTAAAAGAACTATTTTTCCCCTCAGGAAGTTTGTTTCAATATGTTAGATGCTACCAATGGGGGTCTTCTAAAAAGTGTCGAGCGTTTGTTGTCAGAGATCTTCATTCCAGCAATCAAGGCAATGAACAATGGCTGGGGTGAACTAGATGGTCTCCAAAAAGCATCCGACATTCGGAAGGACTTTGTGAATTCTCTAGAGGGGTTTGTGAGTGTCCTGTCTAGTGCTCAGGAGAGCTTGAAAGAGAAGGTAAGACTGTACAACATGTTCCTTAAAAAAACAAAATGAAAACTTAAAATAATTGCTAATGCAATGAAAAAATTGCAAATACAGTATACTCTATTTAGATTGTGTGAATCATCCTGAATTTTGGTATCATTTAATTGTGGGGAAAACTTATTAAGAATATTTCAAGGAACTTTTGTTCAATCCTTTGGATAAAGACTAGAGGTAAGTCTTCTTTGGACTAATTAAGGTTTTACATGTCCATCTATTGTTAGTGATTGTGGGTGTGGACATGAGAGGGAAATATCATTTAACTTGACCTGAGGAAAAACCCTCTGGGAGAAAGAGGACTTGGCCAAAGTTGTGATTCAACAACATAAAAATCAATGGGATTGGGATAAAGAGGAAAAATAAATTTGTAGACAGCTGTCTGTAGTTGGGAAAGTCTACATGAAGTCCAGGAGAGCATGTGATTAGGAGGAGCAGTGATTAGTGATGTGATTAGTGAGATGATCACTTATTTCATTCAATTTCTTTATACAAGATGTTGTTCTTTTATGGCAATGGCCTGCTCACAATGAAGCTCAACTCAGTTTCACTGGTTCTGAATATCATACCTCCTCCAAGAATGTCTCCTTAGGATTCAAGACTGTGTAACTGATCACTGGTTCTAATATATTCATAGTCAATCAAATAATACACGAGTACTTTTAGGTACATATTATGTGTCAAACACTATGTTGTACTCCAGTATGCTGGAATAAGTCTACATGAAAATGGTCTTTAAGATGATTTCAGATTCATTTCATGTCTGCTTAGATTAGGGTTCTTAAACTTTTTTTTTGTGTGTGTGTGTCTTGGGCCCTTGTAGAAGACTGGTGAAGCCTATGGATCTGTTCTCAAAGTGAGGTGTTTAAAGCCATGAAATAAAATATATGAGATTGCAAAGGAAACAAATTATACTGACATAAAGGTATAATTGTTTTTGTACCATCCAAGTTCATGGACTCTCTTGGATAGGCCTGTGCATCCTAGGTCAAGAGTCCTTCATCAAGATAAGGAATGTTTTCCTTCCTTCCTTCCTTCCTTCCTTCCTTCCTTCCTTCCTTCCCTCCCTCCTTTCTTCCTTGCCTCCTTTCTTCCTTCCCTTTTTTAAGTTTCATTAATTTGTTTCTTTATCTTTATTGTTTTAAAAATCACAGGATTTCAAGTATGCAAACACTAACAGTTGCAGAGGGCACCAATCAATTGATAGCTAGAGTATCAACTTTGGATTACAGGCAATACTGGAGGACATAAGAGACCTTTCTGACTCTAAATGGATGCTGTTCCTTTTCCCCCTGATATTTTTGATCTTTTGACAGCACATCCCAGTCACCACTGAACTACGTTAAAATATGCAGAAACAAAACAATTTAGAGGAGGTTGGGCCCACCACCTCACTGCTGTGAAAAATGATTAGGCTTTTAATGATATTAAAGAAATGACATGGCTTTGCTACCCAACCTAGTAGATACCAGCCCTCTCACTGTACACATTATACTCTGACCCCACAACTGCTTTAGTTTTAGTGGATGCTAAGAAGGGAAAAAAGTGGCAGAACCCTTGCCTCATATCCTTGCAATAATGGAAAATCGAAGAGATTGAGACTGTTTTAATTGTTGTTGTTTAGCCATTTTTCAGTTGTGCCTGACTCACTGTGACTCCACTTGGGGTTTTCTTGGCAAAACTACTGGAGTGGTTTGCCATTTCCTTCTCTAGGTCTGAGGAAGACAGGGTTAAGTGACTTGCCCAGGGTCACATATTTGCCAGGGTCACACAAGTAAATGTCTGAGGCCAGATTTGAACTCAGGAAGATCTGTCTTGCTGATTCTAATCCCAGTACTCTGTTGTGAAAAATGATTAGGCTTTTGGTAATATTAAAGGTACTGGTGCTCTAATTGCCTATGAAAAGAATGTGAAAAACTTTAAATATGGGACAATAGTAAGTTGATGGATGGAACTCTTGAGGGATCCGGCAGGCCCTTCTTGGTGAGAGAAAGCATCAGCCATTGTTGAATTTACTTTCTCTTTCTGGTGACTGTTGGGAAGACTTGGGGTATCCTAGCAGTTTGTTGGGGGTGTAGTGGGATGGGTTGCTGACAGTGCAATCCAGGCATTTGTTACCTATGCCCAGAAGCTTGGGTAGTTGTTCTATGGGTCAGAAATGTAGCAGCTATTTCCAGTAAGCCAAACAATGGCACCAGCCTTCCTCACACATGTTTATTAAATTTTCCTTGATTATGTGCTTATACTCTAGAAATGAGGGAGGGAGAGTTTGAGAGTCAGGTGAGATCTCTGGGGCAGAGGAGTATAGCTCTATGGAGGCTACTTACCTTGGTGACAATCTCTGTGTCTGTGTTTGTGTTTTTCTAAATTATGCTATGGAGAAAGAATCTCATGTGACGATCTATATTCCAAGCTGCTGGAGGTTCCAAGGCATAACCTACACCAAAGGACTTCCTTGTCAAAACCTTACGAACTTTTCTCTGTTGTTTTGAGTGTGTTTTTCATAGCTGTTTGGGGACTCATGTAGTAAGAGACTATGGGACCCTGTTGAGATAAAGTAGTGATAATACTCCATAGACCAACAAATTATAGGGTTTTCATCAGTGTGAGGCGTTTACCTTATGTAAATTCATATGAACTCACCATAATATGTACCACATAAATTCCATCTCCTCTTCGAATTAGCCCTTCTCAAAACTTTAAGATACCTGGGGCTGGTATAGGTGCTTTACTTTGGGCCGGGCCTATTGTTGGGGGGCGGGGAGAAATATGTGATCATAATGTTTAACATCAAGATAGACCACCACCAACTAGTTGAGTTCATTAATCTTTGGGAAACGGTCAGGGTTGCTGTGTAAAGAGAGGGGCACAACTCAATATTTATACAGACCATAGTGACTGTGGAAGGCTATTTTCTATTCTTCACCTTCCCCTCTTGGAACAGATTGTATATACCCCTCACTGATATAATTCAGTGAGTATAACTGCCCCTGTCAGCTTATTTAGCAAATCAACTTTCAGTGCTAGTTTTTATTTCCAAGATGATAATTATGTTTAGGACTACACAAAAAACTTTCAGTTTTTTGCATGCTTGAAATAGTATTAGGGCTAGTGAGGGTGATGTGGAGGGGATGTATTGACCTTTTCTGATTCTTTTCCATGAGCTTGTGTAGAACTACAGTCTTTAACCCAACCAATAAGCACATCTGGCCAGTTGGAATTGGTTCTTCTTCTTTTTTAAAGCAATTGGGGTTAAATAACTTGCCCAAGGTTACACAGCCAGTTTTTTTTTTTTTTTGTGTGTGTGTGGGTGTTAAGTACCTGAGGCTGGAACAGATCCCGGGTCCTTCTGAGTCTGGGGCCAGCGCTCTTACTCACTGTGCCACCTACCTGCCCCTGGAATTGGGTTTAGTTTATGTGGATTAACCTCTTTGCCTTTATAGTACTAAAAAGTTCTCCAGAGACCTGATACTGAGAAAGGAACAAAGGAGCATTAGTGAAGCAGAATGTCTGATAGAGTAAATGTTTCTGACAAGTGCTAGGGATTAGTGTGACCTCATCTTATACTCACAGAATGTTTTTATATTCTACCAGCTGATCCCCACCATCACTGGGAAAAGGGGAAGCATAGACTGTACAAATTAAAGGGTAGTCCTTCTTAGTGCCCACCTACTTTGGCTCACAGGGATTTGGTCTACTGCATCTGGACCAAAGAGGACAGAAAACCCTTTGATTGTTACCAGAAGGCATGGGCTTTCTCTTTAAAAGAACTGAATATATGAAGTTTATAGAGTGCCTCCCACCCCCCTCTCAAAGTCCACCAAAGCAGATATTGATCTGGAGATGTGGATTCTGAGGGTCATAGGATAATTAATGAAGAGCTGTAAGGGATCTTAGAGACCTCTCATTTTACAGAGGAAGAGATCAGACCCATTGGAGTTAGTGTGAGAGGAACAATTTAAACCTGTCAAGTTGACAAACATTTATTAAGTAAACACTACATTTCAGGCTCTAGGCTAAGCTCTGGAGACATAAAGGGAAAAACTTGCAACATATCCTGGTCCCAAGGAGTTCAAAGTCAAATGGGAACACAGGTTTTCTGTCTCTAGAGACATCATTCCACTGTCCTGGGAACTATAGGGAGGACTATAGGAATTCTTTGACCTAGGTAAAGGAGGGGTGGGGTGCCAACATGATCTCTACTACACGCACGCACACACACTCACACACACGTAGATATAGTGTGTGTTTACATAGACACATATACATACATACATGTATGGATACATAGATATACATGTGTATGTATTAGTCTTGACTTCTGATTTCATCAATATAGGGAACTCCCTGTGAGGAGACTCCATCTCTATCACTGTGGATTGGTACTTGCACTATAACTTGTGGTTTCAGTGAGTTTTCTGGGGCAATGAGAGGTTAAGTGACTTGCCCAACGTCATGCAGCCAGTATATGTCAGAATTGGGACTTGAACTAGGCCTTTCTGACTTAAAAATAGCCTTCTCTCTACTCTTCCTTGCTGTCTCACTGGCTAATCAGGTCTATGGACACCTGATAGAGGTGTCTCAGTGAGGTGATGATTTTGCCTTTATAGGGTCTGAGTGCTTACATCCTATATTACACAGGTTTATCTTTATTATGAATTGAGTAGGTGTGCTAGGAGAAAACTCAAGGGGGTGGTATATCTTTGGGCTTGATTTAAAGCAGGATTAGATATGGACATGTTGCTGAATAATGTGTGGCATTTTGATGGGTACCTTTACCCAGGCCAATTCATCATAGATAGATGTGACCATGCCTTCTAAAAATATATATCCTAGAAGGCAAGGGCATTGTATGACAACTCCTGGCATTGTGTCTGGAATGAAATGTTATTTTCTGCTTTGGCCTCTTTCCTTATCTGAGCTGATGAATCAGTAGTTAGTAATTTGGGACTGAAGAACAGCCTAGTGATTCTTCTTGAGCTCTAGGCAGAACCCATACTGACTAATAAAGGAATTGTTTCTAATGAAGTGGGGGTCTCTCAACAGGCAGTTGCTCCTTAAAAGGTACGCTATAGCAAAGACCACCCTGGTTCCCAATGTGGGGAATTCCTGGTAAAGGTCCATAAGCAGTTTCCATTCAACCATAGAGCTAAAGGCCTCCTCTGATGCTCTGTCTCCAAGAATCTAGAGGCCTTACTGGAGTAAGGGCAGGGTAGACTCATTTGGCAGTGATTCACATCCTCTCAGAGAGGAGTCAGTCCCTAGGAGGTCATCTCTAACTGTAGGCAGTTATTACTCTTAACTCAAGTGGGGTGTGGTGAGTAGGTTGTTGTGGTTTGAAGTGAGACAATATTATCAAACCTCTGTTGCCAGAGTAGCGTGGCCACCCCTGTTGGCATCATTTGCCTTCAGTAGGGGCCAATTAACTGGGGCAGAAAGAACACCAGTGTGGGAGGAAGGAGTGGTTCAAGTCTTTGTCTGAAAGAATGAATATAACGTGGTTGCCAATAAAACCATGTAACCAAATCCACGGTTAACAAAATCCTCAGCAGGAGATGAATAAGCGGTTGATGGCTCTAGTTTAAAGTTTAGGAGTCTGGGAGGGCACACTATGAAGGGGAGGAGAAGGTACCCATATCTCAAGTTTCTTTTATGCAGCTCAGCAGCATCCCCATCTTGATTTGCTCAATTGGCATTTCTTAAGTTCTACAAAGTTATTGTCTTGGAGTTCACTCCCTTAAGTGCAAACAAAACAAAACAAAACAACTCCCCAAACCCTCAACCTTCCAAACCACTTTAAAGTAGATTAACCATTTTGGATAACAACCTTCCTAAAATGCATTATATCCTTCCCTTCTTCCTTAAACAGAATATACTGAACATCATTTAAACTTTAATGTGTTTTTAGGGTCATTATTATTGTTTTTACTTATTCAGTGCTGGGCCTAACTCATCTTCTAGCCACAAGATTTCCGTACCAATGGATCTTTAGGTTGTCTATCCAAGTCTACATAATTATCTGGAGAAACAAATATTTTCCATCCTGTTGTTTTTATTTTTATTCCATGTGCTAAGACAGAATTCTTTTGAGTGATTATGGATCAATTTTGAGTGATTTCAAGGCTTCGCAGCACTGCAGGGTATGATATAATCAGAAACTTTTCATCCACAAACCAGGGTATCTGAAGAGACTCATTGTCTAAAGTTAATCAATTTGGATTGTGTACAGGATATGGTTCATGACGATGACAAGTTTCTTTGGCTTACATACATTGTGCTGTCTTTATCCTCATTTGATATTTTTAGTCACAGATTCATTGAATAAAGTTGTTTCTCTTATTATATTCTTCTAAGAATCTTGTTTGATTTTAACATATATATGGATGATATCTTGCTGGCTATCTTGCTGGCTTTTAAGGGGATATCTTTCTTTTTTAATGTCAATAAACAATAAGAACAATGGAATCTTGAATTCCCTGAACCTTTTGGTCAATTGCATGACTGTAAAAATGTGGTCTTCTGTAGAATATCCTTTTTTTTTTGAGAGACATGTTTCCTTCTTATCCCTTTTATCAGTGATGCATTTGAAATCTATGTACGTTATTTCCATGAAGATTTTATAGAGATGGAAAATATTTCTGAAGAATCAATTCCTCAGTTCCCTCAAAATTGTCTCATCTTCAGCAGAGACTAACTCTGTGTGTTTTTGCTGTGCTCCAACTTTTTCTCATCTTTACTTATTTTATCTATCTGTCTACCTGTTTTTCTTTTTCTTTTCTTCTTTGCCATTTGACTATGGATATTATAAACTGTTAGTCTTTTCTAAAGAATCTTGTCTTGAAAGACAGAATGGTTTACTTGTCAATGATTATGATAGATCTTTTCCATTTTCACTTCTATCATTGTCTTATTTTTGGTTTCATTCTTCATGTTCTTTCAATAATCTGATTTAATTGAGGGTTTTAGCAAGCTAAGATTGCACTAACAAATTAAATGGAATCAAAGAAAGAGGTAACAGATCTTTGCAGTTATTTAAATATCAGGTGTCAAACCTCTGGGAGATTTTTATGGTAAAATGATCTTGTGCTTGTTGGGTTTTTTTAATTACTCATCCTACCAATCCAAGTCAGCCTTGGTTCTAAAGTTTATATTCTCAGAGATTGGGTACTCAGCCAATTTCATAGGACAAAAGATTTAGAGCTGGAAGTAACCTCAGAGGACATTTAGTCCAGCCAATTTATTTTAGCGAAGAGCACACAGAGACCCTAAGAGATTAAGTGACTTAACCAGGATTATCCATCCAGATCCAGAAGTTTTTCCATTGTACTTATATTACAATCAAAATCAACTGTGTCCCTGCTCTTGGAGGCAGGATTTTGGACCCAGGTCTTCCTCACTCCATCACCAATGCTCTCTCCCCTATCACATGCTGCTTGTTAGACCTTGATGATAGACCAATATTGTTAGACCTTTTAAGGAGCACTAGCTTTGAATTGCTCTATACTTAGCAACTATAAATACAAAACAGAAAATAAATATGGGAAACATTCAGTGTCAAAAAAGATTAAGGTTTGAAAATTGAATTTTAATAATCCATTTCTAATGAATCTTTAAGACTATTATTTTTGGGAAGGCTCTGAGACATTTTTTTATTTTTTTAAATTAAATTATTTATGTTTAGTTTTCAACATTCACTTCTGTCAGTTTTAAATTTTCTCTCTCTCCCTTCCTCCCCCTTCCCCAAGAAGGCTTGCAATTTGATATGGGCTGTACACATACATTCCTTTTAAGCACATTTTCACATTAGTCATGTTGCATAGAAGAATTATAATGAATGGGAAAAACCATGAGAAAGATTAAAAGAAAAAATAAAATAAAACAAAAAAGAAAATATTCTGTTGCATTCTGCATTTCAGCTCCATAGTTCTTTCTCTGGAAATGCCTGGCATTTTCTATCACTTGTCCTTTGGAACTGTTTTAGGTCCTTGCATTGCTGAGAAAGGCTAAATCTATCAAAATCAGTAAAGAAATTATCTTTAACAATGGTGCAAAGCAAACAGTGTTGAAAGTACAGAAACATGTTGCATGAAATTTAATTTTACTTTTAAACTTGGAAGTCATGGCCATTTTTTTCCTTTTCATTAAGATAAAGCTGTTTCCCCCTTCATTGAAGTGAAAGTTACAGTTTTCAGTTGATTTCAGTTGTTTTCAGTTGATATTAGAGTATGGGTTATAGGCTTAGTTTATATCCCAACCTTATGAGGGTGGGCTGTTAATTTACGAGAGATCTCTGTGACTGCAAGGCCAGCTTCTCTTCTCAACTCTTTTTTTGCCTTTCCAATAAAAGTGGTATGTTAGAACTGTTGGAAAGATATCTGACTTTTGGTTCATACTGGAGCACAAGATGCATCAAAAATCTTGGGAGAAACAAGGGGAAAATGGGAGTGGATCTGTGACTTCACTGGCATGAGAAATTCTCTCAACCAGTGCAGGCCAGGATCTTCTCTGCAATGTCATGGCCTTTGAGATTGCCTAGAGCACTGACAGGATAAGTGACTTACTTACACAAGGTCACATGGCCAGTTGTGTGTCTGAGGCAGGACTCAAACCCTGGCTCCAGAGGTTGGATCTCTATTCACTATATCATTCTGCTCCTCACAAAGAAAATTTTCCTTTGAGATCATACTTCATTTCTCTTATCTTTAATTTTTTGTTCAGGTGAACCTTCAAAAATGTGAAATATTTGACTTAAAAACTTTGAAAGATCCTGTGGATTACATAGGTACAGCTAACAACAGTGAGACATTGGAAAAAATTGAAGGCTGCATGAAAGTGTGGATCAAACAAACTGAACAGGTAATTTTCAGATAGAGAGATCATTGCCCTAGTCTGTTACTGAAATAATATATAAAAAAACCATATATTAGATAGGTCATTCACACTATCACACAATAACTCAAGTTCTTTAAAAATATGTATTTTTTTCAACCACTAGTAGTCTTACATAATAAAAAGAGGAGAGATACAATTTGTTTTTCCTTACTAATAAGTTAACAGTATAAAAGAAGGCATTGAAAGAAATGGACATAAATCCCTATTTTATGCATATGCCTAGAGAACTGCAGATTTTTCAGGAAGTATGAAGAAACTACTCCTTATTTTGTCAAGGGGTAATGTGCACTGGAGATAATATCTACAGAAATTTGAAAAACTTTATTTTTTTGTAAGTATATTCTCAGTGGGAACCTTGGATTTAAACTTTTTTTTTAAATGAGGTGCCACGAAATTCTTAAAAGAAGCTGTATTTTGTAATGAATGTCAAAAAAAACCCGAAAGTTATTTGAAATTATGTTGGCAGTCTCTAAGGAAATTTTATTCCTAACTATCCACATGTTTTCTTGACTAATGTTTGGAAGCATATGCATATTTAAGTAGAGTGTTTCATGTCAGAGCTGTTAAAAACATGGCTGCTAGAATAACTTATAATTTAAAATAATTCTTGATAAATATCATTTATTTCAAGACCACAATACTGACACATTAGTGGATAGTTTTCATCTGCAGCACACCAAAAATTTATCTTTTATACATACATATATGCATATATACATATATATGTTTGTGTGTGTATACCCACATGCATATATATGCATTCTTTTTCTTAACTTCATCATTTTGTCCTACTTTATATCTAAGATATTCCTTATGTAATTGAAGGTTCTTGCTGAAAACAATCAGCTGCGGACTGAGGCAGATGACCTTGGGCCACGAGCAGAACTGGATTACTGGAAGAAACGCCTTTGCAAATTTAATTACCTTTTGGATCAGCTGAAAGGCCCAGATGTGAAAGCAGTGTTGGGAGTGCTTGCTGCTGCAAAATCAAAACTTTTGAAGGTTCTCAGCTGCTTCTTTCTGACTTATAGAGTTTATTCCTGTTCAGTAGTTTCAGTTGTGTCCAATTCTTTGTGACCCCATTTGGCATTTTCTTTGCAAAGATACTGAAGTGGTTTGCCATTTCCTTCTCCAGGTAATTTTATAGATGAGGAAATGGAGGCAAACAGGGTTAAGTGACTTGCCCAAGGTCACACAGCTAGTGAGTGTCTGAGGCCAGATTTGAACTCAGGAAGAAGAATCTTCCTGACTCCAGGTCTGCCATTTTATCTACTGTGCCACCTAACTGCCTATTTATAGAATAGAAATGGATAATTTTTCAAATGGAATTATCTTTCAATCTTTTGCATGTTCTATTAATTAAGATTCCAGCTGAGCATGGTGGCATACACCTATAATCCCTGCAGTCAGTGAGACTTAGACTGGCAGGTCTCTTGAAATCAGGGGTTCTATGCTGATTTGGTGTCCTCACAAAATTTGGCATCAATATAGTCAGCCTTTGTGAGGCACGTTGTGTACCAGACTTCCCAAGGAAAGGTGAACCAGTTTAGGTCAGAAACAGAGCTGGTCAAAGCTCCCTGGAGATCATTAGTAGGGTTGCCTTATGCATAGTCTCTATACTTACAGTCTGTGTGAGAAGAGAATATTTAGCTTTTAAAAAAATGATTATAAAAAGAACATAAAGTTATTAGACATGTAGAAAAGATTATAAAGTGGAAATTATTGACCCAATGGACAATTTCCATATTTTTAGTTATTTTGGGGGTCATTGACCTTTGAATTTTATATCTATCTATAGATATATCTATATACATAGATATATCTATAGATAGATATATATCCTAGCCAACATATGTATATGCCCTGTATAATACAAATTGTGATTCGTAATGGGATGTAAACTAATTTTATAATATATTGATGCCATTTGTTGCTATAGGCATCAGTGTCTATTGCCTCATTTATTAAGTATCAGTTTACATGTGAAGGTATTGCTTGATACTGAGGAAATACTGTCAGTGGGATATGCACAGAATACAGAGTGAGTGCTGGCAATTCCACTCAGGGTCATCCTAAGTGATCCTGGTAGGGGTTAGATGAATTCACTTCCTTTGCTTCTAGAGAACAGTAAGAGCCATCAAGGGAAGAGAGAAAGATATGGAAGGGCGGGTTAAAGCAGAGTGGGCAGAAGAAATAGGTTTGGAGGGGCCTAGTACTATTTCAGTACTTAGTCCATATTTGCAACCTGCATTCAGTTGTGACAGTTTACTTTCATTCATTGGGAGTCTATTAGTTGATGTGCTAGAAGATATGGGAGACTGAGTCTATTTTTCACTCATCCTAGTTTTCACCATAATGATGAAGAAAACATAGGGAGATCTATTTCTCTCTCTAGCCTTTGAAGGCTGAGAAATTTCTAGCAACCATTGCTTGACATAAAAATTGTATATACACATACATAGGGAAGGAGATAATTCTTAACGAAATACTCCATGTTAATCTATTCCTACATATGAAAAAAATTCAGTTGTAAGGGGTAAACACAATAAAAATTGGGACTTTGCAAATTAACTCAGAAAGAAAGAAACAAGAAATAGAATTTTAAAAGAAACATATGGTGAATTTGCTGCATAGCATCATGAAGAGACGCAGAACACAATACATACTATATGGCTATGTTCTTCTGACAGTATGTCTCTTGGAATTAAAGTGTCATTGTGCAAACTGTTCAAGCAAGAACAGAAGGGCTATGAAGCAAAAGTAAGCAATTCTGCATCACCAAACTAGGAACTCAGCTGCACTCACAGATGCACTCACAGGGAACTATTTGCTTATCTATTTGTGCACATAAGTCCCATTAGTATTAAAATGAACATCAGAACCATATATTCTGAGAAGCTAATGGAGCTTAATAACTTTGTTTTGTGATGGGATATTACTCATTGTTGAAGTTCTGTTCCCCTACATTTTAATTTCAAGCCAATTGAGGAGTTGTAGGTATAACATAATGACAAAAATGTCAAAGTGCAAGTCTCCTTTTTGTTCTATAGTATACTGATCATGCAATCATTTCTTTTTTTCTGAGCAGATCATGGTGTATTGCCAAATGGCATGGATTAACATAAAAGAGAGGATCAGTAAAGTTTCCTTTCTAAACATGATCCAAAAGTCTAATTTGCTTATTATTACAGAAAAATTCTTCGCCCTTCTGGGTTTAGTCCTTGAGTAGAGAAGAACAAACTGGCATGCTGATGCAAGGAAATTACAATGAAATGATTTCCATAGCAACTGGGATATCAGATATTTCTTTTTTGATGTCCTCATGATTTTTTTTTTTTTTTGGTGGCTTATGCTTAGACTTGGCGGGAGTTGGATTCTCATATTACTGATGCAGCTAATGAAGCCAAGGACAATGTCAAATTTTTGTACACACTTGAAAAATGCTGTGACCCCTTATACAATGGTGACCCTGTAAGTAAAGCATTTTTACTCACTTATTCAACAGAGAAAATTTCTTATACTATCTGAAATGAATACAGATTTTCGGGTCACAGGGTTTTATAGGTAGTTCTTTAAAAATTAATTTCATCTTCTGGGGAAAAACAAACAAATAAAATCCTCTGCCTAGGAATTTAGCTATGGGATATTGTATTTTAAATGAATATAAAGCATAAATATATATCACATGCAAATGTTTCCATTTTAAAAAGTACAATTTGCACTAAGTAATGCATCTTTAGAATGCAGTTTGGCATAATGGACAGGGTCAGCAGCAGAATAGAACCCGAGTTCGGGTTCTATCTCTGACACATGGTAGCACAGTGATCTTGGAAAGGTTATGGCTTTTCAGTGGCCCCAGGAAACTCTGTAAGACCCCATATTATATAGTTCTAGGGAAAATTCATTTACCAATTTGTATTATTCATTTATTTATTCATTCATAAGACTATTACTAAGTGCTTGCTCTGTAGTACTTTTATGGAGAATAGTAATTTTTATGTTTCCTAATTCCTTTGAGAATTATTAATGATATTTTTCACTAGCACAGGCTCTTTCTCATTAAGAACAGATGGTTATATGTTTCTTGTATTGTGCCTTTAGCATTATGTTGTGGGAGTAATACAGGGTTGGTAAGACATGATCAACAATAGGCCAAGGGTACGTGTTATTTCTCCCTATTATAAGGTGAACTCCTTGAAATAAGGGACTACCTTACTTCCCAACTTATCCCTGACAGCATAGTGTTTTGCATTTGGTAAGTGCTTTATAAACGCTTTAAAAATAAACAAATAAGATAATATATTCATCCATTAATTCATAGTAGATAGTGGACAGCTGAAATGGTTTATCAAGGGGTTGAGATTAGGAAGAGAAGAGAGTGAAGTTAGAGCAGGGTTCTTGTCTTAGGGTGGTCTTATAGGACAAAGAGAAAGGAGGACATAGGGAAAATGAATAGTAGCTTAAGGAGGAATAAGGTGAATGCAGAGTTGGAGGAGAGAAAAATACTGTGACTGAATAGAGGCAATTTGGAGTTGTGAAAACTGGAATTGAAATATCTGTGGATGTTTGAATGATCAAGGATATCACCATCTTTGTGTATAACTGAGATAGAAAGCAGGGTTAAGTCATGAGAGTTAAGTTGATTGAGAAGTGGGGAAGTTAGGGAATGTGAGAGAACACCAACCTGGATGTTGAAATTCCCTAGAATTAGGACAAGAGTTGAAGTGGAGAGAAATATGCAATCCCTTCAGGCAGTCAAGGAGGGGGAATTTCATAAGAAGGTGTATCAGCAAGCACCCCAGCAATCCCCAGGGTGTCTGCCAACACAGGTTCTTAGATCTGCTTTAATAAAGGAAAGCAACTAAAAATGGCTTAACAAGCTTATTTTAATCAGTTAAATATGTATCGTTTACCTAGTTCAGGGGAAAAAAGTCAGCACCCCGAACTTCAGAATACACAGACAGAATTATCAAGACAGAGAAACAGATCAAGTAGACAGTTTCCAAACTGCCCAACCATTACATCCATACCAAATCAACATCTGGGTTTCAACATCTGGGTTTTTCAAAGCTGAGGGGGTGCTCTCAACATCGGCTTCCCAGAATCCAGATCAAATCACAGAACACTTCTCAAAGAGAGCCCCAAAACAAAGCTACACATCAGGGCTTATATAGCCTTCTCCTGGCTCAGAGAATGTAATAACCTTTTGGACCCACTGGCCAATCAAAAAGTATCTACTGATAAACAAGCCTCCCACCCCAGGCTCCAGGTGCACTTTAGCCTAGGGGCTGGGAAGATCTTACAAATTTACATTTCCATTACAGAAGGTTAGGGTTGATTGTAGTTTGTCCAGTCTCAAAGAGGATCAAGGACATCAGGAAGGTGATATCTTTACTTGCAAGTGAATTATATTTAAGTTAGGCAGGGCCATGCAGAGTCACTATCCTCACTCTCTCCTTCAGGGGTAAGATATAGATCAGGACTGGAGATGGCTCTGGATGCAGTGGGAGACCTTTGCTTGGTCTCCAGGCATGGTCAATGACAGAGGCAAATAGGAGGAAGTGAAAAATAGGAGATGTAGTATAATATTTGTCCCTGGATCACATGGGGAATTGTAGGGTCAAAAAGACTGGAAAAATAGAGGCTAGCCTATGAAGAGTTTTAAAAGTTCAGACCAGAGGACTTTCTACTTTGAAATGGTTGAGTGAGGGTAAAGAGTTAGGGAATGTGATAAGGCATATTTTAGAAAAAACCCTCTTCTATCTGGTTGAGTAGAAGCTGGATTGGAATCAGGGGAAATGAGACAGGAATATCCCTCAGAAGGCTTTGTAGTAGTACAAATAGAGGTTATGAGAGTCTGAACTTAGATGATAAACCTTTCTAACCTTTGATAGACTTGAACGACAGACTCATGCGTCTGTTCTTGGCCCCATAGTGGAAAACTGTTCATACTTTATGTTTCCTACATGATCATAACTTCAGAAAGCTCAAAGACACCATACTCTGATGAGGTATTGGAATAACACTTTAATAGGGGGATACCAAAGAGTATTAATGGAAATTAATAGTAATGTCCAAGTAAATCCTGTGAAGAAAAAACAAAACAAAACAAAAACAAACCATTAGACTTCTGTCAGAACTGTTTTTTACCTCCTGAACTCTTATCTGGTATCTTTCAGGTATCGATAATTGATGCAATTCCTACTCTGATCAATGCAATTAAAATGATCTACAACATATCTTGTTATTACAATACCTCTGAAAAAATAACTTCTTTGTTTGTAAAGGTGAGTGCTTATTGGGAATTGTGATCATTCTGATTTTCTTTCTAAATGACATGGTTCTAATTAAAAAGTTATCACATTGATAGGACTTAATTCCCATGTAGTCTGGTACTAAAAAACAAAACAAAACAGTTGTTATATCAAGTCTCTGAGGTAAGGGTATTAAACTTTTAGTGGGACAGCAGTAAGGGTGATCTAAGGAAAAACAATGAAATAAATCTGAGACTGGGAGTTCTGTTAGTTACTTTGATATTTATAACATGAAAATTATGTTTTGGAAACTTTTATATGATAGTTGGGACATTAATTCATTTCACTTTGAGACATTTCAATAAAAATATTATATTAAATTGCCACTTCCTGCTTCGTATTTCATGCTTTAGAGTTCCATGTGTATTTGATGTCACAACTGTTTACTTGATAGTGTTAGAAGAGCAATAATAATAAGAATAAAAGTCATTGGAAACTCTCCAGAAGACTATAAAGAAATAATTATAACACACACACACTCATACAACAATTTTTAATCATTGTTTCCTGACTCTGAAAAAGCTTGGAGGCAGCTGTTATTCTTCTTTTATATTGTTCTTTTGCAAGAACACAGAGAAATTTGAAGTATTGATACATGAGCCAAGTCTTAAATTAGGACTATTATCCTTTCTTTACCTTCCCCTCTCCTCCCCCACTCCAGAATGGTCATATATTTATGTCTTTTTAGAAAAACACTGTTACTTCCATTGGTCCTTAACAATTATTACTTTCTCCTATTTCTCTGAACCAAAACCTTGTCGTTTTCTTGACTCTCATGAGCAGTTCTATCTAATCCCAGATCCTGGTTACTTCTGATATGGACTCCTTTGTTATCAAAGGAGTGTTGATAATGTGCTTTATCATATAGCTAATAGAAGGGAAACTCCCCTCCCCCCAAACATATCTAAAGCATGATGTTGTAGGATCTTAGACTCAGAAGGCATTCTAGAAATCAATGTTCTCTTTTGTAGTCATTATATTAAAAAAAATAACTACCATCTTTTTTCCCTTAAAATTCAAGGTGACAAATCAGATGATAACTGCATGTAAAGTTTATATTACCAACAATGGAACTGCCACCATCTGGGACCAGCCTCAGGATGTAGTTATGGAAAAAATATTATCTGCTATTAAACTCAAACAGGTAACCTACAGCTCAGTAAGACTAAGGGAGTTCAATTCAATAAGAATTTTTTACATGACTTTCTGAGGTATATGTTCTTTGGTAGTCACTAAAGATACAAAGACAGTTCCAACCTTCAATGAGCATATGTAATACTGAGAAAGGAGGAGGTGTTATACGTACAAATAGAAGTAAATTAAACTCTGAGCTAACTAGCATGCTGTATAATGGAAGCTTCCACAAAAGAGAACTCTCCTTTGTTCATATTGCCCCTATCGAAAACCAATTTTATGCTATGAATTCACTCTGTGCTTTATTTTCATAGATATCATGGCCTATAAATTTGCAAACAGATGAGTAATTTTTAACATTATTAATATCAAATGCTTTCAGCTTTCCCAGGAAGTTTTTGTAGACACTTACTTTGTCATCTTTGCTTGAAAAAAAAAGTTAACATATTTGTTGTACCTCTCATGCTACTTTTTCTTGTTTTCTCTCTTGGTTTTTGATATCAAGGAATATCAGAATTGCTTTCAAAAGAAAAAACAAAAACTTGAACAAAAGCCAAATGAAAAGCAATTTGAATTCAGTGAGATGTATATTTTTGGAAAATTTGAGACTTTTCACCGACGTCTTTCCAAGATCATGGGCATTTTCTCTACTATTACAAGATACTCAGTTCTTGAAGATTCTAAAATTGAAGGGCTAGAAATTTTGGCAACCAAATTTCAGGTATTGTACCTGAAAAATCAATTTCACGATCATGTTGTTTTTTTAGGAAGAGAATAAACCTGTGTAAGATTTAATAATAGTGTTGACATATTTTTTTTCAGTTTTATGGAGGAACCCCTATAGTTTATGGTATGTTATGTAATTTAGAAATATTAGGTTTTTTCATATTAAAGGTAAAGCATACCCTCCCCCCCCCATATTATGACTCCTCTAAGGCACCTGATAACTTCTCCATTAAAATACTAACTGGTCACATATACAGGGAAAGCTCTGCTAAACTCTAATACTATTATTTGTTTTATAACTTGTGTTATTGCTAATTATTTTAGTTTCTTAGTTTACTCTGTGTCTTTCTTTTTTCATCTTTAAAGCATGTACTGTAACATGGTACAAAATTATGCTTGGGATGACTAAGATTATTTTTGTGTACTTTGCACGTAAAAAACTTTATTAATTTGTGGTATGTCTAATGACAGAAGGAAAATAAC
The DNA here is from genome assembly GCF_028583685.1 of Petaurus breviceps papuanus. NCBI lineage: Eukaryota > Metazoa > Chordata > Mammalia > Diprotodontia > Petauridae > Petaurus > Petaurus breviceps. The sequence goes on from NW_027186349.1 coordinate 12,823,148, forward strand.
AATGATTATTAAAATAATGTGTGCTTTATTTTGAAACATATCATATATTTTATTACAGCACATTGACCTTCTTAATTATTCTTGCCTTAGACAATATTAGTGACTTTGAAGATGTCTACTGTAGAAAAATGCAAAAACCTTCCTGTTTTCTTACCTTTTTTTTTGATGAAGGGAGCTTGATATGTGCATAAAATCATTTTCATGAGGAATTTAGAGAAATGAGAAAGTAAGAAGTATGATCAAGTTGTCACCTTAAGTAGGTGCTTAAGTCTTCTTAATCTTTTTCCTTTTTGATAATGCTACTGATAATATTTGCCATTCATTTGAAATTTTCCTTTCCTTTAGCTAAGTGAACTGAAAGATACTACTTAAGTGCCTTTAAAATTGGCTTATATCCATCATGAATTTCTTTTGTATGTACTTGGTCAAGTCCAGCTATTTTTCTTGATTTTACCTTCTTATGTATAGTTTACACTTCCTTATATAGCATTGGATCCTGAGATGTTAAGAGGCTAGGTCAGGAGTGTGGGATCTGTGACCTTGAGGTCTTGGGTGAGACCTTTTGACTGAGTCCAAGATTTACAGAACAAATCCTTTTATTAAGGGGATTTATTCTGTGAAGTTTGGATTCAGTGAAAGGGCTGCACTTGAGGACCTAGAGGACTACATGTGGTCTTGAAGCTGCAGGTTCCCCATCCCTGGGCTAGGTGTATTGGTTCAATAATCACCAACAATGAGAATAACTTTCAGCAAAAGTGCTCACATACTTACAACATTTCATGCCTATTTGTTTTCTTTCTAGTTTGATCTGTAAATGATCTTGTAATGATTTAGCTTAGCTCTCAATATTTTCTATGGGTTTATGTGTCCTCCTAAGCCTGCTCCATGTTTTTTTTCTCTTAAAAAATGAGACAGTATTTCTAATCTTCCACCTTATTGCATAATGTTTTTGAAATAAATTTATATTCTATATTAGTTTTACCCTTGTATGCCATGCCTCCCTCATGTCTTTGGTAAGTATGTATCAGCTGAGGTAATTTCTAGGTTATTTTGGGTTCTTAGTTGTGTAGTTTATTTTATATGAGTTAAACTTCTCCAAAAAATGGTGATAATTTGAGTCAATAGTCTTAATTAATTTCACATTTTGTAGAGTCAAAAGCTTGTTCAAACAGCTCTATTTGGAGCTTCTTGTATTTCAACCAGTGTCTTATAATTTCATTTTGATTTTAACTGCTGCTCAATTTAGCTGAAAGTTGATTCATGAAAGAAATAGATAAAAATATAAAATTATTATGCTCTTATTATAATATGACCTTTTGCTATACTTATGGTTCTTTGCAACCAACTTACGATGTGACCTTTGTTCTAGAGTCATAATGCTATGACTATAACTTTAGATTTTCTGTAAGTGGAAAGTAAATTTTTATTAATATAAGGTATAATTCTATAATTGCAGGACCTGGAGAAGTAGGTTAACTAAATTGGAAATTCAATTCAGAGAGTTCATATTTTATTTAGCAAGAGATTGTGCCTGATATATAAAGTGAAATGACCTTTAAAGGTAGACTATGGGAGAAGACAAAATATGTCTCATGAATATTATAACCCCATGTCAACAACTTGGGGATTTTTGTTTGAGGGTGACTTAGAGCATGATTAAGAATGGTCATGGGGTAGAGTCAAGATCATGAAGAAAAGCCAGGAAGTTGCCTGGGCTTTCCCTAGTTTCCCTTGGAAACATTAAATCAAGTCTCTAAATAGATACTGGAATGACAGAATCTACAAAAAGACAGAGTGAAAAAGTTTTCCAGCTTAAAATAATTTAGATGGATTTCAGGAAAGGTCTGTCTCAAATGTGTGAAAAGGGAATGCAGTCTAGTGAAGATGGTGTCAGGACAATCCAACTGAAGGCTCTTAACTATAGCAGAGATCAGCAGCTGAGGCCCCAGGGTCCTGGCTCATCAGTCATTGGCACAGCAGGTCAGCTGTAAGGCCTCCAGCCCCAGTGCAGAAGGTAAACTTCCAGCCCTGGAACCCCAGCACAAAATGCACTATTAGGCTGGGCTACCCCAGTGTAATGGGCAAACCACCAGCACCTGAGACCCTGGTGCTTAAAGCCAGTGACCAGGCCTCTGACCCCCAGCAAAAGAAGCTTGATACAGTGCCCCCTGTGCCTCAGGAGCAGAGTTCAACTTTTTCAAAGTCACAAAATATACTAACAATGAGTAAAAAATAGAAAAGACCCTAACATAGAAAGCTACTATGGAGACAGGAAAGATCAAAACACAAACTCAGAAGAGGACAACATTGTCAAAATGCTTACATGTGAAACCTCAAAGGGGAATATAAATTGGTCTCTAGTCCAAAAGCCCTTCTTGGAAGAGCTCAAAAAGGGTTTAAAAAATCAAATAAGAGAGGTAGAAGAAAAAATGCAAAAAGAAATGAGAGTTATGCAAGAGTCAACAGCTCAGAAAAGGAAGCACAAAAATTGACTGAAGAAAAAAATTCCTTAAAAAATACAATTGGTCAAATGGAAAAAAAAATCCACTGATAAAAACAACTCCTTAAAAATGTAAATTGACCAAATGGAAAAGGAGGTACAAAACCTAGCTGAGGAAAATAATTCCTTAAAAATTAGAATTGACAAATGACTATGAGACATCAAGAATCAGACAAAACCAAAAGAGTGAAAAAATAGAAGAAAATCTAAACTATCTCATTGGAAAAACAACTGATATAAAAATAGATCCAAGAGAGATAATTTAAGAATTATTTAAATACCTGAAAACCATGATTAAAAAAAGAGGTTGGACAGTATCTTTCAAGAAATTGTCAAGGAAAACTTCTCTGATATCCAAGAAGCAGGGGATAGAATCATTGAATCCAATGATCAACTCCTGAAAAATTTCCCAAAATGGAAACTCCAAGAATATTATAGCCAAATTCCAGAATTATCAGGTCAGGGAAAAAGTACTTCAAGCAGCGGAGAAGAAACAATTTAAATATCAAGGAGTAACAGTCAGAATTACACAGGATTTAGCAGCTACTACATTAAAGGATCAGGGCTTGGAATATGATATTCTAGAAGGCAATGGAGCTTGGATAACAAAAAAGAATCAACTACACAGCAAAACTTAGCATGATCTTTCAGATGAAGAGATGGACACTCAGTGAAATAGGAGATTTTTAAACTTTCCTGATGAAAAGACCAGAACTGACCAGAAAATTTATTCTTCAAGAGAAGCACAAAAAATGTAAACAGGAAAGAAAAAGCAAACAAATTATTCAATAAGGTCAAACTGTTTACATCCCTATGTGGGAAGATGATACTTGCAACTCTTGAGAACTGTATGTCTATTAGGGCAGTTAGAAGGAGTATACATTGACAAGAAGGTATTGGCTTTGATGTGAAGAGATAAAAAATTAAGGAGTAAAAAAAAGATTTTACTGGGAGAAGAGGAAAGGGAGAGGGAGAATAAGCTTAAATTACATCACATGAAGAGACACAAATGACCTATTACAATACAGGGAAAGAAGGGAGAGGGAGAGTTTGAACCTTACTTTCATCAGGTTGGCTCAAAGAGGGAATAAAATACACACTCTTTCGGGTATAGAAATATATCTTACCCTATAGGGAAGTAGGAAGGGAAAAATGAAAGAATAAAAAGGGGAAAGACTGATAGAAGGAAGAGTAGAAGGGAGGGCAGAAGTAGGAGGAGGAAGGGGAAATAAAAGGGAGAGGACTGATAGAAAGGAGAGCAGATTGAGGGAGTCAGTGATCAGAAGCAAAACACTGGTGAGGAGAGACAGGATGAAAGGAGAGAGAAAAATGTAAATGGGGGAAAATAGGTTGGAGGGAAATACACAATTAGCAGTCATAACTATGAATGGAATGAACTCTCCCATAAAACAGAAATGGATAGCAGAGTGGATTAAAAACCAGAATAGAAAGGCTGAGACTGTGAGCCATCTCGGAGACCAAGGAAGCATGAGTTACCTGTCAGATCTATGGAGAAGGGAGGAATGTATGACCAAGGAAGAGACAGAAAGCATTATGAAATGCAAAGTGGATCATTTTGATTATATTAAATTGAAATTTTTTGTAAATATTAAGTCAATGTGACCAAGATTAGGAAGGAAGTGGAAAACCGGGAAACAATTTTTACAACCAGTCCTTCTGAGAAAGGCCTCATTTCTAAAATATACAGAGAATGGAATCAAACGTATAAGAATACAAGTCACTCCCCAATTGATAAATGGTTTAAAGATACAAACAGGCAGTTTGCAGAGGTGGCCCTGCCTTGCTGGATTTAAAACAGAGTGAAAGAAGTGAAAGGAGATGAATACAATTTTAGAAAAGTTAGATATTATAGACCTCTGGAGAAAATCAAATGGGGATAGAAATAAATATACCTTTTTTCAGTGGTAAGTAGCACCTACACAAAATTGATCATGTTTAGGGCATAAAATCCTCACAGTCAAATTCAGAAAGCAGAAATATGAAATACATCCTTTTTAGATCATGATGCAATAAAAATAAGTATGATAGAAGGTTATGGAAAGATGGATTTAAAAATTAATTGGAAACTAAATAATCCTAAAGAATGAGTAAATCACACAACAAATTATAGAAATAATCAATAATGTCATCAAAGAGAATGGCAATATTGAGACAACATGCCAAAATTTATGTGATGTAGCCAAAGCAATTCTTAGGGGAAAATTTATATCTCTAAATGCTTAAATGAGTAAAATAAAGAAAGAAATCATTGAATTGAGCATGCAACTAAAAAGGCTAGAAAAAGAATGAATTAAAAAACTCCAATTAAATGCCAAATTGGAAAATTTGAAAATCAAAAGAGAGATTAATAAAATTGAAAGTAAGAAAACTATTGAACTAAGGAATAAAACTAAGAACTGTTTTTATGAAAAAAAAAAAAAAACCCCAATAAAATAGTTAAGCCGCTGGTTAATTTGATTAAAAAAAGAAGAAAGAAATGTGTCGGGATGATCTGGATCAAATCCGGGCTCAGATACTCAGCACCACACCCAGAAACAACTGGCCGTGTAACCTTGAGCAAGTTACTTAACCCCGATTGCTTTAAAAAAAAAAAAGAAGAAAGCCAAATTACCAGTATAAAAAAACTAAAAGGGTGAATTCACCACCAATGAAATGGAAATTAAAACAATAATGAGAACCTATTTTGTCCAACTGTATGCCAATAAATTCGACTATCTTAGTGAAATGGATGAGTATTTATAAAAAAGTGAATTTCTCAGATTAACAGAGGAGCAAATAAAATATGTAATAATGGCATTTTAGAAAAAGAAATTGAACAACTATCAATGAACTCCCCAAGACAAAATCTCCAGGGCCAGATGAATTTACAAGTGAATTCTATCAAATATTTAAAGAAAAATTCCCATACTATATGTAAACTATTAGGAAAAATATCTAAAGAAGGAGTCATATCAAATTCCTTTTCATGACGCTGATACCTAAACCCAGGAAAGCCAAAACAGAGAAAGAAAATTACAAACCAATTTCCCAAATGAAATATTGATGCAAATTTAAAAATAAACATTAGCAAAGACATTTATTATTTATCATGGGGATAATACACTATATCAATTCTAGGTCTGTATCCCAAAGAGATCATAAAAATGGGGAAAAGACCCACATGTACAAAAAATATTTCTAACATCTTTTTATGGTGGCAAAGTTTTGGAAATTGAAAGTATGCCCATCAGTTGAGAAATGGTTGAATAAGTTTTGGTATATGAATGCAATGGAATATTATTGTGCTATAAGAAATGATGAGTAGGGCATATTTTAAAAAAAAACCTGGAAAGATTTATATGAATTGATGCTGAGTGAAGTGAGCAAAGCCAGGAGAACATTGTGCACAGTAACAGTAACATTCTACAATGATCAAATATTATAGACTTAGCTCTTTTCAGAAATACAATGATCCAACACAATTCCAAAACCCTCATGATGGAAAATGCTATCCACATCCAGAGAAATAACCATGGAGTCTGAATGCATATTGAAATGCTATTTTCATTTTTTCCTGTTTTTTCTTTCTCATGTTTTTTTTTACTTTTTATTTTGATTCTTCTTTCACAAAATGACTTATATGGAAATATGTTTAACATGATTGTACATGTCTAACTTATATCAGACTGCTTCCTCTCTGGGGGAGGGGACAGCGGTGGAGGAAAAAAACATTTTGAACTCAAAATCTTATGAAAATGAATGTTCAAAACTATCTTTACATGTAATTCTAAAACATAAACTGCTATTAAGTGAGAAAACAAAACAAAACAAAGCAGAATGATCACAAACAATTACAATTCATTATTCAGAGCAAACAAAACCTCCGAGAATAGTATTCTTGATGAAAGGAGTTGCCTAATTCATATTTTCATTTGCACAAACTACAGTTGTGCAGGAGCAAAGGGAGGTCACAAATCTTAAGAACTTTTCATGTGATAGATTATTGTTTTGGATTTTATTCAAGACATTTGAAGCTTTGAAGACTGCTTTATTCTTAGTTGTTATTTGGCTTTTTTTGGGGCCATATTTTCTCTTGTGAAATTGTGAATTTTATTCAAGTGCTGTTTGTATTCAAGGGTTTTTTTTTAAAGACTGCATGTAGATTTTTTTTCATGCTGAATTTTACTTTTGTAATTATTTTCACATGGTACTTAAAATCCATTTAAAATAAGTTATCTTCCTACTGATACAGTTTAAATTTTCTTTTGTAATTAAAAATTAATTTAAATTTTACGAGGTTTAAGAATGATCTTCATGTATATTAAAACAGTTATTTTTGTCCAAATATTTTGTGAATCTAGTAGCTTTATGTGAAAAAGTAATATAATAGTATTTTAAAAGTAGTATACTATTATTTGTATAATAATATGCCCACAAGCATAATGTTAAGAGGGAAACTTTGAGCTGATTTATAAAACATGCATTCATTATCTACATTTAAAGACTATCTTTTTTAAAGTACGTTTCATTGCAACTTTAACATTGCTTTATTTCTTGTTTTAAAATATCTTAGAGCATCATTGCCACCATTAAGAAAAAAGAATATAATTTCTTAGACCATCGGAAAACTGATTTTGATCAGGATTATGAAGAGTTCTGCAAGGAGACTAATGACCTTCATGTAGGTTGTATGATGAAATTCTTATTGACATTCTAATATTTATTTTTTCTCTTCTGTATAATACTGCTAATCATTAGGGATTCAGAAGGGAGAGGTGTCTTCATTACAGAGGTGAATGATATCAACCTCTGTCTGTGCTTTTTGATTTCATATTAATAATTGAGTGCTCTTTTTCATGGATTAAAGGGTCATAAATATAACTTTGGATAATGATTTGTAATAACACTATTGCAGTATAGGAAGAGAGAATCTCCTTTCTCTAAGTTAGTCTAAAAAGTTTTAACTTTCAGCCTCTCTGTTGAAGTTAATAATGTGCACAAATTTATTCTATTTATTGAATCAAAAAGCTTCAATAATGAGCCAGATTCTACCTTCTGCCTTCAATAATAGTGCAATCAATACATATTTTAGATGGTAGAGGGCAGAACCATCTTCGCTGCCTCTCCCCAGGAATTATTGACTTGAATTAAATTTACTCAGTTCAAGAGGAGAATCATTTCATTCCTTAGAAGTCAGAAGCCTATGCAGCATAGGGGGCATAAGGAAATGTTTTGTATGACAAGAAAGTAAATTCCTATTATCTACTTTAGAAGTTCGTTCTGTCTACTTTGGCAACTACTTCTCCTCTATGCTAGCTATTTTATTCACATGTGCTGATCCATATGCCTCTGAGGGAAAGTAGATACAACAGCAGATCCTATCTCCTTACCTTAGAATCAATGTTCATTGGGTTATAGGATCATAGATTGTAGTGCCATAAAACTAGGGCTGAATGGGCCTCAGAGGCCATTTCTCGTCTAATTCCCTCTAAAACATGTAGGGAAATTCAAGCCCAAGGTTAAGGTGACTTGCCCAAGGTCACACAGAGGGTAAGCATCAGAAGTGAAATTTGAACTGAAATCTTCCGACTCCAGAGTCAGTGATGTTTCCACTGTTTTCCTTTCATTCTTTTTATGCTTGTATTATGAGGAGCAGCATAGTCTGGTGGATGGAGACTCACTTTGGAATCAGAAAGGCCTGGGTTCAAGTCCTATCTTTCATATAAATTGTACATGGGAAAGTAATTTATCCCCTCAGCACCATAGGAAACTCTCTAAGACTATAAATTGAAGAGGTGGATACCATCTGCATTGGTAGAGGGAATTAGTTATTCTGGGAACTCTACAACAATGAAATAATAGATTTGGCCCCAGAGAAACATTATTATGGCTCATTCAACAGGATAAAGAGCATATGGTAACTACCTTGACAGACCCTTAAAAAGTTTATTATCAATCAGTTCCAATTGCATTGTTTAGGTGAGGGTGTTAGGTGTGTTCAGGGAAGACTAGCACTTGTGTGAGGCCTGCCAATCCCTTTTAAGGGCTGCTTTCCACCTTTGGGATCCATCTAACTCTCACCTGTGGTTCCTGGAAGCTGTAGTACATGCAGTGGCCACACCACAATAAACTGTTTTGGCAGATGGGCTACACTCGGATGAGGGTAACCAAGGGGTCTCAAACCCATTGGTGAGTTAGGGGGTATCTACCCCCAAGCATGTGAATATTTCCCTTGCTGGACCAGGCAGATGAGAACAATTCATTTCAATGGCCAGGAAGGCTGTTGAAGCAGGTGTTGTGGAGCACTTAGAGATTGGTTAGATATTGAAGACACCAAGGTCATCCATTGCATCTTGAGCCATCATCAGTTATTTTGACTTTGTCCTTTCACTGGACTGTGACAACTAAGGAAGTTGTGTTTGTCTTTCATTTTCGAAGAGGACCATGGCATCAGGGAAATGGTGACGTGACTTGCAGTTGACTTCATGCAACTCTGCCTCACTTAAATCCAATTTATGCACTAATCCAAAGACATAATCCAAAGACATAATCCATATCATTTTGTCATTTTTAGATATCTCAAAATCTTGTGGAAACAGGCAAATAATAAAGCAACAAGAGCAGATACACTGGGAGTTGTAGTCACAACCGTGCACACTGGTAGCTCAGGCCATAGAGTTGTCTTCTCATTGGGAGCAGCTGTGGAATTCAGCAGTTTCCTTGGTTTCTGAGCAGCCCTTTAAGAGGAACAGGTTAGAAAAGGTGCCCTAAAAATTGTCTGCTTTCCCAGCCCTGGCCTGTTTACTGTGATACGTGGGAATCCCACCATGCAGTTCAAACACAAAAAAATGTACAAAAAGTTCTGCAAAGATGATTCCACTCACCATCAGTACATGGAGTGTGTGCACACTTATAGATAACACAAAATCCAGTAGACCTAGAAGATGAACAGTTCTTGTTGCAAGAGAACTCAGCAGGTATCACATCCAAATAGCAGCCCTGAGTGAAACCAGGCTGGCAAATGAAGGCCAACTTACTGAAATCAGAGCTGGATATGGGTTTTCCTGGAGTGGGTGCAGTAGAAGGGAGTGCCATGAAGCTGGCAGAGGGATTACAATCAAAACTAATCTAGTCAACAAGCTTGTTAGCCTACCAAAATGAGTGAATGACAGGCTTATGACAATGCAATTGCTACTTAGAGGAAAACTCCATGTCACCATTATCAGTGCTTATGCTCCCACCATGACAAACCCCAATGAGGTCAAAGAAAAATTTTATGAAGACCTGGAGATCCGTATCAAAAGAGGACAATTATGGGTGACTTTAATGCTAGAGTAGGCTCAGACATGGCAGGGAGTCGGAAACAGCAATAGAAATGAGCACTTATTACTGAAGACTTGTGCATCTCATGACCTTCTCACCCCCAAAACTGTTTTCCATTTACCTAAAAGCAAAAAACTTGTTTAAATAATAAATAAATAATAAAACAGTTTGAGTGCTGCTTTGAGGAAAGACAGTTTATTACTAACTTGGAAGGAAAGTTGAGCCCACACACAGCTGGCAAGAGTGGAGCAGAAAAGAAGTGGACATCTTTCAGAGATCTGTTATATAGTGCTGCATTTGTTCATCTAGGCCAGCACACTTGCAAACATCAGGACTGGTTGGATGAAAATGATGGGGAAATCCGGAAGCCTGTAAATGAAAAACAAGAATTGCTTCCATTTGTATCGTCTTAGAAAGATTCTGAAGATCATCTGGTAGGATAAGGTACCAGAACAATAGGTCAGGAAAACCCAGAGAGTATAAACCAGATAGACACAAAGAACTCAGCTTCTGGAGAATAAATCAAACCAGTAACAATTTACTAAGTGCCTATTATGTGCCAGTTATTATGAAAGCAAAGACTAGGCTGATGACTGAATAAGCAAGTCAGGAACAGACAACAGCTGGGTTCAAGGAAACTGACTAAGATGCTGAGTTGGCCCCAGCATCTCAAAAATCTGGCTTTAAGTCTTGCCTCTACTACCTACTGTGGGAGCTGTGTGGCTATGGACAAGTTGAGTGTCTCAGGAATCTCTTTAAGACTCTAAGCACAGACGATGTCTATACACGGATCAGTAGAGAAAGGAACTTCCTTTGTGGGAGCTCCCTGTACTGATAAAATCATTTTGTTTGTTTAAGAAAATTATCTATGTGTCTATGTTTCTAAACAGTTGTGTGTTTCGGTGTGTGTTTAAAATGGAATATATTAAGAGAAAGACGAGATGGGATACTTTATTGGCAGAATACAAGAAACAATAGCTGAGTTGGCTGTTGGTGGTTGTTAAGAGGTCAAAGGCATATGTGTGTGTGTGTGTGTGCGTGAATCTAGTGCTCAGACAAGTAAGGTTTTTACTTGGAATAAAGATTAGTTGTGCACTTCGATGTGGTATGATGTACCCAGTTGTATCCATTAAGAAAGGGTACAGATAGAAAAAGGCCTATCTAAATAGATGAGGTTTTGGGAAGAAAAAATCACTTACATTGTAGCAGTGGAAAATTATCTTAGGGAAATTGAGGCAGTAACTGGGCTAGAGAGCTTTCCATTTAGAACCTTCTCTGAAGATATTTCATTTATTTCCCCCCACAAACACCTCCAGTCCTTTCTTTAAAAAAAATTTTTTTTGGTCTTTATTAATTTGTTTGTTTCCTTTTAGTTTACAAGATTCATATCCACAATTCCTTGAGTTTCAAATTTTCTCTCCTTCCCTTCCCTGCCCCCCCCCCATGATGGCATACAATCAAGTATAGGATCTGCAAATACTTTCACATTAGACATTAGTCAGGTTATAAAGAAGGATTGTATCAGATGGAATGAACAATGGAAAAGAGGAAACAAAACCAAACAAGAAAACGAAAAAGGGCAGGTAGTTTGCTTCAATCTGGATTCAAACTCAGTTCTTTCTAGTTCTTTCTCTGGATGTAGACATCTCTCTCCATCATGAGTCTTTTGGGGTTGACTTATAACCCTGCATTGCTGAGAAGAATCCAGTCTATAAAAGTTGGTCATCAAACATATGTTGTGTCTGTAATTGTGTACAAATTTCTCCTGGTTCTACTCTTCTCACTCAGCATCAGTTTGTACAAGCCTCTCTAGGTAATTATGAAGTCTATCTGCTCCTTGTTTCTTATAGCACAATAGTATTCCATTACATTAATATACCACAACTTGTTCAGCCATTCCCCAATTGATGGGCATTCCCTCAATTTCCAATTCTTTTCCACCACAAAAAGAGCTGCTATAAATATTTTTGTACATATGGATCTTCCTCCCACTTCTATGATCTCTTTGGTATACAACCCTAGAAGTGGTATTGCTGGGTCAAAGGGTATGAAATTATTTATAGCCCTTTGGGCATAATTCCAGATTGCTCTCCAGAATGGTTGGCTCTCCAGTCCTTTTAGAACTGCTTTAAAGTCAACATATATTAATTATTTGCTCTTCATGTACCAGACATTGGACTAGATGTTCAAGAGACAAAGATTAAAATATTGAACAGTCCTTGCTTCCAACTTTCTTACATTTTATTGGGGGTGATATAAAAGATATAACTCAGACTCAAATAGGCGTAGGACCAAGAAGACTGATGTGGGAAAGAACAATAAAGTCTTGGACTGAGAGAGATCAAGGAAAGGTTTCATGGAAGAAGTGTCACCCTTTGAGTCTTGAAAGAATAAAGGTTCCAGAGGATCAGATGAGCAAATAGTATATAATAGTAATAGGATATGGTTATGTAAATAAATGGAAGCTGGAGATGGAATTTTGAGGTTTTGTGAATGACATAGAACAGTTTGGTTAGAATATAGGATTTAAAAAAAGAGTATAGGATTTTTAAAAAGGGATAAGTATTACTTTGGAAAGGTAGGTGGGAGTCAGATTATGGAGAGCTTCAAATGCAAATGCTAGGTTAAGGAGTACAAATTTTATCCTATGGGCAATGGGGATCCATTGTAGACTTTTGAGCAGGCTATTGACTGTTGTCTGACCTGTGCCTTAGACATGTTATTTCAGCAGCTGAGTGGAGGAGGCACTGGGGAGGGACTAGAGTTCAAGATATAGGTAAAAGATGATAAATTATCTGCTTAGTGATAATATCAGAGCCCTTAAGAGTTGATAATATCTTCAAGAGAGGGAGAAGAAAGCCTAGAACAAAGCCCTGGGGAACATTTATGCTAAGTAGCAACTGATGAATATAGCAAACAGACGAGTTGGTTAAACAGATGGGAGGAGAGCCAGAAGAGAGCAATATTATTAAAGTCAAGGAAGGAGAGTATTTCCAATTGCCAAGTAGATACATCCATTTGGAAATGACTTAAAGTTAACTTTATTTCTCTCTCAAACTCATGACATCTGCATTCAACTATGCTTCTCACATAAATGTTCTCCCCTACTACACTGGATTCCCTTCAAAATCCAAAGGCACATTACTCTAGTCGTTTAGACTCAAACCCCTGCAAAGTTCAACATTTCCAAAATTGAACTTAAACCTCTTTCTCTCTTTTTCTCCCCCACCTACTAAATTGGACTTCATGAACTCCTTAGCATTTTGTCCATGCCCTTTTCTTTTCCAAACTTCCCTTTTGCTGTCAATGGTACTACCATTTCCTAGTCACCTACACTCTGCATCTCAAGTCACCCTCTGCTCCTCACTTTTATGCATCCACTATATCTTCCTATCTGTTACAAATCTTTCCATTTATACCTTCACAACTTTTCTCATATTTGTCCTCTTCTCAACTCAGACAATTGCAGCCCTAGTTTAGGCACTTATCACTTCTCACCTGAATGGTTGCAGTCACCTTCTAACTGGTATCCCAGTCTCAAGTCTCTCCCCATTCCTATGCATTCTCTATTTGGTTGCCAATGTGATGTTTTTCTAATGTGTGTGATCATGTTTCCCTCTTCTTCCCCTTCCATCTATGAGCTCCAGTAGCTCTCTGTTTTCCCGAGAATCAAATATTGTATATTTTTGCATTTCATGCTCTTCATAACTGGGATCCTTCCAGCCTTGCCAGTCTTCCCACATTTTATTTTTTCTCCACACACTCTTGCTTCTAGAAACAGTGGTCTACTTGTAGTTTCTTGAACAGGACACTTCATTTTTCTCCGGATCTTTGTACTACCCCTCTCTCACCCTGGAATATTCTGCTTCCTCACCTGTGTCTTTTACTTTTCTTGGTTTCCTTCAAAATTTGGCTCAAATTCTACTTACTCTAGGAATTCTTGGATCTCCCCAGGTGATAATACACTTTCTCTGTTAGAATGCCTTACATCTATTACATATATATCTTGTCTTTACCTACTTAACTACCCCCTTTAGAATGTAAGCTCCTTGAGGGCAGGACTGTGTTGGGTAAGACTGAAATCCAGATCTTCTTGTCTCTAAGGCCAACTCTCTCTCTCTCTGTTTCTCTCTCTCTATTCTATTCTGTGACACAGAATAAATAAAATAGATACAGTCCAATTATTTGATTCAACCATAGGTTAATTTTGGTTAATCTCTTTGTGTCTGTCTCCATCTTTGTGTTTGTCTATCTCTGTCTTTTCTTCTTTGTTTTCTATTCTCCCAACTCCCTCTACCTTTCTTATAAATGGTGTGAATAAATGAGAGAAGATATGATTCACGGTGGCAGATGTGACATTTATTTACAATACTTTCACAGAAACAGCTCACAAGGAAAAGTGCCTTTTTGCATTATGCAATAGTCTGGTTGGGAGTCTGGGCTTTTTGATTCCAAAGTTCACTGCAATAGAGCTTTTCTAACTCTGAGTAATACCTTCTCCCAGCTGTTACCTTGTTCTGTACCAGTGCCCAGTGGCCCATTAGGTAATAGGGCATGACATCAGGAACAGTGATCCCAGTGAACTGTATTAAGGATTATTTGCTCTAATCTAGTTTAAAGAATTTTGGTAAAAATTGTGATTGGCATAGTTGATTAGTAGTCATTTTGTATTTAAAATTGAGATCATGACTTCTCTGAAATACATTATCAGCTTATAACTGTTTCATTAATATGAAATTTCCAAAGCTTTTCATGTTCGTGATCAGGTTTTATTTTATTTTAGAATCAGTTACAGGTATTCATGGATGTCACATTTGAAAATATTCAGAACACAGAGCGAGGACTAATGATGTTGAAGAAATTTGAAAGGTAAAAAGAAATTTGAAATGATTTTCTCAGGTATAGTCTTTAGGATCATGATAACATTAATATTGGAGAGGTTAACATAATTTCTTTTTTCCTTATCTAATTAGAAAGAAAAAAAAGAACCCTGACAAAATTTGGTTCCTCCTGTTCCTCCCCACCCCAATCCTGACTTCAGACTTTTAGATGAGTTTAGTGTGAAGCCAACCCTGGATCCCATGAGTTTTGAACAATACTTAATATAAAAAAAAATTTGTAGCAAGCAAGCATGCTGCATAAGCAGCAAAGTATAGAAACTAATAGAAGCATGTATAAAATATAGTTTTACTATTTTAGTAAGACAAAACATAGTAAAATTAAGTTAATATATAGTGATTTGCATAATAGGTATTGCGTGTGGTAAATGATAAATAGCTCATAGAAATATCATTAGTTAGTAATAGTAAAAATCAGCTTAGTTTATAATATTTTTATTTTCACTTTTTAAACTTTGTAATAAGGGTCGCTCAGTGAATAGAGCACTGGCCCTGGAGTCAGGAGGACCTGAGTTCAAATACGGCCTCAGACACTTGACACACTTACTAGCCGTGTGACTTTGGGCAAGTCACTTAACCCCAACTGCCCTCCGAAAAGCAAAGAAAACCAAAACCCCACAACTTTGTAATATTAATAATCAGGGAAAAATGTCAATAGTTTCCCCATAGCACAGTGCTAAAATGCAAAGACTGCTGGACGTGGAGTTAGATAATCTGAATACAAGTCCTCACATGGTTACTTCCTACCTCAGTGACTTAGGTTTTATGTTTGCACTACATACTTCACTGGGTTGTTGTGAGGGAGGTGTTTTTCAGTTTAGAAAGTGCTATGTGAATGTGACATTATTATAGCTATTATCTTCACACACACATACATGCTAATGAATTGGACAAGATGATGTCTGAGGTCCCTTTTAAATGTCAGATTTTATTATTTTAGATTCTGGATCTTACTTTCCAACAGATAAATTTGTATTTTTCCTGGTTCCCTTTTTTTGGATCAAGATTAATATTCCCAATGTTTCACTCTTATGTTCTTTTGAAGAATCCAGCCCCTGTTTTCAGTGCAGAACTCAAACAATTCTACAGCTTCCCAGAACTGTGCTCTGCTAGGGCAATCCCTAGTCTGAGGCCTTGGAACATTACTCTCTCTGGGTCAGGATCTCCGTATCCAAACTCAACTTACCACTACTTATAGCATCGCATCCCTTTCCCTTACTGTATCTGACCCTCTTTATAAAGGGTATTTATTTATATGAGACATCAAGAATAGTGCTACAGGTGATTAAAAGTACATGTGAATATATACTATCCATAGAAATCTATGTATCCCCTAGCTTACTAGTCTATCCATCTATTTAAATAACAATTTCCCTTTCATTGTTGCAGTCAGTGTCTTTAAATTATATAGTCTGAGAACAATGTATCTCTTCTGTGATATTTCCCCATACCATTTATTTAGAGTTTTGAAGTTTCTATCACCTCAGGTCGCAGCTACAAGTTGAAAGGTATTGATAACATTGACTTAGCAGTTTGTAACCTGATTGATCTGTGGTAGAGCCTTCTGAGCTTGTGCTGGTCTGATCAGCCACAGTCAGACACAGTTACCTTGTCCCTAACATAGTGATATCATTTTGGTCCTCTTTGAGCACAAAGCACAATCATCAGCCAGTCAACCAGCAGTTTGTCAACTTAGGAAGTGTAACTGGACACAGAGGTATTTTTATGAGAATAACATTATGTTGGCTATATTATTAAATCAATATTAAATCAATGAGAAATAACATTTCTCAACAGCAAAGTTACAAAGTTGCAAGAAAGCTAATTACTTACTGTTATGTATTTATGTACTCAGTGTGGTCTCTTTGGTTTGAGTTTTCTGACATGATTTCATGGACTTATCCAAGGCTCTTGTGATTTAGGGACATTACCAGAGGTCTCACTCAGATGTGTGGTCTGTTTTTTTCAGTAGTCCTTGCTAACCTATATTTTCTCCCAGACAAAAGCCTATATTAACCTACCTGACTTAGAAATGGATTCGTTGTGACTAAATTTGATCTGATCAGGGCAAGGATACCCTCTCTCTTACTTTCTTCTGGTGGAATTTGACAGATGATTTTCCACAAATTGCAAATTGGAGGTACTTATAATAGCTTTATTTTTTTTGCATTGTATCCAATCTTGTCACCTAAATGAAATATAAGCTAAAGATTAATATCAAAATGTAGATAATATGAGTTTTATCATTATTTAGATTACTTGAGTTTCAGGTTTGGTGTAGGCAATGAATGGAATCTCAGTGATCTGTAACAATCAGCCATTTCTCTCATGATTATTCATATCACAGTGAGTTAGTGAAGCTAAAGGGACTCTTTGCTTTGGCCATATGACCACTTTCCTTTTTCAGTAATCTGTTTTTGCAAACTCTGGGAAAGATGCATTTTCTTTCAAATCTTTCTCCCATGTATGGAACTAGATTAGTCATTTTCCATAGACGTCATAAGAAAATCTTGCAGATATTGATTTTTTTCTTTAAGTCAACAAGCATTTATTAAGCTTTTTCTATACGCTAGGCCCTGTCCTAAGCTCTGGGCATATGAAGAAAGGCAAAAACAATTCTTGTCTTCAAGGAGCTCACAGTTTAATGGAGGAGACAACACACAAACAATGATGAACAAATGGGATATGGACAGAATAAATTAGAGATTATTCCCTTTTCTTTTACCTTATTCTTCACCAAGTGTTAGAAGTTTATGTAGTAAAGCAAATGTTAAGATTAGAGGATTGAATGCAAATTCTTCTTTTAAAAATAAACTGACTTTTGCATTTGATCTTATTAAAGATATACTGACATCAAAGAGAAGGTTTTACTGGTGATGAATACTGTATCCAGGACACAAATGTTCAGTTATTTATTTTTCTTTTGTTTATATATTTTAATCAAATATCTAATCAATTTTATAATAATGAAAATGAGATACAAAAAATGAACAGTCCAAGTGTTATACTGTCATATAGGGCATATTAAAAGAGAGGAAGTTCTACAGGGTATTGGTTAGGTTTTCTTTGGAGCATTCATGGAAAGACAGATGAATTAATGAATGACTGAATGAATATATATATAAATGAATAAAGCATTTACTAAAAGCTTAATAAGTACAAAGTACTTCGCTAAGCTGGAGGATGTGGAAGAATACAAATAAAAAAGTAAAACCAGTCCTAATCTGAGGAGCTCATATTCTAATGAAATAAGATAACAGATATGGAAAGTTTCAGTTCCAAGATGAGAACTTCATAGCATGAACAGGCTGTATCTGAATTGGTTTAGGGAATGTCCATACTGATGAAATCAGAGAGGGATCAGATTATCAAATTATGATAAAAAACGAAACCTATGTGTCCAAACACAGTTTTTTTAAAATTTAATTTACTTTAAAACTCTGATTGTTATGATTAAAGTACATATTAATTGAGAAAATTCAGCATGTGCTCAGGGCACTCAGTCTATTGCTACAAATATCCAGGATTCTGTGACTTTGGAGCACTTTATATATATCTCTAGAATATTTCTAAACATTTACAAGTTTAGGAAAAAACACCTCATTACCATGATGATAAGAATTCTGCCTATAATTTCATTTTGAATTATTTCAAATAGTATTGTGTAACTAACATCCTTCTTACACACAGAATGGCCATATGAACCAAGTGATTTCAAAATCTTGAGACATTGGTAACACCTTTCATTTATTCTCAAATATCCTTTGTATTATTAGGTTGAATATACCTAATCTTGGTATTGATGAAAAGTATCAGATGGTTCTTGAGAACTATGGAGCTGACATTGAGATGATCTCCAAATTGTACACTAAACAGAAAAGTGACCCTCCTTTGGCTCGGGACCAACCCCCTGTTGCTGGGAAAATCTTGTGGGCCCGACACCTCTTTCACAGGATTCAGCAACCAATGCAAATTTTCCAGCAGCACCCAAATGTGCTTAAGACAGCAAAAGCCAAGCACATAGTCCGGAAATATAACAAGATGGCAAAAATCCTCTTGGAATTTGAGATTCTCTATCACAGGGCATGGCTTCAACAAGTAAGACCAAACTTATTTACTGACTAGTTGGTGAAACAATGAGACACAGAAAAGCATGGAATATGCATGTATATGAACTTTTGTCTATATTTTGGGGAGGAGTTATATTAAAATTTGATTTTTATTTTTGTTGCATATAAAACAGTAGGTGACATAGTCGATAGATTGCAGGGCCTGGAAACAGGAAGACTCCTTTTCCCAAATCTGACCTCAGACACTTACTGACTGTATTACCCTGGACAAGGCATTTTACCCATTTGCCTCAGTTTCCTCATTTATAGTTGCCTGTAAAATGAGCTAGAGAAGGAAATAGCAAGCTGTTCCAGTACTTTTGAAAAGGAAACCCCAAAGGATGTCACAAAGTGTCAGACACAACTGAAATGACTGAAAAACAAAAAAAAAAGGCATCAAACAGACAAAAACAGCAGTGGAACAGCCCCTGTCTTAAGAAGCTTATGAGGGTAAATAAATTATGCATATGCAAGCAAATGTAAAGTATTTCTTGTATAGTGATGACAATTAAACCCATGGGAGCTTGTGAAGTTACCAAGTGAGAGTCTAGAGAGAAAGAAAGATGAGAAGAGGGTATAGGGCATAGATTTTGGGTAAAGGTATAGGGTGAGGACAAATCAGAAAAGGTCTCTTTAAGTAAGTGTCACTTGAGTTGATCTTTGAAGGCACATAGGGATTCCAGGGACATAGGTGAGGAAAAGAAGCATTGCAGGTATGGGAGACAGCCTTTTCAAAGCATAGAGTTTGGAGATAGAATATTGAATATAGAGAAATATCTAATAGACCAGTTTGTCTGGAACACAGAGTGAATGAAGGGAAATAATATTACCTTGAGCCAAGATTATACATTCTTAGGGGGAGGGATATAGATGGCAATCCAGCAAAGGAAACAGGAGTGGTGAGAGAGGTAGTTGGAGAACCAAGAAGGTGTCAAAGTTGAGAGGATAGTTGATAGTATTTTATATTGAAGAAAGGTCATGTAGCTCTTTGAAATTAGGGATTATTTTCCCTTTGTCATTATAACCTCTTCACCTAGATCAATACTTAGTATTTAGTATACATTTAATAAATGCTTGCTGATTTATTGTTTGATGGTAGCAGAATGGTAGAAAGGTGGGGTACAGTGTGATGAGTGGTGTTTTTATCTCCTTAAAGCATGAACTTAGTTTTTTATTCTAAGAACAAAGCCCATTTTCACTGGGTGATGACCAAATATACTCCTGGAGAGACTGAGTCATATTGACCTTGATATGTTTGCTATAAATGAAACTAGTAGACAAAAGGAAGTTGTAGCTAAATGGAAATATGCCTTGCATGTTCTTTGAGAAGCAAATTAAGGAGTTGGTGAAGTTGATTTTATCATGTGTCCAAGGGGACAAAGAAACAGAATTTCATAGGATGTTAGGTGATCTCATATTGAGTACTGATGAAGAGCATTTGAAAAAAATAAGTGTGAAATAATTTCATCTTATGGATGACTGATGACTGTCACAGAGGAAGAGGAAGTAAAGAAAATCTACCAAACTCCCCCCCACAATGAGTCAGATAAAATTCAGTCAACATATTCTAATACTTGATGATGCCTGTGACTTTAAGACAAAGGTGGGTATAGTTTAGTACAGTAAAAATATATTTTAGAGTCCAAAACAGTGTGTGTACTAGTATGGGTAAAATGATTACTAAGTATTATGAAGTACTACCAAGTTGAACTATAATAGTGCAGTTTACTCTCAATTTCCCATCCCTAGAGTAGAATTCCTGGGGAATGGAGAATTGAGCATTATACATTACAGCCTGGACTTTAATGTAGGGAGCAATATTTTTTGCATATTCATGATAAAGGAAAGAAAACTAAAATATGTTATTTCTATATTTGGATTGAAATCAACTCTCATTGCTACTTAGGATATGCATGGAAAATTGACCTATGCAAGGGTCAATTCACACACACATTTGAAAGAACCAAATTATAGATCTCTTAAATAATAATGCAAAGGAATTCATTGGAGAAATGGTTGAACTAAGCATACTGTCTGCACATTGCTCTGCTAGTTATTATTATTTTTTCTCTCTCCCACAGACTGAATTAACTAAGATTGGACTTGGGGCTTCTTTATTGGTAAGAGCTCCAGAAACAGGGGAGTTATTTGTGAATTTTGATTTTGAGATATTGACATTATTTCGAGAAACAGAGTGCATGTCACAGATGGGTCTTGAAATCCCACCATTTGCACGTGCTTTTTACCAGAAACGGGAAATTTACAAGAAGCATTTCAATCAAATAAAGGTATGGTAATTTTAGAGCTAGAAAAATAGCAGTTCATCTCTTTTAATTTTATCTTTTCTTCTTGATTGCTTTTCTATACATATTTAAAGACAGTTTCAGTGACTAAGAAATGATAATTTCAATGCCTTATGGTACAATACTCTGCAATTTTCAAGCTCTTCATATACGTAATTTCATTTGATGCACAGGCAAAGCAAAAAGTATTTCTCTTATCTTTCACTTGGAAAAACGGAGACTCAGAGAGGTGAAATAATGTGGTTAATAAATGACAGAGCTAGGACTGAAATTCAGATCTTCACACATCTGGTTACTTCAGTGTTCTTTCTTCTATGATAAACAGAAGGAAGAATTTGGACCAAGGGAGATTGTTTCCCCTTCAAGCTTTCCTTACTTTCTTCCAGATTTTGCCAAATTTCTCCCCCACTCTATTTAATCTCTGATATAACTTTATTAATATAATACTCCTCCCACTTTCCCACCAAATCATCTCCATCACATCTACATTTAAAAAAAAATTGGCTCAAATCCTTCTCTCTTCTCCCGTTCCTTCTTTCATAACTTTATCCTACAGAAGTTGGAAGATAAAAAGGCTTCCATTTTAGTGGCGAACTCATCTAATTTACATTCACAATTATGTGCATTTCATTCCATCCTATTTTCTTCTGTTTATACTTCTCTTTTTCTTTTTATTCTGTCACTCCTCCAAAGTATGTTTTGCTTCTGACTTCTGCTTTCCTTAATATGCCCTTCCTTTTATCATCCCTTTACTTCTCCTATCCCCTTCCCTTCTTATTTCCCTATTGGGTAAAATAGATTTCTGTAACCTGAGTGTGTATATATAGTCTTCCCTCTTTGAACCAATTCTGATGACAGTGAGGTTCAAGTATTGCCTACCCCCTTCCATTTCCCCTCCATTATAAAAGCTCTTCCTTTCACACCTCTTTTATGTGAAAAAGTTCCCCAATCTACCTCTCCCTTTACCCCTTTTCCTTGAGCATTCCTCTTTCTCACCCTTTCATTTTTTAAAAGATATCATCCCAACTTAGTTGACTCACACCCATCCTCAATGTCTATGTAGACTCCTTCTAACTGCCCTAATGTTGATAAAATTCTTAGTAGTTACATGTATCATGTTCCCAAATAGGGATGCAAACAGTTTAACTTTATTAAGTCCTTTATGATTATTCTTTTTTTTTTTTTTTTAAGCAATTGGTATTAAGTAACTTGCTCAAGGTTACACGGCCAGGTGTTTCTGTGTGGGTGCTAAGTGTCTGAGCCCGGGATTCGATCTCCAGGTCATCCCGACACTGGAGCTGGTGCTCTTACTTGCTGTGCTACCTGGGCGCCCCTATGATTATTCTTTCATGTTTACCTTTTATGCTTCTCTTGAGTCTTCTGTTTGCATGTCAGATTTTCTGTTTAGCTCTGGTCTTTTCATCAGTAATACTTGAAAGTTCTCTATTTCTTTTCTATCCACTTTTTTTTTTCCCCTGAAGGGTAATATTTAGTTTTGTTGGGTAGGTTATTCTTGGGTATAATCCTAGTTCGTTTGCCTTTCAGAATTTCATATTCCTAGTTCTCTACTCCTTTAACCTGGAAACTGTTAAATCTCATGTGATACTGACTGTGACTCCATGATATTTGAATTGGTTTTTTTTTCTGGCTCCTTGAAGCATTTTTTCCTTGACCTGAGAGCTCTGGAATTTGACTATAATATTTCTGGGAGTTTTCATTTTGGGATCTCTTTAAGGAGATGATTGGTGGAGATTCTTTCAATTTCTATTTTTCCCACTTGATCTAAGATGTTGGGGCAATTTTCCTTGATAAACTCTTGAAATATGATGTTTAGTCTCTCTTTTTTTTTGATCAAGGCTTTCAGGTAGTCCAATAATTCTTAAATTATCTCTCTTGCATCTGTTTTCCTTGTCAGTTGTTTTTCCTGATAAGATATTTCAATTTCTTTTATATTTTTATCCTTTTGAATTTGTTTTGTTCTCAATGTTTTGTGGAGTCATTAGCTTCCATTTGCCAAATTCTAATTTTTAAGGAATTATTTTCTTTAGTGAGCTTTTGTATCTTTTTTCCATTTAGTTAATTCTGCTGTTGAAGAGTCTCTTTTCTTCAGTGAATTTTTGTGCCTCTTACCATTAAGCCAATTCTGTTCTATAAGATGTTATTTTTTTCAGTATTGTTTTGTGTCTCTTTTCTGTTGATTTTCTTTTCTTATTTTTCTTGCAGCTTTCTCATTTCTTCCTCCCTCTCCCTGTGCAATTTTTCCTCTACCACTCATTTCTTGAACTTTTCCAGGAATTTTTGCTGGCCTTGGGTTCAATTAGCATTTTTCTTCAAGGCTTTGTTTGTGGCTATTTTCACATTGTTATCTTCTTCTAAGTTTATTTCATGGTCTTCCCTGTCACCATGGGTAATGGTAATATAAAGGGGAAGATCTTCCCCATTCATTAATAGGCCCATGTGACCTGCTTGAGTCACATGGAAGCCTAAGTCATATGAGGCTGAGGTGGGAGGAACTTGCTGAATGGGTGGAGCAGGAAGGGGTAGAGCAGAAAAGGTAGAGCAGAGCTGAGAGGAAGTTGGTCACAACAGTCAGAGCTGGGAGTGAGAGCAGTTAGAGCAGAGGAGAGAGAGGAAGCAGGCAGCAACATATGAGTATTTGTTTGTGGGAAGACCCTAGCAAGGGGAAGACTTGGGGATGGCCTTGCCCTCTGCATTGTTATTGTATGTAGATTTCTTTGTTGCTATGATGGATTTGACTTTCTGGTTTTGAGATTCTGCTTTCTGGTGTTTGAATAAATGTTTTGGTTCTATCTTCCATGTGGAGAATCTTTTGTATTTTGCAATTCAGAATTATGCTGGCATATTCATAGCCACTGTAGGTGCTATAAATGTCATGTTGGTGCTACACATAGCAGCTTTTTTATGGTCAAATTATTATTATTATTATTTTGTTGCTCATTTTCCCAGCCTATTTCTTGAATTGGTACTTTATGTTAAAGTTGGGCTGTGCTCACCTGGGAATAGGGAGGCACTATTCCAAACTTCATGCTTTTTGTACTGATGTTTTCAGAGCTATTTTCTGGGGGTCTACAAGTTTTTTGTGCTTTTAAGGTGGTGTGACCTGGAGAGAGGTTTTGTCATTGTTCTTCTGGTCTGTGCTCTGATGTTTACCCAGGAAGAACCTCTGCTCCTCTGCAGTAGCAAGTACTAGGGTTCCTTTTGGCTCTGGAACTGTGAGCAGATTCCTTGCTCTTCTGTGGCTGCAAGCATTAGTACTCCTCACTGCTCTGGAACTTTGACCCAAAACTCCTTATGGATAATAGAGTTGCTAATCAGCTCCAGCTGTCCCCAATACCAGCAGTGGGTCAGCTGTAATTTTTTTCTGACAAGTTGTCTGACCCCCTCACTGGCTCTGGCTGGAGCTGATGTTACTGACAAATCCACTGGTAACTACCTCCAAGGACCTCTGCTTGTTGTATTACATTGTGCAATCCAGGATGACTCCCATGCTGGTGTCACAGCCTACTATTACCAATATCCTAAGTTTTTGGTTTTTTTTTTTTTTTGCTTTTTGGAGGGGAGAATGCAGAGCAATTGGGGTTAAGTGATTTGCCCAAGGTAACATGGCTAGTTTTGTTTTGTGTCTGAGGTTGGATTTGAACTCAGGTCCTCCTGACTCCAGGGTCGGTGCTCTATTCATTGTGCCACCTAGCTGCCCCCTCCTAAGTTTTCTTATTCTGGACAAAGTCTCACTATGACCTTTTGTTGGCTTTGCCACTACAAAATTTGATATGAGGAGTTGTTTAAAAATTTTTGGATGGGAATGTTGGAAGAGTTCAACTGGTTCATTGCTCCCTTATCTTGACTATGCCTCCCAGGGCTCATCCTTCTTGATTTCTGTTGCTTTGGGCATTATTGACCATTCTATTTCTAGATATTCTCTCCTTCTTGAGTTTTTGTGGCATTGCTTTGTCTCAGTTCTCTTCCTGTCTGAAAATGCTTCCAGGTCTCTTTTGAAGGATCTTTGTCTGTGTCCTACCCACAACCATATCTGTGTATTTCAAAGGTTCTCTCCTTGTCTCTTTTCTCTGTTCACCATATATAGTCCAAGATGGTTTCATTATATCCACATTCTCTCCTTTTTCTTATCCATATTCCACACAGTTGTCAAATTGATACTCCTTAAGAATAATTCTCACAATGTTGCTTCCCTGCTGAAGAAGCTTCTTTGGCTTTTTAATAACTCCAGAAATAAATGAAACCATAAAATAAATATCCATAGTTTGACATATATAACTTTTATAATCTGGCTTAAGGCTATCTTTCCAGGTTTTTTATATATTATTATGCTTCTTTCACTCTATGTTCCAGACTAACAGTTCTATTAGATATTTTCCTGTATTCAACATTCCATCTCCAAACTCTATGCTTTTGCAAAGCTGCTTCCTACACCTAGAATGATCTTTCCCCTCACCTGTGTTCCTAAAATCCTGATATGCCTTCAAAGATTAGCTCAAGCAACACTTACTTACATAGATCTAGCTTGATTTGCTCAGTTATGAGTGCTTCTCCCACCTGACAAAATAACTTTATTTATTTTAAATATATTCCATATTTTCTCATTTGTGAACATATTGTATCTCACTAGTGCAAAGTGAGCTCTTTCAGGGCAGAGATTGTTTTCTCTTTATCTTCATATTATTTCACTGAGCACAATGCTTACTACTTAGTACGCACTTAACATACTTGTTGATTTGTTTGATAGATGGTGGCAGAATGGTAGAAAAAGGAGAATAGGTTATTAAGAATAATTTGTTTTGTCATAACTTCTTAAACATTAACTCAAATCTTAGCATTCCAGTTATAAGGTCCATTTCCATTGGGTAATTAAAAGATATATCATTGGAGTGATTAAATCATGTCAACCTTGCTGTTTTTACTGTGAATGGTACCAGAAGATGAAAGGAAGTTGTGACTAAATTGCTAACAAATTTTTAAAAATATAAATTAAGGAGTCGGTGAAGTTGGTTTTTGTTATATGTCCAAGGGCAACAGGAAACACAATTTCATAGGACATTAGCTAATCTCATATTGTAGTGTTTGTAATAAATATTTGGGAAAAATCACCATAAAAATAATTGCCTCTTATGGATGAATATTTATCACAGAGGATGAGAAGGTAGAGACATATGAAAAACACAATAAGCTTGCCCAAATTAAGTTACATATACTTTAATACTTGATGACTTTGATGCCTATGATTTTAAGGTGGGTGTAGCTAAAGATAGTTAAAAAATATGTTTGAAAATATTGGTCAGAATTAAGAAATGAGAAAGGTCAAAGGTTGGTAGATTTCAAAGAAGCTATATTTCTCTATTTCCTGAATGTTTTCTTTGTGAAAAAAGGAGACACTAGACACAGTATTCACTAAGCAATACTATAAACATAAGATTATATTTTAACAGATAGGAATGACTCATTACTGACATGAGAGAAATTCTTAAATGAGCTCCATGTACAGTCAGAACATTAATTTGTTACAGCAAAAGTAAAATTTATTACAAGAATAGTGAATAAAAGTGAGATAAAAAGATAAGATATGATTAAAACAACTCTTATCTTACCTATTTAAATGATCCCTGGACACTGAAAAGTGGTAAACAAGTTGAACAACGGACATTAACATAAACTTTAGCCATTTCATAAAAGAGTTTATCTGACACAAATTAATTGCTGCAGTAAAGAGACCAAAACAGTTCAGAAGACCCTTGATATTCTTACTAAGTAGAGAGGTAAGTGAAGCTCTAAATTAATAAATATTATACAATAGGTTGCAGGAAGATTATAACTAGAATCCATATGGTGCTTTTGCAAAGCATTTTATATATGCTATCTCATTTGATCATCATTAATAACAATATGATGCAGGTACTATTATTATCTACAATTTACAGATCACTAAATTGAGACATAGAAAGGCTAGATGACTTGCCTAAGGGGATACAGCTAGTAAGTGTCTAAGTCAGGACTTGAACTCAGGTCTTTCTGATTATAAGTCCCACCACTCCTGGGCAATCTAACTGCCACAGAATATTACCCCACAAAACATCAAGAAACAGTGGATTGAAAAGAACCAGCTAATAAAAGTCTTTCCACAGAATTTAAGGATGAAACTGGAAGGACAGCAAATATTCAGAAAATGGAAAAAAGGTCTACAAAGCTTTTTATAATCTCTTTCCATCATGAAAAATAGTAGAGGCCCTTTATCTCAACTCTTAGGAAGTGGAAATAACATTGGAGAGAAAAAGATGGAATGAGCTACTAGACTAGACCTAGTATATGGGGAAGAGCTCTGTACTAGAGGCAACACAGTTTTGATGGTTTTAAGGGACAAATTCACTTGATATATGATAGAGAGAACAATGCTGGACCTTCTTATTATTTTTAAAAAGTGACAAAAAGAAAATGAGCAAATCCTAACCCATAAACCTACTTTGCCATTTCTACAAAAGATTTTTATAAGAAAAACAATTACTCACAAGGGGGTTTAAGAAAGAAAGTGGCAGGCTTTTACAAGAGAGGAGTCATTACACAGTGGAATAAAAGCTTGCCCTGTAGTAAGGAAGATCAGGATTCAAGTCCTGTTTCTGATGTACTAGCTTTATGGCTCTAGGCATGTCAGTTAGCCTCTCAGTGCTTTAAGCAACTCTCCTAGGATATAAAATTCAGAGAATAGGCTGACCTGAATTGCTATGTAGAATTCTTCCCCAGAAGCATCTGACACCCATGAAATCACAGGTATAGTCTCTATCTCTTCCTGTCCCTATCCTTGGGTTGCTATCCCTATCCCTTTCCCTATCCCTGTCCCCATTCCTATATGTCTACATGAATATAAATTGTTAATGATTAATTAGGCCATATTTTGCCAAGCCCACATCACAGTTAGAGGCAGAATGTGAAAATATTAACATAAGGTGTCAGAGACTGATTACCAGAACAGTTTAAAACAAGAAGGTAGAAGTTAAGCTGAGGAGCTGACAAGATTTTCTTGAAGGGTTGAAAAACTTATACACAGTTTCTACTATATGCATCTGATGGGAAGAGAATGCTGTCAGACCATATAACAACAAAAAAAAAAAGAATTAAAGAACTTTAAAAGGTACTTTTAAGTGATTTACTCATTAAGAATTATAATAATTCTGTAAAATACCTAAGCATGCATTCAGCAACAACAACAAAAAACCCAACCAAAATGAAATGGTTTAACAACTCAGTCCTAGATTATAAATCAAATAAATTATAAGAGGAGGGGGTAGAATTCCTAGGTTCATGGTCATAAATTCTGCAGGTAGTTCATAGAGATAAAGTCTTGCAGGATTAATTGCTGTTTCAAACTCTATTTCATTTCAGATGATGCTGGCAGAATTTAAGCGAGTGAAATCAAAAATCCCACCTGCCATTGAACAATTGATGGTTCCTCATTTGGCTAAAGTAGATGAAGCTATCCAACCTGGCATAATTTCACTGAATTGGACATCAATGAACATTGAAAGATATTTAGAAAACATATTTAGAGTGCTCAGTAAGTTTTTGTGTATTTATTCATTATTACTTGATTTTTCAAATATTTTGTGCTCCAACATTTAGCAAAGTCATGTCTTTTTAAAACTTTTTTATTATGATAAACTTTATGAACCTCAACCAAAATTTTCATATGTTAAGAACAGTAAATGGGGACTATATATAAAACTATGAATATCCACCATATACAACTTTGTTTTGATATAATGCTGATTTAGTATAGTAGTTTCAGTACTTTTTTTGCTGATCTCTGTTCCTTTCTGATCTTCCTTCTGCTCATTCTTGTTTATATTTTAACAATTCATTAATACTCTTTTCTTTTTAATATCACTATAACTAATTCCCTCAAGCCCCACTTTGCAACAAATAAGTATAGTCATGAAAACTAAATCCACACATTGGTTGTGTATGAAAAATATATGTCTCATTCTGCACCATTAATCTATGACTTCCTTACCAAGAGGAGGGAGGTTTAATTCATCATCGTGTTGTCTTATTGAAAGATTTAGGAAAAGCAATGGTATCCCCAAGCAAAGAAGTTGCTTTTAAGTATATGAAAAGTCATCTCCAAGATAGTTCAAGGATTTATTGACTCTCATGGATTCTGTTTTCTGGAATTAGACAAATCTATTCCTTTTATTAATTTTTTATTTCGCTTTAAAATAGGAATTTGGAGATGAAGAGATTTTTATGTTTACTTTCACTTTTATTATTAACATCCTTTTTTTCCCTCAAGGATCTAATGCAGTTTGGTTTCTATAATTTGAGAAATGTTGAAAAAATTTGGAAAGGGCACAATATAAAATCACCACAAGAATAAAAAGTTGAGGAAATAATGCTTTGGGGACATATTTTAAAATGGACTTTTTTCTCCTTCAACAATAAGAGACTATTTAGGCAGAGTTTTCAAATAGAGAGGATTCTTTTAAAAACTAGAAATGTTTTATTTACCACTCATGATTTTTCATCAACCTGGAATTTCTTCCCTTGTGATCTCTACATAACTAGTCTGCCCATTTTTTAGAATAAACTGAAATCAAATAATTTCATACTCCATCTCTTCTTTAAAGCATTCTGTGACCTCTTTAGCTCATCAATACTCATCTCTTCCTTTCCTGATATTCATTTGTACTTATATGTAGTACTACATAGTTTGTTATTTATTTCACATGTTTTATCTTCTCAACTAGAAGGTGAGGTCCTTAAGGACAAGCAAGGCTCATGTCTGCTACTTGCACATAGTAGGCAACCAACAAATTCTTCCTAGAAGAGTTCTTAGCTTTTGATTCTTTTTTTTTTTGCTTTAGCCTTTGATTCTCAAGATTTCTCATATTGACCATACTCTGCAATCCACATTCTTCCCATCCATTCCAGATGTCCCTCTTAATACCATTTCTCTTTTGTTACTCTCTTAGACTCAACTCTAAATTGTGTGCTTACAATTATTAAAGTTGTGTACAGTCTATTTAATGCCTTAGGTGACTCAGTCAATGTGGGAACCATGATAAGATCCCAGGATATTAGATCTAGAGCTTTAAGGTATCTGAGAGGCCATCCATTCTAACCCTTTTATTTTAAAGAAAATGAAACCTAAGTCTAGAAAGGATAGGTTCTGGGGTATGCTGAAGCCAGCATACTGACTAGGAGAACTGACTACTAAATTTTTAGTGTGAACATTACATCTGGGAAAGAATAAAACACTATAGATCATGACTTGATTCATCGTTTTGTTGATTGCCTAGACTTAAGAAAATGATAGAGAAAATGTCAGCAATAAAGTTTAAAATTTGGAGTATATTTTTTTCTTCAAGAGTCAGTTGTTAAACATTTACCTATATATGCCTGGTTAGGTACCAGGTGCTCAAAGTCACACAGATATTAAGTGGTAGAAATCATTTAACTTACTTCTTCTGAATTTTAATCAAATGCTCTTTATACTGCTCATCCTTCCACTCAGCATGATACCTTTTACTTCAGAAACAAAAAAAAATCTCAGGAGGCATAGACAAGATGGCAGAAAAAAGGTAGGGACTCACCTAAGCTATCCTCCAAACCCCTTCAAATACATTTAAATAATGTCTCCATACAAATTCAATAGTGGCAGAGCCCACAAAAGGATGAAATGAAACAAGTTTTACAGCCTAAGATAGCTCAGGTGCTTGTCTGGAAAGATCTATTAGACCAAGGTGACAGTGGAGTACAATTCAACACAGGCAGTGCCAGTGTAGACTAGAGCCCAGTAAACCAGGAGCAGGTCTTGTGGGTGTCTGAGTCAGTCATGACAGTTATAGTTTCCTGACCTATTAGCCCACAGGTAGTAAAGGGGTCAGACAACTGGTCAGGAGATTATAGGGTTCCCCTTGTTAGAATTGGGGACAAGACTCTTTTGCATCACCTATACTTGGATCTCATTCATAGTCCTGGCTCTTAGTCTCAGGGCAAGGAGGAGCATTAGCACACCAGAACTTGTGGCTGCAGGGTAATGAGGACTTGAGTCACAGTTACAGGGTGGAAAAGAGCACTTATGGTCACTCACAGACCAGATCACAGGCCAGGAGAGCAGCAAACTCTCCCTAGATCACACCACTTTGGAAGAACTGAAAACTTAAAGGTCCCCAGAATTTCCTTTTAAGACAGCTGCACAAAAAAAGCCCTGAAGCTTGCCATGGGGCCCCCTCCACTCCAAAAGCAGATCCACACATTAGCAAAGAGTTGAAAGTTAAGGGATGAAAAATGAGCAAATAGCAGAAAAAGACCCTGACTATAGAAAGTTACTGTCGTGTCAGATAATATCAAAACATGAACTCAGAAGAAGACAACAAAGTAAAAAACTTCCACATCCAAGCCTCAAAGAAAAATGTGAATTGTCCCCAGGCCATGGAAGAGCTCAAAAAGCATTTGAAAAATCAAGTGAGAGAGGTAGAGGAAAAATTGGGAAGAGAAATGAGAATGATGCAAGAAAATCATGAAAAAAGAGTCAATAGCTTGGTAAAGGAGGCAAAAAAAAATATTGAAGGAAACACCACCTTAAACAAAACAGAAGAGGCCAAATGGTAAAAGAGGCAAAAATTCCAGTGAAGAGAAGAAAGCCTTGAAAAACAGAATTGACTGAAAGGAAAAAAAAAAAGATATACAAAAATTCGCTGATGAGAGGAACTCCTTAAAAAGTAGAATTGGCCAAATGGAAAAGGAGGTACAAAAGCTCACTGCAGAAAATAATTTCTTAAAAATCAGAATTGCGCAAGTGGAAACTAATGACTCTATGAGACATCAAGAATGAATAAAAAAAATCAAAGAATGAAAAAGAAGACAATGTGAAATATATAATTGAAAAAAAAACAACTAAAAAAACACAACTGACCTAGAAAATAGATTCAGGAGAGATAACTTAAGGATTATTAGACTACCTAAAAGCCATGATTAAAAAAGGCCTAGATGTCATCTTTCAAGAAATTATCAAGGAAAACTGCCCTGATATTCTAGAACCAGAGGATAAAATAGAAATTGGAAGATTCCATCAATCATTTCCTGAAAGAAATTCCAATATTAAAACTCTTACATTATAGGCAAGTTTCAGAGCTCCCAGTTCAAGGAAAAAATTTTGCAAGCAGCCAAAAAGAAATAATTCAAATATTTTGGAGACATGGTGAGGATAGCACAAGATTTAGTAGTCTCTATATTAAAGGATCAAAAGGTTTGGAATATGATATTTCAGTTAGCAAAAGAGCTAGGATTGCAACCAAGAATCACCTATCCAGCACAACTGAGTAAAATCCTTCAGTAGAAAAATGTGGATACTTAGTGAAATAGAGGAATTTTGAGCATTCCTGAATGCAGATCAAAGATACATTTTCTTAATTTTTCATATTTTTTATGTCTGTGTTATCTTTCATAGCATGACTTACATGGAATTGTGTTTTGCGTAACTACACACGTCAAATTGCTTGCCTTCTCATTTGGGGGTGGGAAAGGAGGGAGGTAGAAAATTTCAGATTAAAAATTTGAAAAAATAATGTTAAAATTGTTTTTATATTTAATTGGGAAAATAAAATATTAAATTAAAAAAGACAAAAAATGTACATTTACCTATTTTCCTACATAGTATGTGTCCAGAAATCTTGGGAATATTCTGGGTGGAACTTTAACATGCTAGAATGAACTTTAATAGCTAGAGATCACCTATGAATTTGAGAATTTGGACTTATTAGCATTAAATTATTATTAATTCCTATTCATAAATGAAGTGATTTTTATACTTACCATAATATTACAGTATAAGTTGTAGTATCATAGAACTTTAGAATTGAAAAACACCCTAAAAGGTCATTTAGCTCAGTCCTTTCATTTTTCAGATGAGGAAAATGAGGTCTAAGGAATGTAAGTTAGTTCCCCAAGTATCACCCAAATATTTAGTGGCAGCATTAGGATTAGAATGGGGTCTTATAGGAATAGCATCATAAATTTAGATCTGTAAGTGACTAATATCTTTACTTTGTGTAGTACTTTACTAAGTGTCTTTAATCTAATGTCTTTACTTTGATGTTTTTTTCTGTTTGTTTTTTTGTTTGCTTGTTTTTTTTACCCCAAGAGGCTCCCACATTATGCCTCCTCTGGAATAAAACAAAAAGGAATGAATTAAAATTATAGATGGAGGAGTTTAGGTTATGGACAAGAACATCACAACAGTGAGGGCTGTCATGACAATTCCATAATAGACTATGAAGGGGACTTTATTTTCCTTGGAAAATTTTGGTACTACTTTAACACATTGTGGAAATTTTGGAAGAAATACATTTTTATCTCCATGTTTCTATTGCACCTTTTCTTATTCCAATTTAGTTTTGGAAAACAATGGTGGAAAATAACTTGACTCTTTTTGTAAAACAAAATCTAATTCTTTTGCATTATCAAAAAGAACTGACATCAGTTGCATAATGAAGTATTATGAGAACATGTATACTGAGTATTCTCATATAAAAATATTCGAAACTGAAGGAATGTCCTTCAGCTGGGGAATGATTGAATAACTTTTGGTATATGTCTGTATATAGTACAGTAGATTCTTGTGGAGTCCCAGGTAAGATTAAAAATATTATTAACTTCTATACTATCAGTCTTTTGGATTGGAACATGGAAATTTGATGAGAGAAATTATTTAAAGACTCACATACATAATTTTAATGCAGCATGAGTATTTTACACTAATTTACAACTTTTGATTTAAGCTTTCTTTCCTGTAGGGAAGTAATGTGAGCCAAGGGAGATATAGTAAAAGTTTAAAATTGTTTTTGTACTTCAAAGACTATAGACTTTAACTACATAGCAGCTTTCACTGTGCTTTATTGTTTTTAATTGAAATAATAACTAAAAATATACTACAAATGACCTTTTCTTCCATGGACTTAAGATATTCAGAATTTCATTGGAGTGATTACAAAGGAATTGTAATGGCAATAATTATTTATAACCGCCTTATAGATACCCTTGTTTAAAAATTGGTTTTAGGGGAAGACAAGTGGCACAATGAATTCAACTGTACTGAAGTCAGGAGGACCTGAGTTCAAATCCATCCTCAGATGTTTGACACTTAACTAGCTGTGTGATCTTGGGCAAGTCACTTAATCCCAACTGCCTTGCCTTTCCCCCTCCAAAAAATTGGTTTTTAATACTATTTTGATGATTATTTTTTTTAATTTTTTCAAAATACATTCTTCAACATTCTCCTTCAATGATTTTTTTTTTCAAAAGGTGAGGTGGAACTGCTTCTTGATCGGGTCAATGACTTGATGGAGTATCGTATTGATGCTGTTCTAGAAGAAATGAGTCATGTGCCTCTTTGCAAACTCCCTGAGGATGAGCCACTTACCTGTGAAGAGTTTCTCCAAATGACAAAGGTTATACTAAGATGGGGTCTTCATTTAAATATAGTTTTGTGATTTGTTTTCCTAAAAGTAATGGTTACTCATGAAACATAACATGAATGCTGGGGCAATCTAAACCAGTTCTGTGTTTTATAGATGGGGTTATTGGAAAATGATGAGGAAAAGGTAATGGAAAAACCACTCCTAGACAGTTATGAGACATCACTCTCATTGTTAACTGAAGCTGTTAAGAGATATACTTTGTCAATTCAGGAGGATGTATTTTGTGTAAGTTTTTTTAAAAGAGACAAAAATATTTTGTAGCACTTAGAATAACCTGAGTCTGATTAGGTATGGTAATACAGTTTATAAAGCTCTCTGAATAGGGTTTATACAATTTATTCTTTAAACACAGCTTTGGAGTCATTAAAACACATTTTAATGACTATAGTAATTACAAAAATCTCTCTTGCAGACAAGATAGTATTAAATATTACTTTTAATAGCATAGTTTAGTGTTCATTCATTCAACAAACATTTAAGAGCTTGCTATGTAATAGACAGTGATAGGAAGCTAGGTAGTAACAAAGGGCACCTAGGTGGTATAATGTGTAGAGCATTGTACTTAGAATCTGGAAGACCTGAGTTCAAGTCCAGTCTCAGACACTTCTAGGTGCATTACCCTGAGAAAGTCACTTAACCTCTGCCTGCATTTGTTTCTTCCTCTATAAAATGGCGCCTTCTTCCCAGGGTTCTTGTGAGAATTAGATGAGATAATTTTTGTAAAGCTCTTTGAAAACCTTAAAGCATTATATAGATGCTAGCTATGATTACTAGCCATTATTTTAGGCAATAGGAGACATACAAATATTAAATAGGGTCTCTGCCTTCAAGGAGCTTACATAGAAAGTCAATGTGAATTAGATAAATCCTATATGAGTTATTCTAGATGGCATGCACAAAGAAAAAATATAATGTAAGTATAATATGATAAAGAGATAGGTAGATTTCAGTGGGTCATGAGATCATGTGCTGTCAGAAAGAATTAAAGAATTATAGCTGAGAGATTAGAAGAAAGCTTCATAAATTGATAATATGTGAGCTATGTCTTAAAGATAGTAGAAAGACAACAAGAAAGATATAATGTGTGTGTGTGTTTGTGTGTGTGTGTGATTCTAAATTTAAAGAATAGTTTTAGCAAAAGTGAATAGCTGGGAGAGCACAGAAGTATACAAAGGGTGAGTTAGGCCAGTTTGGCTGGACCCAAATGTTAGGAATTAGTGTAGGATAAGACTGGAGAGGTACCAGATTATGGTAGAGGTCACTGAATGCTGGACTAAGGATGGATAATGTGTTCAAATGAATAACCATGTCATCTAAGTTTTTCATGATCATGTGATCAGAATGCAACTTCCATACACTGACAAACTTGTAACTGGCAATACTGTAATAATTTTTCTACTGGATGACATATGTTTATTTTATTATTATTCATAAATGTGCCTCTTTATTATGAATTGGACAAGATTTAAAGCACTGATGTTAGTACCCAAGGAGTTGATAATTTAAGAATGAAAGAATTTCAATGATATGGGACATAGATTTTAAAAATTTTTTCCAAATTTTCCTTTATTTTTTCCTAGTTTTCTTGTGATTTTATTAATTTCTTTGACTTAATGATTCTACTACAGTGGGAGGTAAAGTAGGGTGATGAAGAAATGGCAAGAGACAAAATTCATTAAAGAGGACAAGTAAAGAGGGCCATTTATAAGAAAGAGAAAAAAGTATAAAAAAAAGGAATTAGAGAAAGAGGAGAATAAATTGCTAGATTATATACTTCATGAAGGTAGGAACCATGCAGTATTCATTTTTGTAGTGCTTAGCACATCCCTCTGGACATAATGGGAACTTAATCATTTTATTTTAGTTGAATGTGAAATGGAAACATAACTCCAAAGATGAAGTTTCTCACAGAGCGACATCCTGATAATCCATGCTTTATTCATTTCATGCTACTTTCCTTCATGTGCTCTATATTCCAACCAAACTGAATTATATGCTCTTCCCTTCTCCCCACAATCCATTTCCTGACTTGGTACCTTTGCACAAGCTGTCCCTCCTAGAATGAAATGAATGTCCTCCTTCTCTCCAGCTCTTAGAATACTTATATTACTTCACGGTTTACTTCTTTATTTCTTAAATGAAGCCTTTCCTTTTACTCCAAATTGTTGACCATCCATCTAACCATGAGTTATTCTGTATTGACTTTTTTGGGTCCATGTTGTAGTCCACATTGTAATGTGAGATCCTTTAAGACAGAGATTGTTTTCTCACTGGTTTTGTTTATTTTAGTGGATAGAGTGCTATCCTTGCAACTAGGAAGATTTGGGTTCAAGTTCTACTTCTGTCACATACTGACTTTGTGACTTCTCAGTACTTTAAGTTAGAGGTGTCAAAAACACAGCCAGGAAGTACATTGCCAAGCAACCCAGCCAAGTGTGACCAGAACCAGATTAAAATGGAATTGGGAAATATATAGCAAAATAAGCAAAAATATAACAGATTCTAGATAATGTTAATATATCAATTACATTAACATTATATTCAGTTTTCTTTTTTGTGTTTTATATGTTATAAATCAAAGGAC
This sequence comes from Petaurus breviceps papuanus, assembly GCF_028583685.1. Classification (NCBI taxonomy): domain Eukaryota; kingdom Metazoa; phylum Chordata; class Mammalia; order Diprotodontia; family Petauridae; genus Petaurus; species Petaurus breviceps. The sequence continues at coordinate 12,860,370 of NW_027186349.1, forward strand.
ACAGCTCCTATGAAAATACTTGTTAGCTTGTTACCAAATGTGTCTGTCTGTCTATCTGTCTATCTCTATATCTATCTATATCTGTATATAAACAGATTTTTTTTATAATTTAAAGGACTGAAAACTATGAAGTTATAGTAGCCCAGAAACAACTACAAAAACACACATATATACATATATGTACGTGTATATGGATAGATATCATTATGCTCTCACAGGGATCGTTGTGTGTAGTTTAGTGGCCCCTGTTTCTATCTGAGTTGGATATCATTGCTTTAGGCAACTCAAAGACTAAAAATTGGCACTTCCCTCTTGTTGATGTGCTGGATAGAGAGTTGGGTCTGGAATCAGGATAACTGAAGTTCAGATTCAGCCTCAGATACTATCTGTGCAACCCTGGACAAGTCACTTGGTCTCTGTATGCCTTGGTTTCCTCATTTGTAAAAAGGGGGTCATAATAGTACCTACCTGCCAGAGTTGTGAAGATCACATGAAATGATATTTGTAAAGCTCTTATCATAGTGCCTGTAAACTCTCTATAAATGTTTGTGTCTGTTGTTATTATTTGCAGAGAAGGTGCCATTCCCCACTAGTAGATGGAGTTTCCTTATCTGGGAGTTTCCCATACTAATAAACCACAGGTCCAACCCCTATCCCTATTGCTCATCTCAATTGACAGGACAATGTTTGGTGCACATTAGGGACTTAAAAAATATATGTTGAATTAAATTGAATTACTATTCTCTCAATGAAACTTTCATGAAACTTTTTCTATCAATAGAGAAAAAGAAGGCATTAAGAGACTGTAATCAATTGAATTACTGCTATCCCTTTGACAATTCATTGTTTTTTTAAAGTAGTCATGATGCCCTAAGAGACAATGTTATAATGTTTACTAATGTGAATAATTGTAATGTTGACCTTGATGACACTGGATCCTCAAAAGCATCTGCATGATGCAGGCTTTATTGAATTTTACCAGCAGGAAAGCTATGTCTGGAACTGACCTTGGATCATGGTAGGTCTGTTCTCTGAGGAAGAGCAAACTATTTCAGAGCAGAAAGGCTCCTCATCCAGGTGGCTATTGAGTGATGGATTTTTGAGACACAGAAACTTCCAAAGACATTAACTAAATTGTAGGAGGATTGTAATCTGCATCATTGGAGGGAGGACTCTCACACTGATGAAATTATAGATGCCTAAAGAAAAGGAATTTAATAATATATTCTCCCCCCCAAAGATACCATTTTATGAATGAATTAATTTAGACATTTCCATTTGCTATTAAATTATTATTTCCATTGATCTCTGATTTCACTGTATGAGAAACTCTCCATATCCATTCAGTTCAACAATTCTTCTTTAACTTATAAACTTAGTGTTTAGAATTGCTAGGACACTGAGAGGTTAAATGACTTGCCCTGTATCACATGACCAGTATGTGTCAGAAATGGGACTTCAACCCTGGTCTTCCTGTCCTTATATTCCATGTCATCAAATGAGATAAAAATTCTAAAGCACTGAGCACAGTGTGTGACAAATAGTAGATTTTTAATAAATTTTTGTTTCCATCCCTTCGCCCTTCCCATGCTGACTTTTTAAGACTCCATTTTATTTAAAATGAATCAATTTAGGCATTTCCATTTGTTAAAATTATACTTCTTAAAGTATTTTAATAAAAATTGTTTTTGACAAATGTAACTTATTTAATTATTTCTTAAAATTGAAAATCAAATCTTTAAGGAAGGATATTTAATCATGTAATTTTGGAAGCTTTAAAGGAAATTCACACTAATGCTAGCATACCAGTTACCCATAGTGTCTGGGGGAAAAGGCAAGTCCTTTTTCAAACTGGAAAACCAGCTAGGTATGGTGACACACACCTATGGAAAACCAGCTAGGTATGGTGGCACACACCTATAATATTTGCTCCTGGGGAGGCTCAGGATGGTTGATCATTTGTATTTTGGAGTTTTGAGGTATAATGAGGTTAAAGCCAATTTGAGTTTACGAGTTGCACAAATATTTTGAGACCATGGGAACAGAAGACCACAAGGCAGCCTAAGAAGGGTGAAATGGTCCAGGTTGGAAAAGTAGAACAGGTAAATCTTCTGCACTGATGAGTATTGGAATTAGGCCCATGTGTGGCTGTTGAACTTCTAGTCTGGGCAAAATAGGGAGAACAGTCTAGAAAAAACAAGCAAATAACTAAATAACTAAATAGATAAGCCAGAAAAAGTAGGAAAGAAAGAAAAGAAGGGACAGAAAGAAAGTTTAGAAAACCACATTTTCTTTGTATTATATATATATATATATCTATATATCAAAATGTACTTGTCTCAGTGGGGGATGTAACAATAGTATAGGAGATGATATGCTTTCTCTGTTTCCAAGTATGACTTCTCTTTCTTTTTCTATCCTCTGTTAAGAGTTTCTTAAACTTTAGTCCTGAAGTCTTATTTCTCTGAAAATTCTTCCCTTTAGAGACAGTATTCATCCTCATGATTTCAGCTGTAATTTTTAAACTGATGATTTCAAGATCTATGTTTCCAGTTAAATCTTCTAATTTCAGTTACAGTTCCATATCCAGCTTGAATTGCATTTTTAATCAGATGACTCATTGTTAAAAAACACATTACTTATATCTCAACAGGCCTAGGTACCTAGCTCCTATAAAAGCACTTGTTAACAACTATATAAAAAAATATATATGTGTGTGTATATATATATATATATATATATATATATATATATATATAAATAGATATAGATATAAACAGGTCTTTAAAAAATTTTTTTTGTGGCATTTTGTAATGGTAATTGGAATTTGAAGATCTTACCTGCTCTTTAAGAGACCTAAGGGAATTTGAAGACCTTCCCTGCCCTTAGTAGGTCAAATGTAATCACATGGAGCCCACATGGGGGAGGAACTTGCTGAAAGGATGGAACAGGAAAGGTTGAGCAGGAAGGAGCAGGGAAGAACCAGAACAGAACTGGCAACAGGAAGCCTGGAAACAGAGAAGCTAGCATGAGTGAGAGAGGGGAGACAGGCATTTTTGCTTAAGGGGGCCTATTTTGCTTTGAACACCTGATGAAGGAGAGGCTTGGGAATGTTGGTGCTCATTGCATTGGTTATGTGTACTAACTTCTTTGTTGCTATGATGAATTTGGCTTTCTGGTGTTGGGATTCGACTTTATGGTGTTTGAATAAATATTTTGGTTTTGTCTTCCATGTGGAGAGTCTGTTATATTTTGTGATTCACAACTACGTTAGCATATTCATAGCTGCCTTGGCCTCTGTGAATATCACATTGGTGTTTTCAGTTATAGTAGCCTAGAAACAACTGCCAAATACACACACACATACATATATGTGTATATACGTATGTATATATAGATAGATATCTATGTGCACATACATTTGTTAATGTGCAAGTTAAAAGTTATGGTTGAAATCAAGACCTTGGGTAAGTCACTTAATTTCTGTCTATCTCATTTTCCTCAACAATGAATTAGTGATAATATAATATTATAATAATATATTTTATTGTTATTATTAGAGCATCTGCCTCCCAAGATTGTTGTGAGGATCAAATAAAATAATACCTATAGAACACTTAGCATAGTGCTTAGTTAGCAATTAATAAATGCTTCTTCCCATTCCCAATCAAAGGACTCATAAGCTCCTCTGAGAAAGTGCCTGAATCTATGGTTGCCAGAAAACATTCTGATATTCTGTGAATTCCTATCTCTACAACAGGGTCCTACTCAGTCCATGGCAGTCTCATAGTATCACCTGTGGTTTTAATTCCCTCTGAAAGACAAACACACTTTGGGGCAGCTCTATAGGAAATCTCCTTTCTATCAGATTTATAATTTTTGAGCCACTCACGAAAATGGTGCTGAATAAAGTACAGGCATTCTGCTCCCACACTAGTGTCTTTAGTGTTTTATAGCTCTCTGGATGCTGGGCCCATAGTGTCAAACATCTTCTTTCTCTAAGAGACATACCACTGAGGAAGCTTTCCTTCCTGCCCCATTCCTCTCCACTTTTAGAACCCAGTTCCCAGAGCTCTTGAAATTGGTATTAGTCTTAGTCTGAAGACAAACTTTTAAGGATGGTGCTGCCCAAGAGATGTCTCTTCTTGTCTAGAAGTCTAAATACTGAGATTATATTGCTTAGAAAATTTTATTCTTTAATTATGAGGCCATATATATAACAGCTGCAATGCCATTGTTGATGAACCCCCATTTCCTATCTATAGGCCATTTCAACATGCACATATATCCTAGTGCTATGAATAATGAATTAATTTAGGTATTTCCGTTAGATTTTAAGGTCCTTGAGGGCAGGGATTGTATTTTGACTCTTTTTATATCCCAAGAAATTAACATAGTGCCTGGTACATGGTAAGTGCTTAACACATGTTTATTGATTGATTGATTACTATTAAAATTTGATTTCCACTTGATCTGTGATGCTACTTGTATGAGAAACTCTCTGAATCTATGCAATGTAGCAGCTGGTCTCTAATTTCTAACCTTACAGAGTTGCCAGGGCGCTGAGAGGTTAAGTGATTTCCCATAGCCAAGATATGTTAGAAATGGAACTGAAAGAACTCTTGGTATTTTTCTATTTGCTGTAATCTCTTGTTCTGGGAGACTCTGCTATTTGTCTGAATCCAAATGTAAACTCCAGTTTTCCTGACTCCAGGCTTAGTGCTCTATCCACTATACCATCTGCCTCCCTCTAGACCGGTGATAGTACTGTTAATACTCTGTCCAGGTCAACCTCCATCTTCAGTATTATATGCAGTTCTGCTCATCATATTCTAAGAAAGGCATTTTGATAAATTGTAGAGCAGCCAGAGAAAGTGAAAGGTAATAGTAAAAGCCCTCAAGATCATATCATCTAGGAGTAAGGAAGCAAATCTTTGTAGCCTGGAATAAAGAAGTGTCAGGTATAACATGAAATCTGTTTTCAAAGATTTGAAGGTGTGTCACATGGAAGAAGAATTACATTTATTTGCCTTACCTCCAGAGAGCTGAAATAGAAGCATTGTGTAGAAGTTGCAAAGAAGCATATTTAGGCTTAGTGCCAAGAAAAATTTCTTAACAGTTAGATATATCTAAATATGCAATGGATCAGTTTTCAGGCAAAGAACAAATGACCACTTGGGTATGTATTTTGAAGAGATTCTTCTTCCTATATAGTATGGACTAGAGGGCCCTGGAAGTCCCCTCTAACTTTGTGATATTGAGTTTGTGATATAGAGGAGAACATCCAGATATAAATGAGAAACAGGAGAGTGCTTGATTTTTGACTGATTATGGAAGAGAAATGAGTAAGGAGACTCAAGAGGTTGTTGGTGGTGAGTTCTCTAGTATAAAATACATTAGGAAAGAGGATGAGCATCAAAGAAAACATTGAATGTGGTGACCCAAGCAACTGCCAACTGAAAGAAGCCCCCCTCCTCCTGAGAAACAAAAAGTCTCTACACTTTATGATAATTTTGAATTTATTAAAATCAGAAAATTTTCTCTGTAAGTAGTTGCATCTGAACATTGTAAACTTTAAACTAGGCATTTTGTACAGTACAAGTTAGGAGAAAAGGGAGATCAGTATAGATATCATGATTAGAGGAAGACCTTGAGATTTGAATTGGACCTTGAAGAGAATGAGAGGGAAATTTTCTGTTAGAGGCATCAACTAGATCATACTGGAGAGGGAATTCCTGTAATTGTTTTTTGTATCAGAAGATGTTGCTCCCTGAAAATACATGAGAAACCTAGACTTTGAGTGAATTTTTCCAGGAGTGGTGGCAAGTTCATATTGTTCCTCATTTTGTCTTTGATTCTCTTGAAACTTAGCTTTGGTTTTGTAGACAATATTGACTTATGAGAATGGAATAAATAAAAGGAGGTAATTGACTAGAGGTAGAGTTCATTGGTCTGGGTCTCATTAATATGTTGTATTGGAAATTAGGCTAACAACGATATATAACAATTTTGCTTATTCTTATAGAATCTCTGTGCTAATGGTGCTCAGATATTACATTTAAAGAGTTCATTAGTGGAGGAAGCAGCCAATGAACTAATCAACATATTGTTGGATTGGGAAGTGCGGTCTACAGGAGAAAAAGTTTCAAATGGCAAACAGGATGATTCAGGGAGTGAAAACACAGGTAAAAGAATTTTATGATTAGTACTTTGCTTTTCTAGGCTAGTCACTCTAATCTATTCAAACCTTAATATTATATATATGTATGTATGTATATGTATAAATATATATATAGTATATATATATACACACACACACATATATATGATGTCAAAAGTTTTTCTCAGTCTTTTTGAAGCACTCTTCCTGATTTATAAAGATGTTTATTCTCATAAAACATTTACGGAAATGAAAATACCATGCTATTCAATTTGATAACAAAGTCTTTAACCTTTAGTACTACAATTTGGAGGTTTAAGTTTACATGAGAGGGTTTTTTTTGGGCCAACTACATGAACTATTGTATTTAAAATACTTTGTAATTGTATAACAAACACAATTTCTTAGAGCATATCAATAATAGTATGCTATTAAGAAATTAATTTAGGTTTCACTCACTCCAAGTACAATACTTTATATACTTTTCCCTTACCCCATAATTCAACTATATTCTGTCACTTTTCTTCCTCTATTCCTCCTTAAAATGTTAGGACTATGTATTATTTATTTTCCATGGTTTTGTTGCAGCAGGTGAAGAACAGGGAAAATTAGAAAGTCTGATATCTTCTCTTAATGCCAGTCAGACTGGAGGTGGGCTCCCTCCTTCAATAGTCAGGAGAAAGAAGAAAGAGAATGAAATTTTAGAGGAAGAAGCTTGTGAATTGCTTTCTCATTTCAACCACCAAAACATTGATGCTCTTCTGAAGGTTACTCGTAATGCCTTAGAAGCCATTCGTAAACGGGCTTATTCTTCAAACACAATTAACTTCAGAGGTAATAATCTCACACAGTTTCCTTATTTCCTTATCCAGTTTGCTATTTAAGCCAATGACCAATCTGTCTTATGCTGATGACACCATTTCATGTTCATCATGGGACATATTCAACAATCTGACCAAATATATTTCATGATTTTTCTAATGATGGGTAGTTTTCAAGTCTAGGACAAGGTCTAATGGACAGATCCTCCCTTTACCGTACCAGTCAGTACATTTCTTTGGAGAGAGAGCTGTATGGGAAATATCCCAAAATGGAAATTGTTGGGTCTTTTAAAAACCAGCAATAGTAAATAAGATAAATATTGTATTTTTTTGTTCCAAAAATGTAGTGACTTTTTTCAAAATGTATCTTGATATTTATTTGTATGTTTAACAGTTTGCTTATTTATTTATCAACTCTTAGTGATTATTAAAAGTTTACTACTTAGTTTATATTTTAGAATCCTTTCTTTATGATAGTGGTCTCTGTTAAGCACCAATAAAATGATAATTAACACAATTATTCCAGAATATGTTTGATTTTCAGGGAGTTGGTTTCCTTTAAGAGGAATATACTTAGGTCATAATATTTAGAATTCAATTTTAAAAACTTAAGTACCTACTACATACAAAACAATCATTACTTGCAGAGCGAAGCAAAGATTAATTAAACATGTTCCAAACCTCAAGGATCTTATTGTCTAATAGTGCCAAAAAGGATGTTAATTGTAATAAAGAAAATTAGAAGATTAGATAAAGTAGAAAGGGACGAACTGAAGCCTGAGTCTATTCTTTAAAAAGTAAAATGGGATTCAGCTTAATCATCAAGTCACCACGAGTTAGATTAATATCTTTGCTCCTTTTCCTTAGTTATTTCAGTGAAAAAATGAAATTAACCATATATTTGTAATGCTAAGTCTTTGCCATGTTTTATGTTAACCCAGACAATGAACACCTATCCAAGCCAAAGCAGATCAGCCTCCCCATTTTTAGGGCAAACATCATTTTGTCAATCCCAAACATCTCAATGGCTCCAGTTCTGGATGATGTACAGCAGACTCTTAACAGAGCAGTAGAGTGTATCATCAGCGTCATGAAGGGAGTTGGACAGTGGAGTAAAGAAAGATTGTCCACAGTGAGTTTGGAACTGAATCAATCCATTTACATTAGAGCTTTTGAAATCAGTTATTTGGGAGGGATGAAAATGATGCTTTTTTTTTTGTAGAAAAAACTACTTGAAAGAAAAATTGTCACCCTGAGGAACAGCAACAAAGATAGTGATTCAGAGGATGACATAGGTGAGACTGGGACTCAAGGTAAGTAGGTTTTTGTTTCTTTTGGAAATAAGAAACGAGAGGCAAGATCAATACTATCCTTTAAATTCCAAAATTTTAGTAGACCGTTCCAAACCCTATTTGTTTTATTACTAGTTGTTTGAAGCATCATTTTCATTAATAACAGCAATGAAAACAAACTCTGATCAAAATTTTTTGTTTTTATTGTTCAGTCATTTAGTCATGTGCAACTCTTCAGGGACCTTAGCACACCACTGTCTTCTGTCTTTGAGTATCTCCCTAAGTCTTTCCAAACTCATGTACTTTGTTTCCATGACACAATCAATCTCATCATCTGCCATCTCCTTCCCTTTTTGCCTTCAATCTTTCTCACCATCAAAGTCTTTTTCAATGTGTCTTGTCTTTTTATCATGTGACCAAATTATTTAATCTTTAATTTCAGTATTTGTTCTTCCAGTGAGTAGTCTGAATTAAAATTTTAAGTAATGACTAATTTGATCTTCTTGCTGTCCAAAGAACTCTCAAAAATCTTGTCTAGAACCACAATTCAAAAGGTGCTTCAGATTTCCTTATAGTTCAACTCTCACAGTCATACAGTACTACTGGAAAAACCATAGTTTTGGCTCTCTCAACCTTTTTTGGCAAGGTGATGTCTATGTTTTTATTATGCTGTCCACATTTTCCATACTTTTCTTTCTAAGGAGCAAGTATCTTTTAATTTCATGGCCACAGTCATTGTCTTCAGTGATCTCTGAACCCAAGAATATAAAATCTGACACTACTTCCATTTCTTCTTTCTCTATTAGCCAGGAAGTAGTGGAACCAGATAGCACAATCTTAGTTTTTTTAGTGTTAAACTTCAAGCCAGCTTTCACACTCTCTTCTTTTATCCTCATCAAAAGGCTTGTTAATTCTTCTTTACTTTTTGCCATCAGAATAGTCTCATCTGCAGATCTGAGATGGTTGAAATTTCTCCTGATAATCTTAACCTTGGCTTTTGATTTGTCCAGCGAGATATTTTTCATGATGTACTTACTCTAAATATAAGTTAAAAGAATAAGGTGGCAATATACAGCCTTGTTGTGCTCCTTTTCCAGTCTTGAATTAATCAGTTCCATATTTGGTTCTAACTGTTGCTTCTTGATTTGCATACAAGTTCTGTACTAGCAAGTAAGATGATTTGGTACTCCCGTCTCTTTGAAGACTTGCCACAATTTGTTGTTATCCACACAGTCAAAGATTTAATGTAATTAGTAAGCAAAGATAGATGTTTTTCGGGAACTGCCTTGCTTTTTCTGTAATCCAGTGAATTTGGTTTCTAGTTCTTCTGCTTCTTTGAAAACCAGCCTGTGCTTCTAATAATTCGTGGTTCACATATTGCTGAAGTCTAGCTTGTAAAATCTTTAGGGTAGTCTTATTAGCATGTGAACTAAGCACAACTATTTGGTAGTTTGAATATTCCATTTTTTCCTTTTCCTTTTTATTACATTAATATATGTTTATGGAATAAAACAAACATTTCCATAACATAGTACAATCAAAAGATGATTGTACACAAAACTGCAAATCTACTATTCACAATTTGCTCTTCCTTTCAAATATAACACAAAATTATCATGTAAATTTCTTTTTCTTTCTTCATTTCTTTCCTTTTGTTTTTTCTTCTCTCCTATCTCATCCTAGAGATGACCACCATTAGACACAAATCTCTGTCTTTAAGAAAGATAGTGTCTTTCTTTATATTTCCTTTATAGCTAATTTGGGTACTTAAAAGTCAAAATAACTTATTTGTTCAAAGTTATTCTTTTTTTTAAGCAACTGGGGTTAAGTAACTTGCTCAAGGTTTCATGGCCAATTATTTTTGGGTGTGGTGCTATGTATCTGAGCCTGGATTCGATCCCCCAGGTCATCCTGACACTGGGGCCGGTGCTCTTACTTGCTGAGGCACCTGGCTGCCCCAAAAGTTATTTGTAAAACAATATTGCTGTTACTGTCTACAATGTTCACTTGCTTCTGCTCACTTCACTCTTCATTATTTCATGCAAGTCCTTCCATGTTGTTCTAGAACCATTGGGCTCAATGTTTTCTTTTAGCACAGTAGTATTCCATTACAATAGTACCACAAATTATTCAGTCATTCTCCAATTGGTGGGCATCCCTGAAATTTCTGGTTCTTTTTTTTTTTTTGAGGGAGGAAGGCTAGGTAATAGGGGTTAAGTGACTTGCACAAGGTCACACAGCTAGTTAAGTGTCAAGTGTCTGAGGTCGGATTTGAACTCAGGTCTTCCTAACTTCAGAGCTGGTGCTCTGTTCACTGTACCACCTAGCTGCCCCAATTTCCAGTTCTTTGTCACCATAAAGAGAAGTGCTATAAACATTTTAGAACATATAGGTTCTTTTCTTTTTTCTCTAATTATCTTTGGAATAGACCAAGTTGTGGTATTCCTGGGTATTCCTTCAATAGTTTAATAATTCTTTGGGCATAAATTCAGATTGCTCTCCAAAATGATTGGATCAGTCCACAGTTCCACCAACAATGAATTAATGTCTCAAATTTTCCATATCCACTCCCAACATTTGTCACTTTACCCTTCCCTCTTTTTAGCCAATCTGGTGGGTGGAAAATGATATCTCAAGGTTGTTTTAATTTGCATTTCTCTAACCAACAATTATTTAGAGCATTTTTTCACATGACTATAAGTTGTTTTGATTTCTTCATTGGGAAACTTCTTGTTCATATCCTCTGATTGTTTATCAGTTGGGGAATGACATATTCTTGTAGATTTAATAAAATTCTTTATATATTTTTATATATGAGATTTTTATCTGATAAACTGTCTACAAAATTCCCAGCCCCCCAATTTTATGCTTTCCTTCTGATCTTGGCTACATTTGTTTTATCTGTACAAAAACATTTTAATTTAATATAACTGAAATTATCCATTTTAAACTAACTTTGCTTTCTTTCTGTAGTTTATTTATAAATTATGTATCTATCCATAAGTCTGACAAGTAATATGTTCCATGTTCTTCTGATTTTCTTTATTTAATATTTTTCAGAATATTCTTTGGTATTGTCCTTCTTAGGATCTTGATGTAAACTGACTGTTGACTTTTCCAAATATACTGGCAAATTGAGTACAGCACTTTAATAGCATCATCCTTTAGGATTTTAAATATTTCAGCTGGAATGCCTCTGATTGATGTTACATGTATTTAATTTTCATTCATGAATTGAGAGTGTTATTGGTGCTATGTTACTTACTAAGAAATTCCTTCCTACTCCTTAGTATCTTCTGTGAAACTTGAATTTGGAGTCAAAGCTCAGTGCTCAGTTTCATACTGTAGTTGAGATTGTACTAGCCAAGTTCCTGCAGAGATAGGCCACAATTCATCTCCATCCTTCCCTATAATACTTCTTCATACATTTAGTTTATTACAAAGTTCTTCCATCTTGTGAGTTATATATCAACACTCTGACCATGAATTGGTGACTTGATGAGGAGTTCAGGCAGGTAGAGGTCATTAGATTCCCTTATTTCAACTTGCATATGACTTCAAAACTATTTTGTTGCAGTGGAATTTTGTTATAATAACTAAAGTGCTAAAAATCATATTCCTATTCAGCAAAACCTTGGAAAAGTTGACACTTATGAACCCCATCTCTCTGTTAACTTTAACCAATTAACCAGTGAAAAGGAGTACTATGAATATAAGAAAGGAAAGAACATATCACACAAGTCCAAAGCACGAATTTTTTCTTTCTAGCTTTCCTGTATTTTTGTCTCAGATCTTGTTTTGAAAGAGTTTGACTTTTTGTGGAGGTGGAAGAAACTTGAAATGCTTTCTTGTTGGCAAGACAAAATCATTATAAATAACTCAGCTCTCTTTCTCACCCACCCACCCAGCTACCAAGCTATATAAGTATTATCTATGTACCTATAACTCCCACCTACACACATACAACACGTTATCAAGGTTTTTTCCCCCATATGAAAAGAAATGTATGTTATAGGGACAAGAGAAAGTACACACTATATAATGTGTGGTATAGAGGAAACATCATGGAATTTAGAGTTGGGAGACTTGGATTCAGACTCTGTATGTATTCCTTTACTAGTTATCTGACCTTGAACAAACTATTTGGTCTACCTAGGGTTCAATGTTGTCTGTTGAGTTAGATCTGATAAAAATTCTCATGTTGTTTTTGTAGAAAAAATGGACAGATGTGGCTTAGATAGATCTGGAACTGATTGTATTACTGGACCCAAAGATAGGTTCATTCATAGACAGAGGAGTGATACACTGTCAACTTGAAATGAAGTCTTCAGTACGAATTTGCCTAAGTTTTATTACTTCCTCTATTCAAATTACTTTGTATTTGTTTTGTCTATATCTTGTATTTACTTACCTGTGAACATGTGGTTTTCTCCCAGTAAAACATAAACTCCATGAAGGCAGACGCTGTCTATTTTGTCTCAAACCCTAGTGCTTATCACATACTATCTGACATATGTTGTCCTCCCATAGTTTCGGTCATGTCTAACACTTGGTGATCTCAGTTGGGGTTTTCTTGGCAAAGATACTAGAGTGGATTGCCATTTCCATCTCCAGCTTGGTTTACAGATGAGAAAACTGAGACAAACAGGGCTGAATGACTTTCCCAAGGTAATATAGCTAGTAAGAAACCCAAGGGAAGATTTGAACTCAGGAAGATGAGTCTTTCTGACTTCAGGCTTGACCCTATTCAGTGAGTCACCAAGTTGTCCATCTGGCATATAGAAGATGTATAATCAATGGGTTTTTTTGTTTTAATTGAGCAGTCTTAGGACCTGCATTTCATTCTGCGCTATATGCATTTTTTCCAATGATGCAGATAAAAGCATGTTTAGTAAATTTTCAAATGATTCAGAGTTGATTAGAACATTGGGCCAAGTCTACTAAGATAAAATTTAAGGAGGACAAACTTTAAGTCTTATACTTGGGTCCAAAAAAAATCAATTTCTCAAGTATAAAAAGTGGAAGTAACATCTAGTTATCAGTTTCAAATAATCTCTGGAATTAATTGTATTGCAAACTCCATATGAGACAACAGAGTGATATGGCAGCTAAGAAGGCTATTACAGTGTTAAGTAGCATCATAAGAAGTATAAGGAAGTCATAATACTAGTGTGCTCTGTCTTGTCCTTTCCAAGAGACAGGTAGTAGAACAGTGGATAGAGTGATAGACTGGTAGTCATAAAGACCTGAGTTCAAATCTGACCTGAGACATTTACTTGCTATGTGATCTTGGTCAAATTACTTAATTCCTTCCTGCCTCAGTTTCCTCAATTGTTAAATGGGGATTGTAATAGCAACTAGCTTGCAGGGTGTACCTGGAACATGGTAGGTGCTATATTAATGCATATTCCTTTCTCCTTTCCTTCCTCTTGTTCATACTAAATCAGCAGTACCGTGATCAGTTCTGGGCTCCTCAGCTTGGGAAAGACCTGGAGAGAATGTAGAAGAAGCCAACTAGAATAGTTAAAGACCTCCAGATATGACACCTGAAAGAGATGCGTTTGAAATTGTTATCCTGCAGGAAAAAAGACACAGGAGATGCGTCTTCCGAGTATTTGAGCAGCAGTCACATGACAGAGGAATTAGACTTGTTGTGTTTGTCCTCAGAGGGCAGATCTAGGAAGAAGAGTTGGAAGCTGTAAAAAGTCACATTTAGGCCTGAGATAATGAAAAGCTCTCTAGCAATTAGAGTTCTCTAAAAGTGGAATATACTGCCTTGGGAGATAGTTGCTCTTGCCTAATTGGATGTCTTCAAGTTAAGATTGGTATAGCACTAGTCACCTATAGAAGAGGATATTTTGCAGGTATGGATTGGATTGTTTGGCCTCTAACATTCCTTCTAATTTGAAAATATTGGTGATTCTGTGATTTCCAAGATTCTTTTGGCTGCACATCCTGTGATTCTATGACTCTTATTTCAAGCTTCGTTTGAAATGAAAATCAGAGGATTGAACTATTAGCCAGTTTTTAATTTGACTAAATGTCAAGGTCCATATATTTTTTAATTTTTTAATTTTTAATTTTTAATTAAATTTAAATTTAAATTTAATTAAAGATTCTAAATATCACACTATATTTTCTAGTTTTTTTTTGGTAATTAGTAATCAATAATCCAGATAGGTTGACTTGCTCAAGGTCACACAACTAGGTAATTAATTGGCAACTCTGGAAATAGAACTCAAGTTTGTTACTGTAGCTATGCAGAATAGCTCTGCCCCCAACTTGTGCCAAAGATCTAGGCTCTATTTTGAATTTTCATTTAGTCCTCTGAAATTTAAAATGTAACCAATCTAAAACTTTCACCATAAAGCTGATTTTGGACTAAATTCTTTCTATTAATATTAATTCTTAGTGCTCAGTTTTATAACTTTGGAGTCCTTCAATTCAATCTATTCAATCATACAACACAAGTATTTATTAAGTATAAACCAAATACTGTGCTAGGTAATAGGGATACGAAGACAAAAAAAACCAGCCACTTCCCTCGCAGAGTTTCCATTTTACTTATAGATACAGCAGGTGTATGGATAGTTAAAGACAGTAATTGAGGAGGGAGGGATCATTGACAACTGGGGATTTGGAACTGGGGAAGGAAAAGGAGCTGGGTTTGAAAAGAATGTAGCACCTATAGCAGCACTCCCCTCTTACCTACAGGGCCTCAAAATTGGGTGCTTCAGGCACAAGGTACTCTGGAGATCCACATTTACTCCAAATCAGAGTGAAGAACCTCATTTTCTCTCAATTAGTATCAAACACGGGCAGAAGGAAGAATGTATTTCAGACACAGGGGGAAAATTGTGAGTGCTGAGGTGAGGGATAGAATGTGAAGTTTGTGGGATAGCTAGTAGTCTAGTCTGGTTGTAATGCAGAAAATGTAAGTGGAGCAATATGTGATAATGCTGGAAAGGTAGACTGGATCTAGATTGTGCATAGCCTCCAGTGGAGGGCTGAGAAATTTGTATTTTAGCCTAGAAGCGATTGGGAGCCACTGACATTGTTTTTAGCAGAAAAGTTTCATGGTAAGATCTGTGCATTACATCTGTCAATTTGGCAGCCATATAGAGGATGGATTAGAGAGGCCACTGGAAACAGGGGAGTCAATCAGAAGGCTATTGCAACATCCCGCAGGGGGGATGTTATAAGGACCTGAAAGAGTTTGATGATTATGTGGTGATCATGTGAGCAGAGAGAAGGCAATGGATAGGAGAGATATTATCGAGGGATAAGTGGAAGGATTTGGCTGCTGATTAGATATGTAAGTGAAAGCAAGTGAAGAATCAAGGGATGACCTAGCTATTTAAATCTGAGTGAATATTGTCCACAATATTAATAGGGAAATTTGGGGGGATTTATTTGGGGATGGGGAATGAGTAGTTCTGTTTTTAACATATTGAGTTTAAATGCCATCGGGATATATCCATATGTCTGGTAGGCAATTAGTGATAAGCTCAAGAGATAAATTTTACTCACACACATATTCTTGGGCATATATTGAGGAGTCATGGTATAGAGGTAACAATTCAACTGATAGGATCTGATAAAATCACTGAAAGAATATAGGAGAAGAAAAGACCCAAGACAGAACCTTATAGGTTATCCACACTTAGTTGAAAGGAGAGAGATAATATACCACTAAGGACTGAGCGACAGCAGTAAGACAGGCAAAATATGTAGAAAGGGATCCAGGAAAGAGCATTGTCTTGAAAGTCAAGAGGAGAGAATATATAGGAGGTGGTGGGGCAGCTAGGTTGCACAGTGGATAAAGTGATGGGTCTGGAGTCTTGGAAGACTCATGTTATTTATTTACATCACTTACTAGCTAAGTGACCCTGAGAAAGTCACTTAACCCTGTTTTCCTTAGTTTCCTTATTTATAAAATGAACTGGAAATGGAAATGACAAACCATTCCATTATCTTTGCCAGGAAAACCCCAACTGGGGATATGAAGAGTCAGACATGACTGAAAAATGACTGAAATGAACACAAGAGATGGTAGTGGTTGACAGTATCAAAAACTATAAGGATGGCAAGCAGCATGAGGACTGAGAAAAGGCAATCAGATTTAGCATTTAAGATATCAGTCTCAGGAAAGTGCTGGGGTCAGAAGATAGATTATAAAAAGGATGAGAAATGAGTGGGAGGTGAGGTGCTTGGCAGTGAAGAGGATGATTACCCAAGAGTATTACAAAGTCAAAGCAAGTTTTTCTTTTTAAGGATGAGATATTCTTGGACATGTTCATATAGAGAAATTGAAGACATCAGGGAAGACATGATCAACAGAACATTCTTATAAAGTACATGTGTAAAGAACAGGATCAAGGACCTAAGAATTAGGATAAGAATCAATCAAGAGATAGATCATCTCTTCCTCAGTAACTAGAACTAAGGAGGAAAGGACTTGATTTTATACAGGAGTTGTTATCATAGGGAAAAGAGACAGCTCATGGTGGATGGCCTTGAATATTTTCAGTGAAAATGCACTTTAGGTCATTTGTGAATGAGGGTCACAGTGAAAGACTGAGAAAAGAAGAAAGGTTTTTGAACAGCCTCTATGGGCCAATCAGTAGAAAACCAGCCAGGGAAAAATAGAATGATTATAGTGCAGCAGTGAAGACACAGATACAAATTAGCTTGAATTTATTTCAGAAATAGGCAGCCTAATTGCATGATATCCTTCAGTGGCATTCAACAGCACAGGGGTAGGAGGGAAAGGGAAGATGGTTGAAGTCATCCAGGACTGAGGATTAGCAAAATGTGAATGGTGGTAGAACAAGGAGTAAAATGAATTCAAGGGAGAGGACAAGACATAGTTGAACTTGGTAATTATAGATCCAAGATAATGCAGTGAGATGGATGCCAGGTCACAAGATGTTGGGATGAAAGGACAAGAAAAATAGAGAAGACTGGCTATTTTATAAAGGCATAGGTTTAGGAATGAGACAGAGAGAGAGAGAGAGAACAATTTTGATGACAGGAGAATTCTAGAGTTCAAGAATATGGAGGTGGGTTTGGGACAATAGGGCAATTAATGTATGATCTTATCTTCTCTGCTAACACACAAACACACATAGATGGAGTAAAGTTGCATGTAATGGCAGTTGAAGAGATTGATAATGGGGGTTGAGTTAAAGAGGAAAATTCTTGAGAAAGGAGGGAGAATGACCTGGAACTTGGTTATAGATTATAGGAGCAAAGATCTGGAAAAGATGAGATACACTGATGGAATAAAACTCAAAGGAGGGGAGGTTAGAGAATGATGGTGGTAGAAGGAAGATTTAGAAATGTTAGTGGAAAGCAAGGAGTTTGCTGACTGCTTCTCCTGTCCTGCTATGGTGTGTATGTGTGTGCACATGCATGTATGCATGCACATTCATGTGTTCTTGCATACATGCACATAAATGGAGTGTCAGCAGATGGAGACAATATGTAGGTGCTTAGAGAAGAGGTGTCTTTTTTTGACTTGTCCAAGGTCACACAATTAATGTTAAATGTCTGAGGTTGGATTTGAACCCAGGTCCTCCTGACTCCAGGGCTGGTGCTCTATTCACTGCGCCACCCCAAGAAGAAGTGTCTTCATGATAAACCAGGTAACCAGGAAAAGAGGATGATGGAGTGTGAAAGGAAGTGATTTAAGATGAGGGGAATTTGGTAATTATAGAGCTGGGTTGTCAGATGGCTTTCTTTATAGCTTTAGTTTCTATTATGTATTTACTTCTTCAAACATAGGGTAGATGAGGCATGGTGAAGAGTTCATACCACACACCTGAGTCAAGTAGTACCTGGTGATTGGTTGTCTAGAAGTCAGAATAGAGTCACATAGAACTAATTCCATGGTTTTGGGAGTCTCATGGGATGGACAGAATAATAACAAAACCTCTGTCAATATTAATTGAATCTTATAGGGTTGGAAGGAAAAATATTATTAAAAAGCTAAAATACAAATGACTGCACATAAGGATCTCTGCAGCCACATATTTGCTTGAAAAACTGCATATTAATATCATCTATGTTTTATTGTATATTTATTTATTTTATTAAATATTTCCCAATGACATTTTAATCTGGTTCCCAAGGCATTTGGGGAGAGACTCATATTTGACACCTCTGCTCTTCACTTGTTTTTGTTGTTTGGTTGTTTTAGTCATGACCAGCTCTTTGTTGGGGTTTTCTTGGCAAAGATATGGGAGTAGTTTGCCATTTTCTTCTCCAGCTCATTTCACAGACGAAGTGAGGCAAACAGGGTTAAGTGACTTGCCCAGGGTCACACAGCTAGTAAGTGTCTTAGGCCAGATTTGAATTCAAGAGGATGAGTCTTCCTGACTCTAGGCCTTGTGCTAGATCCACTGCACCACCTTGCTGTCCCTGCTCTATGCTACTGGCACCATATTCTCCTTAAAGCAAAAGTCCCATTTACTAAATAAAGTTTAAATTCCCAAGTCTTCTTCCTATCATCTACTTTGCAGCCAAAGTGGCCTGCTCTCTGTATGGCTGTTTCATTTTGCTCTTTCCTTTTCTAATGGGCGCTCTGTCTCATGTTTGGAATAAATTTGCTTCTACTTCCTTTCCTTCTACCTCCCATTTCCTCTTCCACACAGCCCCATATTTGTTGGTTTTCAATGAAATATCCTCTCTCTCTAGGTGAAAGTGATCTATCTTTCCCCAAGTCTGGCACAGCATTTTTCCCCATCATACTCTACCTCATATAAAATTCATTCATGTCCTGTATCTTCTTAATTAGAGTGTAAGCTCCTTGAAGGTAGAAAGGATATTGTTTTTCATTTTTGTATCCTCAGTGTCTAGCAATATATTTTGCATAAAGTAGAAAATTAGAAACATTTGTTGCTTTTGTTGAATTGTTGAAATTATCTTTTAATTACTTTAATTTCCCTTGATTTATACTTTCTTAATATTTCAACAATGTGAAAATTGTGAAAGATAGGATTTTACTATATTTAGGGAATCCCAGATTTCAGTCATATTATAGAGAGAAAGATTATTCATGAAGTATTATTACCATAAAGACTATTATTTTAGTTATGACCCAAAGAGGTGCTTATAACTGATTTTTGCTGGGTCTTTATCTTATTGTAACTGTAAACTTTTCCCTTTTAGATACCATTGAAATGGCATCCATCAATTTACCAATTCCTGTGCAAAGTAAGAACTATTACAAGAGTATTTCTGACAACAAAGAGATTGCTAAATTGGTCTCTGTGCTTAGCACAATCATCAACTCTACCAAAAAGGTGGGTCAATAGTATATGCCCTCTGAGATTTCCTTTAGCCACACAGCTCTTTGGTGACTGATGGTTGAACCTTTCAATCAACTAACACTTATTAAATACCCTCTGTGTGCCAGGAGCCATGCTAGGACCTGGATAAATATAGAAATACAAAAATGAGACAGAACAAAAGCCTTAAAGAACTTGTGGCAGGACAGTACGAGGAGAGGAAAGATAGCTTGGAACATCTCGTTCACAGTAGCAATGTATCCAAAACAAACACAAAATAATTTAGAAAGGGGGCTTTAGCAACTGAAGAAATCAGAAAAGCCCTATTGAAAGTGAAAGAATTTGAGCTGAGGCTTGAAGGAAACTAATTAGATATTTCAGGAGGTAGAGGGGGGAGAGAAATGCTACTTGAGAGTAATGACTTTTTTTCCCTTCCTTTGTATCCATAGTGCTTAGCACAGAACCAGGCATGTGGTAGGTGTTAAAAAATACTCCTTGACTGAATAAACTAATTTCAATACTCAATCCAAAAAGGTTATGGTCTTATTAATATATTGACTCCTGAACTATAATCCTTAAGAGTGTAGATATGACAAAATAGCACAAAACATGTATTCTTTTAAATAACTCTGCTATACCAAAAATTCTAGCCTGCAAAATCATATTCAGATCATTACCTCCTCACAAAGGATGTTTCACTTTACAAAATTATTATTTTTCCAACAATCAGTTCCCTTTCTACAGTTGAAATAGGATTTCATTTATATACAGTATCATAAGAATAAGAACTTGCCACCCCCAGTCTCTTGCACATAAGTTTTGCATACACTGGTCTCTTTGAGAGAAACTAGCAATAATTCTATGGAAGATGGCCTTCAGTTTTAATAGAAAGTGTCATTGATACTTAGGTGCTATCAGAGGGGAATGAAGGGGGGCTCCTCTCACTCTGTAGCTGTCTTTACTTATTGATAAGTGGGTACTATTAGGAGAGGTAGATAAAGGGGTGGAATCCTCAAAAGGCATCCCTTTCCCCTTCTTAATCCAGGGCACATTAAAATTTGCTAAGAAAAGTTTATTATTTTTTTTGGCATGTAAAATGAGGACATTGGAGTTGATAGTTCCTGAGGTCCCTTCCAAATCTAGATCTATGATACTATGGCCTTCTTTAAATTGAGGAAATTGTTGATTTACTTCAGGTTAAAAATCTTTTTTTGTTTATTAGTTTGGGATATCACCTTGAACTGGCCATGGAATACTCTAGTATTCACAAGATTTGGGATTTTCACCCCATCGGGGATCACTAGTACTCTTTTGCATCACTGCTCTTTGTTCAAAAGACTGATTGTGTCCCCAGTTTTCCCAGATGTTCTTCCCAAACCTCTACTGCCACAAATAACATCAAATAGGATGTTTTATGTAAAGTTTTATGTAAGAATCTTTTATGTAAGGAAGGTGGAGATAACATAATAATGAAAGAAGAGTGAAAGGGTGGACAACAAAAGTTTGTTAGAAATAATAGCAGTTAAACTAGATGCTTCTAACTACAGAAGCAGGAATGCTTTCCCTTCTTAGAATCTTCCTTCTTCTGAATCTTGCCTTGTGAGAAGGATGACAAGTGATTTCTGAGAAGATATTCATTTACTGAGAACCATACTTTCTGACTTGGTGACAGGGGAAGGTGATGGTGGAGAAGAAAAAGGTATCAAGATTTTTGTGAGCTGCTTCCTGGAAACTTCTTCAACTTTTCCCATATTGAGTCATCCCTTGAAACAATAAAAAATAGTTAATAAAAATCAATCAATGCCCTATGACCATTTCTGATAGTCTATGCAAAAGTCTTTACCCATAGTTTCTTCTCCCTTCCTTGAAGAAGGAGGTATCAGCTTGGCCATTACAGTTATTCATAGTCTAGCTCCCTTTTATGATTCTTTTTATTTTCATTGCTGTAGTCATTTGGTATGTTATTTTCTTTGTTCTGCTTGTTCAACTCTCCATCACTTCATATAAGTTTTCCTATATTTCCCTGCATTCCAATGCTTATTATTTCTTACTGCAAAATCATTTTCCCTGAAACCTATTTACCACAGTTTTTCAGTCATTACACAATAGATGGGTCCCCATTTATTGTATTTTTTGTTACCACAAGAAGCACTGCAATAAATCCTTTGGCACATATCTTTCAACTCAAGTTAATTTGCCAGAGAAATATGGTCAACTGTGGAAGCATTAGAAGGGATCTCCATGATTAAGGAACTTGGAATTTAGTTAGAGAGAAAAGATGATCATATGAGATGATCAAACAATGTTTATGGAAGACTTGTCTGGCAAAGGTACCCAGAACAGGTTGGAGGAGGTAAAATCAGAGCTTCCTCCCTATACTTGACCTTCTTTGCTTATATGCCTGGTAGTCTGATTGAATCAAAGGATACAGATTACTTAGTCATTTTTATTGTGTAGTTCCAAATAATTTCCTAGAATTGTTTACTTCACAGCCCCATGAATAGTATGTGAACTTGTCTATCTTTTCTCTTCTCCTCTTGAAAGCCAAGCCATATCTGCTCTTGATTCCATTCTTTCTCAAGTGTTATGTGCCTTCCACAAAGTAAACATTAATGAGTAGAACTTGTTTTAAATGCAACTTTAACTACTGACAAGTACTTTCCAAATAACTCTACGAAATAGGTTATTACAAGTATTATTATCACCATTTTCCAGATGAGGAAACTGAGGCTCAGGGAAGTTAAGTGACCTGCCCAGGGTCTCAAATCTAATGTATCTGAGATGCGTGCTCAGCCTGCTTCCTAAATAGCTGATTGGCAATGACACATAATTTCAATATTCATCCCTTACCTTTTAACTTTCAAAAAACTGACTCTACAGATTAAAAATGAAAAATGAGTGAATTTAGTGCTTACCACAAGCTAAGCAGCAGGGCAAGAGGAGGGATTTGATCAAATTTCATTGCCAGTGAATAATATCTGTGTAGTACAAAAGCCAGAATAGTGCATCCCATAGACTCATGTATGTATGGTACCTCATCAGGCAAATCAACTATTTTTAAAGGGTAGAAAATATCAATGAGAGTCAGTTTAAGGTAAATAGCATTGGATCAGAACTTAGGAAACCTTGATTTGATTTGGCTCTATTCACTTACTATCTGTGCAGTGAGAGATTTGAACTGGCTGAGCATTAATTTAAATATAAGTAAAATGGGGATAACTTTAGTATTACTTACTTCACAGGGTTGTTGTGAGTTAAGTTCTTTATCAAATTTAAAACTATATCAATATGAACTTTTATCATCATTGCTATCATCATCATCACCATCATCATCACCTAGTGAATGCTAAAGAACATTTCTGCCTCATTCAGGACACTTGCAGTGGGAATACCAAACCCACTAACACTTCCAGAAGCCAATTTAAGTTTATTGTATTTGGTTCATTTTGAGAGTTATTGCTAATATTTTATCAGAAAGTTATTGTTTGTTTGGTATGTGGGAGATGAAGCTTTGCTGCTTTCTCAAATTTTAAAAATTACATCTCAAAGCACTTTTCATGATGGATTTACTTTTTCTAAAATTATACAAACAAATGAAAAAAGACTTGAACTTTTATAAAAATAATTTTATCAACACATTTTTGTGTAAATCTATTCTTTAAGTGTATCATTATCTTAGTACAAACTCATGACCATATCTGCTGAATTTTGAATATCAATAGTCATAGTGTATTGGAGTTGGCACAGACATTAGACACGATGAAGTTTTTCTCTCCTCTCCATGACTCTCCTTTTCCCCTACCCCCAACATGAAGAGGCAGGCCTAATGCCAACCCTTTCTTAATTCTGGTTTGATGTAGGATGAAAAGAGGCACTCATAAGTCATTAAACAATTAACAAAAAAAGAGATTTATTTTGCCCTGGCACAGTAAGGATATTTAATAAGAACACAGTGGAGCTTATCTTTAGCCTTGGTGATGGGGCCTCAGTTGCTTCCTATTGGAAACATTAGATTAGTATCAATCAATCAACATTTATTAAGTGCTTTTTACATGATAGGTACTAAGTGCTGGAGATAAAAAAAAAATTGCAAAAAAGAGTCCCTGCCCTCAAGGAGCTTACAGTCTAATGTTAACATGATATTAGGGTAGGACATGATTATTTGAGTGACTTAGATATCCTCCAAGGCTGGGAGGTTAAGGTTCTTTGTGACTGGTACTATTTAATGCCTTGGGGTCCATCTCCAGTTGTCCTGTTCTATTTATTGCCACTGGAACCAGATGAATCTGGAGGAGAAAGTGAAGCTGGTGACCTTGTATAGTCCTCCCTCACTTAATTCCAATTCACTTGCAAGTCATGGCATCATCTTCCTGAAGTCTTAGTCTTCTTCAAGAACAAAGAACAAAAATAACAATATTTAATGCCTTAGGGGACCAAGAAGCTGCATCAAGGAAGGTAGAACTAATGGTTTTGTCTCATTTTTAGGGAAAGCTAATTCATATTGTTAGGTGACAGAAAACAACTTGAGGGTGGGTAGAAAGATGCTCTGTTAGGGAAACCCTCTTCAGGTTGAAGCCCTTTCTTCTTTTGGTGCCTAACTTGGGTGTTAGTCCTTCTTGAGAATTCCCCATTCCTCCAACTCAAAAGTGATATCTCTCCTTTCATATTTCTCTTAGTACTTTGCCTAGACTATTATTTTTTTGATAAAACTATTATGTTCTCCTTTTATCAAAACTTTTTGTTAAATTATGCTCCCCATTGTGAATTTTTAGGGTCTTTGAGAACAGGTTCTGTATTATTGCTTCCTTCCTAGGTGTTTAACTGAATTAAATTCAATCTAGTAGAACGCTCTAATTTTACAGTTGAGGATACTGGGCACAAAGAGTTAAAATTAAAACTAGTGCTCTTGCTTCCCAGTCTAATGTTCATGCTGTTATTATTTATTATTACTCGGTTGTTCAGTCCTGACTCTCTATGGCCCCATGTGGGGTTTATACTGTAGTGGTTTGCCATTTCATTCTCCAGCTTATTTTATAAATGAGGAACTGAAGCAAGCAGGATTAAGTGAATTAATAGCTCAGGGTCACAATGCTAATAACTGTCTGAGACTGGATTTGAATTCAGGATGTAGCTTCCCTTTAATGTTCATTCTGCCACACCACAAAACCCCCCATTTTGGGGTTTTCTTGGCAAAGATATGCAATAAATGTTTTTCATTAGTCTGAAATTAAGGACATGTTTCAAATTATCTGAAAAATAAGTCATTATTTATTAGCAGAGATATCAATTATATCTTCTTGTTCCTATTTCATACTATAATATGATGGATGACCTGAGTTCAAATTCAGCCTCAGACATTGAAAAGCTTTATGACCTGGTGCAAGTCCCTTAACCTTAACTGTTTACTTCAGTTTTCTTATGTGTAAAATAGGGATAATAATAGCACATACTTCCCAGTGTTGCTGTGGAAATCAAAGGATTTAAGAATTATAAAGTACTTAGCACAATACCTGGCACATAGTAAATGCCACATACATGTTAATTATTATTATCATTATCCTCCTATAATATGAATTTATTGTGACCTTTGCTGCTTAGAGGCAATTAGGTGTCCTATGGCTTAGAGCACTGGGCCTAAAATTTGAAAGACCTGAGTTCAAACCTTCCTTCAGACACTAGAGATAAACTTGTGTGTTTTACCACAGGGATTGCCTGACTATGAGCAAGTAACTTAATCTCTATTAGCCTCAACTGTAAAATGGGGATAATAAAACTGACCTTCCAGCTATGTTATGAAGATCAAGCAAGGTAATAGTTTTAAGGTATTTAGCACAGAACTTGGAACACAGTAGGCACATAATAAATATGTTTCCTTTTTTTTGTTTCTTCCTATTCCAGGAAGTTATTTCATCTCTAGATTGTTTCAAACGTTACCATCATATATGGCAAAAGGAGAAAGAAGACACTATTATGGAATTTTTAAGCAAAAAGCCCTCACTTTCTGAATTTGAATCTCAGATCCTCTATTTCCGAGACTTAGAGCAGGAAATTAATGCTGAGCCTGAATATATCTGTGTAGGAGCTATTGCATTATACACAGGTAGGTAAATTTTCTTTTAGGTATTCATAGAAATTCAACAAATATTTTTTATCTCTTCATCTTTAGATAACTATTTCTGAGAGCTCGGGTTTTCTTAAAGATTGACTTTTCTTTTATGAAACTCAAGCAAAGGGTCTATTTTGTAGGTTTTATTTATTCCTCTTATACACAATCAGCTATTTGAGAATGTGTAGAGATATAATGAATGCTTTGCTGCTTTGCACTGAAAATGAATGCTTATTTAGAGAAAGGAGCACATCTAATGTATTTGGTATTAAAATTGAGCTTTTTCAAAAATAAAGACATAAAAAACCTTGGAGGTGTATCTCCAAGGGCAATGATATTTGATGTATAGTTTTTAGTATTTGACAATGTGCTTCAGGTCCTTATAAGGACAAGTATTATAAACATATATAAACAAATAATTTTAAAGGAGGGAAATCTTTTTGTCTGAATTTCTGAGAGCAAGAAAACTAAAAGGTATAAACCTAGTATACTTCCATATATTTTGGGGTATCAGTAGGACACTGAAGAGAAAAAAGGAGAAAGAAGGGAAAAGTTTTTGTAAATATTAAGTGTATGAGTATAAATTAAATAGGCTTTTGTGGCTATATTTGGCAATTGCTGTTGTACCTTTTCCAAAATATATTGTGAATCTTATATTTTATAGCTGACCTGAAGATGGCATTGACTGCAGAAACCAAGGCCTGGATGGTTGACATAGGCCGTCATTGTAACAAAAAATATAAAAGTGAGATGGAGAATGTTTTTACTTTTGTTGAAGAGCTCAATAAAAAATTAAATCGTCAGATTAAAGACTTGGATGATATCAGGATAGCAATGGCTGCACTTAAAGAAATCAGAGAACAGCAAATTCCCATAGATTTTCAAGTTGGCCCTATTGAGGTAACTAACAAGAATAAGAGTACTTTTGTTATTAGTATGTCCACAGCAGACATTTATTTGATTCTCAAGAGTTTTGGGCTAATTTGACCTGAAATAGATAGAAATTGCCCCTTTTTATGCTTATGAAGAAAAAGGGCATAAGACTCATAAATAGTATGAGGGGGAACTATGTTTAGTAGTAGTAACTCAGTAGTTAAATATAGATTAATTTATATACTTTTAAGTAATAAAAATAATTTTCCTTAAATTAGATGACAATTAAGTCTTTAATAAAAAATAAGCGTTATTCCAACAAACATGATAGTTTATAATTCCTGCTAATAAAAGATATTACTTTTCTACAGTTGTTTTTAGGCATATGAAGATAATAGCTATGGGTATGTGTGTGTGTGTGTATGCCTTAAAAATTGCAAATATCATATAATTTAGTGATATTATACTTATCACCAAGTTGTCAACTGCATTATTGAATTCCCCTGATGACCAGGATGGGTGCTCACAATTCCCGAATTCTACTTTGAGGAAGTATCCTGAAAGAGATTTCTGATTTTCCTTTTCCTCAGTTCCCTCAAACCCTGAAACAATCAATAGCATAAATCTCTAAAATGGACTAGAGAATCTCATGAGACATGGCATGCCTTGGAGTATGAGCTAAATGGCAAAAGATTTTTATTGTATAAACTCTAGATGGTGCTGTAGAAGGCAGAACTTGAAAACTGTCACTATTCCTTTCCCCCACCAGAAATGGGGAAGGGCTGATTTTCCTCAGACCACACCTGTGCCTGAGTGTAGGGCTGGCTCAGGGATGAGAGTTTCTTCTCTAGTACTCATTTTTTCTCCCTAGCCATTCCTTGAACAGTTCAAACTGCCCAAACCACCCTAGGTCAAAGTAGATCAACCCTCTAGAGATTAGAGATAAACTTGTGTTTTTTGCCATAGGCATTGCCTGAATCCACTGGGATGCCCCTGCAAATTTGTAGAGTTTAAAAAATTACCAATACTTAATACTGGTTATTGTAGGAATTTAATATCAGTGTAATTTCTGGTTACTAGAACAAATTTAACTCTTCTGATCTAATATTTCTTTATGTGTAGATTCCAGGTAGCCCCTCTGTTTTCCCTCCACTAATCCCCTTTGTTAGCTACCACTGTATAATTAGGTCATACACAACATTTCATTAATCATCATAATTTTTGGTGCAGTGAAAGGAAACAAAATAAACAACACATTAAGCATGGTAAAGAAATAAGCAACAGACACCAGGTGAACCCAGTTGGAGTAGGGAGAGGGGAGATGGAGAGAGAAAAAATTCTAGGGTTTTCCATAGTTCTAAAACAAATGGGCATTCACCAGGCTAAGTCCACATTCTGTGATCTGTGGAGGTGGACAAGTCTGCTGCACTAGGTATTCAGCCCTGGAGTAAATACTGAGAGATATCCTTAGGCACCTTATAACATAACACTCTCATTAAGGTGTGCTTCAGCAGAATCTGCCTAGCTATATACCTTCTCCATTATGTCTCTCAGCCCTTGAATCTCCAGCTGCTCTTTAAATCTGCCAATGAGTGGCCATGAAATTGAGCCTCAGTGAATTCCAGTTTTTCCCAGGGCATTGAACTGCAAATCCCAAGATGCTTAGGTAGCTCCTAGATGATTCCTCCTTTGCCTGCAAGTGTCCCTTTTCCTCTCCCCTCCCCCAGACATGTTATATTCACATACTTGCATCTTTTTCTTTTTCTTTTCCTGTTGACTTTGAATTTGGTAGCAAGAGAAGGACCTAGTTACATATTTTGTCTGTTTCTCTTAATGGTTAAGTGGTTTCAAGTTTACTATTTCTTGGTATAATTTCTTCCTATTATAATTTTATTAAGGAAATGTTTTTATGCTTGAATTTATGTACCAACTTGATACATTACTTTTTTGATCTGTAGGAATCCTATGCTCTGCTTAACAAATATGGACTCTTGGTGGCAAAGGAGGAAATAGAAAAAGTTGACACTTTGCGTTATACTTGGGAGAAGATTTTGGCCCGATCAAGTGAAGTTCAGCATGAATTATTCACATTGCAGCCAAATTTTAGGAGAGAACTTATTAGTACTGTAGAAGCCTTTGTTGAAGATTGTAATCAGTTCTATTCAGACTATGACATGGTACTAAACTAATTTTCTATGTATGTATTTATAAGGAAAAGGAGATAATTTTTTAAAAAAGGATTGCTGTTTTAAAATAATGAGTCTTAAAATCTATGCCATAAAGGATTCTTTCTGCCTTAAAGTCCTATAATATTTTTAGCATTAGACTTAATTAATATTCTTCCATAAATTTATTTCTTTTTATTTTGACCTTGAGCAGTCTAAAGGGATTAAAAATTAGTTTTACTACAGAATTTCAATGTACTGTCTGCCTAATATCACTTAGGTCATAGAAGACATTGGAGAGTTTTCCCAAAATTATTTTCAAAAATTTTTGGTAGCAGTGTTTCCTTTAATAAAATTGAACATTCTGTCCTATGTCAGTCCCTTCTTTCCCTGTACCTTCAGTGATATTCAAGTACCAATGAATATCACTGTGGAGCAGAGTTTAATATTTTTGACTCCTAGTTGACACTGGGCTAATCTACAGAGTTTATGAGTGATGTGTTGGAAAAAATGATGAATGTTTTAGGGCCATGCAGAAACAAGAGCTTGTGATGTTCCGTTGTCTTCATTTCTCAGTACAAAACCATATTTGTCTTTTTCCAAAGAAGGAAAAAACAACAGAATAGTTAATGTCTTTCCCCTTTCCCTTCCCATTGGTTTGGCAAAGATCATTTCCCAGAAAAGAGGCAGTAGGTACCCCTTGAAACTTAAGCTTTCTAAAGTAAAGTAATAGTGACAATTTTATTCCTTTTACTGAAAGCATGATCCAAATCTTATGTTTCTTAAAATAAAAATTGAAAGTATAGAAAAGTACTAAGTGAAACCAAGGCTCCTTCTAAAGCTTGACATTTTCTTATGTAAATAGCATACATTATTAGCTATTTATCTTAACTTTTGTTTCAGAATGGTCCCATGGCCGCTGGTCTAGAGCCTCAGGAAGCCAGTGATAGACTTATTATATTTCAGGTAATATTTCTCATGGTCATAGTGGTAGAAAAAAAGAAACCTATCACATCACAGCCTTTTCAATTGTACTCTATTTTTTTAAACCAAGAAATAGAAGTAAAAGACTTCCTAATATTGTACATGTATTCATCTGGGTAATATTATACATATATCTTGTTATAATTTTACATTGTCAGTAATTAGAAAAGTAGAGATGATATTTTTATTGATAATCTCATGAATAAGCAAATATAAATAATTAATTATGTGAAAATATGGTTAAGTGTGATTTTTGGGGCAGTTAACAATTAAATGTAGAGATATATGTGGCCAATGATGTATTTGTTAACTAATGTATTATTTTAAGTATGCAATAAGTTTTTTTTAAATCCTCCCTGGAAATCATTTACAGTTTTTCACTTATATTTTTGTTAGACCCGATTTGACAATATATTTCGTAAGTATGTCACTTACACGGGTGGAGAAGAGCTTTTTGGGCTTCCTGTGACTCAGTATCCTCAGCTCCTTGAGATAAAGAAGCAGCTTAATCTCCTCCAGAAAATCTACAGCTTGTACAACAGTGTCATTAACACCATCAATGGATATTATGATATGCTTTGGTCGGAAGTGAATACTGAGAAAATAAACAGTGACCTTCTAGAATTCCAGAACAGGTGAGGAATCGCAAAAGGTATGTATGTAACATACCTGTAGTTTAGCTCAGACTTCTTAAACTTTAATGCCTTTCTTCTTAAATCATTTTTATTTTTTTCTTCATCTTTTTTTTAATCCCAGATTTTTGAGAAGCATTTTGTATTGCACCGTTGTCAAAACAATCATCAAATAGTATTTCTTTCATTGTCTCCACATGAATGGTGATATATAAGCAAATCTTTTAAACTTGAATGAAATGTCAATTATTTTTCAATGCTCTGTCTCAATTTAAATAAAATTATCAAATATTAGAAATCCCTGTAAAAAAATGTTAACACAATAAGAATTTAAAGATTCTCCTGCATATTTTAGAATGTTATAAGGATGGATGAATAGGCATTTGTTAAATGCTAACAATCACTTAAATAGTATACAAAAGGCAAATATTTTCTAGTAGTGGAGGAAACATCATATATAGACATACACATATGTGTCTATATATGTGTGTATGTATGTGTACATATATACATATGGTATATATATATACACACATACACATATATTGAGGTGAACAATAGGGAAGTCAATTAACATCTTCCAGAGACGTTGGTACTATTAATTTGATTAGTAATCAGAGAAAGAGAGGAAATGAAAATGGGGAAGCTTATAGTCAAGAGTACTCTCAATATAAATCATAACTTAAATCATAACTTAAAATCAATACCATAAAGTATTCTTTGTTCCTTGAGGGCCTATCATTTTATAGGATTAAACTTAATTAATACTCCCCTTTAAATCTCATTACCTTTCATTTTGACTTTGAGCAATCTAAAGAGATTGAAAAGAGGTTTCAGTATAGTATTTAAACATACCATCCACCTTTTATCACTTGTCGTGGATAGAACAGGCAGTTATTAATCACTTTTTCTGTGCCAAGCCCTGTGCTAAGAACTTTACAAAAATTAACTCATTTAATCCTTGCAACAATGTTAGGAGGTAGTTGCTATTATTAACCTCATTTTGCAGTTGAGGAAACAGAGGTAAACAGGTTAAATGACTTTCCCAGGGTCACACAGCTAGCAAGTAGCTGAGGCCTAATTTGAATTCAGATCTTCTTAAATCCAGGCCTGCCACTTTGCCCATTGTACTGTGTAACTCCCTATCTATATTTTAAATTGTTAAGGCATGCTGTTAGATAAATTTTATACTGTTCAAAGTTTATAAAACAATTTCTTAACAACTACCCTGGGACATAGAAAGTGCAAATGTTAGATTTGGAAGGGGCATCAGAGGTCATCTAATCCAGGCCATGCCTGAATAGGATCTCTTCTATGTCATCCCTATCAAGTAATCTCACTGAATTTATTTTTTGATACTTCTAATTGTTAGGGAGTTAATTATAACATACTGCCTCATATGGATTTTGGGATGGGACTGGGGCATAGTATCCATTTCATACTACTTGGTATATTTGTGTGTACAAGGTCCTATTATCTTTCTAAAATAATTCCTTGAAAAAAGTCATTCCAACCATTATCTGGGTTTCCTTCTATGAAGACCGGTCCTCTGTAGCATAAAGTCTTGGTAATGTAATGCCACCTTTGTTATAATAGAGCCACATTAGTGCATATGTTATACATATAAGGACTCCCTAAAGTTATAATCTGTTCTTTGAAAAGGCATTAGGTGAAACAAAGTGATTAGGACAACTAATTCCATAGGAACAATGTTCTAAAGGGGTAACTGACCACATGATATTCTACTTGGTTTTCTTGGGTATTGAGTCTTTTTTATTAAGGTAATTATTGTGAAATGGTCATGATGAGTGGAATATCATTCAGGGCCTACCTATAGATAATTGGGAATCCAGATTTCGTGTGGTTTTCTTTGCTAGATATAAAAGGATGAGATGGGGGTGGCTAGGTAGCATAGTGAGTAAGAGCACCGGCTCCAGTGTTGGGATGACCTGGGGATTGAATCCGGGCTCAGATACTTATCACCACACCCAGAAATAACTGGCCGTGTAACCTTGAGCAAGTTACTTAACCCCGATTGCTTAAAAAAAAAAAAAAAAAAGATGAGATGGAAATAAAAATAGTTCAGACCTGTTTAGTCTTCCCTGTTGGTTTCCTTTTATAGATGTCGTAAACTTCCACGTGCTTTGAAGGACTGGCAAGCTTTTCTGGACCTAAAGAAGACCATTGATGATTTCAATGAATGTTGTCCACTTTTGGAACACATGTCAAATAGAGCCATGATGGACCGACACTGGAAAAGGATCACAGCACTCACTGGCCATAATTTTGATGTAGAGAATGAGACCTTTAAATTAAGAAACATCATGGATGCACCTCTTCTGAAATACAAAGAAGAAATAGAGGTATTTTTGGCAAGAAGTGATGGGAGGTTGGGTGGGAAAATAGAATGCCTTTACATATTTCTCAAATATTAAGTGTTGCATTAGCAAAGGTTGCTAGGGGAATGAAAAAGAGAACAGTTTTATTGGGCAAATAAACTTGTGTTTGCTTTCTCAATTTAATCTTTATTGCTAGTGGTACTTTCTAAGCATTATTTTGAATTATTTCAACCAGAAACTTACCACCTTCCACATACCATTACAGCAGTGTGGTTTACTAGAGAGACTACTATATTTGTTTAGAGTCATCTTTAGTTTTTTTTAACTTTACCTTCCCCACCTCCATATTCTATTAGTTGCCAAATATTACTGATTCTACCTTTACAATATCTCTTTTCTCTGAGTCTTTCTGCACACCTGTCTACATCCTCCACTCCAAAGTTTAGGTCTTTATCATCCCTTGCCTGTCATATTATGTTGACCTTCTGACTGAATTTTATTCAAGTCTCTCCCATCTAATCTATCCTCCACACAGATGACAAAGTGAAGTTGTTAATTTATGTCTGATTACTTCACTATTCAAAAACCTGTATTATTTTCCCTCTCGTCTCTAGAATCCAATAAAACTTCTCTTCTAGTTACTTAAATCCCTTCTCAATTTGTCTCCAGCCTACCTTTTCATACTTTCATGTTACTCTCTTTCACACACTGTTTGGTTCAGATGAAGACACCTATCTGCTCTTTATTACACAAAAGTTTCTATTTCCTGTTTTCTTGCATTTGCACAAACTGTCCCCCATGCCTGCGATGTATTCTTTCCTTATCTTTGACTTTCAGGATTCCAAGATTACTTCAAAGTCCAGCCCAACATCTTTTCAGCTTGGTAGACAACTGCCACAATGTGTTTTAGCTTTAGAGGAACAGTCACCTCCTTGCCATGACTTTGATTATGAATGCAAAATTTGTGATTTATTGAAAGTTTTGATTTTTTAAAATGAGCATTTTCTATTTTGACAGGACATTTGTATCAGTGCAGTGAAAGAGAGGGACATTGAACAAAAACTGAAACAAATAATTACTGAATGGGACAACAAAACCTTCACATTTGCCAGTTTTAAAAACCGTGGTGAACTTCTCTTAAGAGGAGATAGCACAGCAGAAATTATAGCCAGCATGGAAGACAGCTTGATGATGCTGGGTTCCTTGATGAGTAACAGGTAACAAAGCCCTTTTTCTTTTGATGAGAGGTGAAAAAAGGAAGAACAAATTAAGGCAAATGAAAAACTTCTGTAAGCCCCTCTCAGATGTCACGCATCTATCAACTATTTCAAACATTTATTTCAATGCTAACATCCATATGCCAATGTTCTTACAAGTGACACTTCAGTTTGTGCCATTTTAATACAATTATCTTCAAGTGGTTGGACTATCTGAAAGCCCACATACCACAAAAGAACATAGTACAAAATTAGCACCTTGACTTACAGGATCAGAGATTTGGAATTGAAAGGGACCTTGGAGATAATTTTTTCCCTTTCATTCATCAAGGAAACTTGGACTTATAGAGATGAAGAGATTTAGGTAAGATCACACAAAGCAGGAGTCTGGGGCAGGATTTGAACCTTCTGACTCCCAAGACCATAATCTTTCCCTCCTTTCACACTGTTTCCCTTAATGTTCCAGTTTTACATAAAAACCTTGTGTTGCCTCAAATTGACCTACTGTCTTGATTCCAGAATGGGCATGAATTTTAGCATCATCATCCAATATGGAGAATGTTTCTGCTAGTGGTCTTAAAATGCATTTACTCATTCATGAGAAAGTGATTCTAGAGGAAGAAAACCTAATTTATTCTGATATATGAAATACTCTTGGTAAAAATTAATAACTTATTTTGATTTTTAATGGCATAGCAAACACATATTGAATTATACAGACTATACATCTAGAACTATAGAATGTTAGGATCATAAATTATTTTAGTGATTACCCTTATCATTTCACAGATGAGGAAACTGAGACCCAGGGACTCTAAGTTATTTGGTCCCATAGATGGCAAGTAGTTAAGGAAGGATGTGAGTCTATCTTCTCTCACTCCAAGTCATTTCCCAAGCTGAGTTGCTTAAAGCAGGTCTCTTGATAACTTCAGATGGCTGTTATTTTTCTGTAGTAGGTTCAACTTATGAAGTCTGAGTCCCTAATTTGATTGTTATAACTCCCCCCCCCAATTATTTCCTTTTTATTTGAAACATCTAATTGTTTGACCACTATGTAAGACAGCACTCTTCAAACAAGTTATTTCTGCTTAAAATATTAAATTTGATCTGCTTAGCATTTAAGGAATTGCTATTTTGCAAAAGACAGGGTGTCCAAAAAGGACTACTAGGAGACAACATGCTTGAGAGAAAAAAGGAAACCACACCAACTTAGGTTATTCAAGAATGATGTATGTCAGTGAACTTTCCCCCTTAAGGGGTGATAACCAATCCATAGAAAATAGTAAATTGAAGTCCATAGAAATTAAAATCAATCGACTAATTTCATTTTTTGGAGGGAAAGGGTGAACAAAAGTATTTAAACTTATATGATTTTAAAATTAAAGTAGAAAACATAAATATTTTTAAAACAATATATTATGTAAGTCAGGAGTTCTTAATCTGGGGTCCATGGACCCCCAAGAAGTTTGTGGTTATATTTTAGGGGGTCCATAAACTTGTATAGGAAACATATTTTATTTTCATGAACCTCTAACTGAAATTAGGATATCTTTCAAACAGACTTTATTTTGAGAAAGTATTCACAGGTTTCACCTGAATGCCAAATGGGTCAATGATGCAGGAAAGATTAAGAAACAGTTTAGGTTATGTTTTAAGTCTGATTTAGAAACAATTAAGGAAGCTATGGATGAGAGGAAGGAGGAAAGGAAAGGAAATGAAAGGATAGGGTAGGAGAGGAGAGGAGAAAATAAGAGAAGAGAAGAGAAAGGATGATAAATCATTTGGAAGAAAGTAGATAGAAATGCAGCCATCTAGTAGGTTTTGGAGAGGATTCATAAAGTATTTGCTCTAGTCATATCTTTCTATTATGACTGCCTTTTGAGATGCTAATTAGTTTACCCCTTCTTTCAACTCTTCAACTACTCTTTATTTTTAAACCTTCAGAGGTTATATGCTGAATGACTAAAATTATTTTGTAGTGTTATAGTCACCACCTATGTTCCTCTCCCAGAAATATTGAGTAATCCTCACTTTAAAACTCCATGCCAATATTTTCTGCCAAACTGTTAAAGGCTAGTGTTTTCTTCAACTAGGTACCTATTTAGCAATAGTCAGTTGCACTCTTGGCAGACTGTGGGAAAACCCACAGAATAAATAGTTTTTCTGGACAAGGTCCATATATTTAATAATATCATATTTAAAATAAATAGTCATATTTCATAGTATCTGGGAAGCACATGAACTTTTAGGAATCTCTAACAGCACAAAAATAACTTTAGATAAGATGTGAATATAATATTTAACAGCAGCCCTAAAGATACAAGATACACAAGCATTCCTGTAAATATGATGGAATTAGATTACCTTGTGTATCATGACATGAGGTTATGAAGACCTAGTTTCAATGAGAGAGGGAGAGATAGGGAGAAAGAGTGAGGCAGACAGATTGATTGATACTGCTACTTAATTCTCTGCCTACCAGGAAGAGTTCACTGTAACTTTGATTTTCCAAGATCCCTGTGAGATTGAAGGACAAATCGAAATAAGCTCCTTTCCAAGTAGGCTTTGACTCAAGGGGATCAAACTTGTAAACCATAAGCTTCCTCCTCAATTCAGCCATCTCTTGTGATTTCTGAATTCCTGAGACTTATTGTTCTGTCTTGAGTTGGGGGGGGGGAGTGAGTTATACTCTCCATTTCAAACAGGGGTATAGTAACTGATAACACAAAATCATAGTTAAGTAAGCACCATATTAAGCTCAGAGGTTAAAGGTTTCCCACCCTGGTGAAAGGCAGGCAGATCACTTGTAGAAAAAGGGTACTAGTGTACTCTATGCTACTTGAGCTCGAAGGCAAATTAGATACATAAACAAGCATGATTTTTTTTAACCTTTGGATTTGAGAAAAAATATATAGACTTAAAATATTTCTTCTTTTAGGTATAACATCCCTTTCAAGGCACAGATTCAAAAATGGGTACAATGCCTTTCCAATACAACTGACATCATTGAAAACTGGATGACAGTGCAGAACTTGTGGATTTATTTAGAAGCTGTCTTTGTGGGAGGAGACATTGCCAAACAGCTGCCTAAGGTTGTTGAAGTTTATGTTTATTAGTTTTTTCTCATAACAGAAATATGAAATACTGAAAAACACCTTATCAAGAAAAGTAGCTAAGACTCATATCTATTGACTTCCCTTTATCTTTTGGTCAGGTAAGGGAAGGAGGGAGGGAAGTGGAGAATGTTGATATTGGTAGTTCTTCCTCTTAACTTTGGAAGAAAAATACTCCATTAAGTTTTTTTTTCATATCCTCTTACATAATTTTAAAGACTAGAAGAGGGCTGAAAAATAATTTTTTTCTTTTGTGATAATGTTTTTATTGTTTAAAATACTTTTAGTATTTTTCAGTTAACCATTTTTTTCTTCAATTGCACCCCAAACTGAACAATAAAAGTAAAAAAAAAAACCAAAAATGAAAACCCCAAACCTGCATAATATGCATAGACAAGTAAATAAAATTCCCTCATTTATCCCCTTCAAAACTGTGTCTCATTCTACATTTTGAGTACTTCTTCATCTCATTGCCAGAAAGTGGGTGACATGCTTAATCATCAGCCTTGTAACTGTAATTCATCATTGTATTGATCAGAATTCTAATGCCTTTCAAAATTTTCCCCCCTAATAAAATGTTCTCCTGGTTCTGCTCACTTTATCCCTTAGATGGGTCTTTCAAATTATCTAGTTGTTGAAATATGAAATAATTATTATAATAATTATGAAATAATTTGTTGAAATATCTATGATGGCAGCAAAGAGAAGAGAAACTAGTGAACAGAACAGGAGAAAAAAGACAATTAATAATTACAACTGAGAAAATAAATAGGATGAATTCACTCATAAAATGGGAGCAGAATGGCTTAGAAAACAGAAACCCCCCAAAATAGTTTTGCTACCTCTATTGTATAGTAATGATGATAATGGACATGATTGCTTTAGCCCTGAACTCTTTGGAACCTCTAATTATTTTCTATTACATATCATGTTTGTGCTTGGTTTTTGATGGATAATATTTGCTATATTAAGGGAATGTCCATTTATTATTGTGCTTTCTAGTGCTTTTTAAACAGAAACGGATGTTGAATGTTTTTCTTTTTCTTTTAATCAAATGTTTTATTTACTAGTAGTTTATATCATTCATTTCCGCAAGATTTTGAGTTATAAATTTTCTCCCCATTTTCCCCCTACCCACCACCCCAAAATAGCGATCCCACTGGATATCCCCTCCTCCAATCTGCTCTCTTCCATATCTTCTCCCTTACCCCCTCCAGCTTTCCCATAGTGCATGGTGGATCTCTATGCCCCAGTGCCTGTATAATCTATTTTCCCAGTTATATGGGAATATATATAAAAACAGTTGATTTTAAAACTTTGAATTCCAGATTCATTCCCTTCCTCCCTTGTTACCCACCCTTACTGGGAAGATAAACAATTCAGTACAGGTTGTACATGTGTACCTATGCAAAACATTTCCATAGTAGATATATTGTGAAAGACTGGCTATATTTCTCTCCCTCCTATCCCACCTCACACTTGTTCTATTCTCTACTTTGATCCTGTCCCTTTTCAAAAGTGGATGCTTCCAACTTCCCTCCCCCCCCCAACCTGCCCTCCCTTCCATCATCTCCCCTCCCATCCCCTTCCCCCCTACTCTCCTGCAGGGGGAGATAACCTATTTAGTATGTATGTCATTCCCTCCCTAAGCCAAATTCATTGAGAATAAGGTTGACTCATTCCCTTTTGCCTTCCTGTTCTTCCCCTCCATTGTAACCATTTTCCCTTATCTCTTCTGTATGACATAGTTTACCCCATTTTGTCTCTTCCCATCTTCTCTCATTATTTTCCTCTCTCACCTCTTAATTTCACGTTTTAAGTATCATCCCTTCCCATTAAATTGATCCTTTGCCCTCTATCTATAGATACCTGTACACACACATATATATATATATATACTTTCACATATACATTCATATGCCCAAATACTCTCCTATATAGACTTATATATGTATGTTTGTATATATATATATATATATATATGTACACACACACACACGTTTCTTCAATTATTCTCATACTAAGAAAAGTTTCATAAGTTACAATTATCGTTTTTCCATGTAAGAATGTAAATAGTTCAACTTTGATAAGTGCCTTCTGATTTCTTTTCCCTGTTTACCTTCTCATGCTTCTCTTGTTTCTTCTATCTGAATGTCAAATTTTCTATTCAACTCTGGTTTTTTAAGCAAGAATGCTTGAAAGTCCTCTATTCCACTGAATGACCATATTTTCCCCTGAAACATGATACTCAGTTTTTAGGTGACTCTTGGTTTTAATCCCAGCTCCTTTGACCTCCAGAATATCATATTCCAAGCCCTTCGATCCCTCAGTGTAGAAGCTGCCAGATCCTGGGTTATCCTGATTGTGTTTCCACAATATTCAAATTGTTTCTTCCTGGCTGCTTGTAATATTTTCTCCTTGATCTGGGAATTAGGGAACCTGGTTATACTATTCCTAGGACTTTTCTTTTTGGGATCTTTTTTAGGAGGTGGTCAGTGGATTCTTTCAACCTCGATTTTGCCCTCTGGTTCTAAACATCAGGGCAATTTTCCTTGAGAATTTCTTGAAGGATGATTTCTAGGTTCTTTTTTTGATCATGGCTCTCAGGTAGTCCAATAATTTTTAAATGATCTCTTCTGGATCTATTTTCCAGGTCAGTGATTTTCCAATGAGAAATTTCACATTGCCTTCTATTTTTTCCCCCCATGTTTTGATCTGTTTAACAGTATCTTGATTTCTCATAAAGTCACTAGCTTCCATTTGCTCCAATCTAATTCTGAAGGAATGATTCCATTCAGTGAGCTTTTGAGATTCTTTTTCCATTTGACAAAATTGGCTTTTTAAGTCATTCTTCTCATTGGCTTTTTGAGCCTCTTTTGACATTTGAGTTAATCTATTTTTTAAGGTGTTATTTTCTTCATTCAGGTTGTTGTCTCTCATTTCATAATTTGCTTGCATCATTCTCGTTTCTCTTCCTAGTTTTTCCTCCACTTCTCTCATTTGGTTTTCAAAATCCTTCTTAAGGTCCTTTATGGCCTGTAACCAGCTTGTAAGTTTCTTGGAAGCTTTTGGTGCAGGAGTTCTGACGTCACTGTTTTCCTCCTGTTCCATGCTTTGATCCTTTTTGTTCCCAAAATAGGAATGTCAAGTTGGATTGCTCTGCTTGGTTTTCTTCCTTTGCCTGCTCATGTTGCCACTCAATTACTTGACTTTTGGGCTTTTTGCCACAGTAGGACTCTGCCACTAGACAGGTGAGCTTCGTCCCAAACACTGGGGTTTTCTCAGCTACTGAAGGTATTATTTGGGTGCCCTCTCTGAAGCCTCCACATGCTCTGGCAAGCTGGTCACACACCCCAAGACCTCCACCTTACACTGCAATCCAGGTCCAAGTAGGTTAAAGCAAGAGTGATTACCCCTCAGACTGTTCGCTTGTTCCCCCTACAATCTGCAGGCCCAGAGCTGAAGCTGCCACGTGACAGTGCTTCACGGCTGCTGCGCCTCAGCTGCTTCTCACCCTGGGGGCAAAGGCCAGCCGCACTCCCTACTACTGGATTCCAAAGTCCACACTGCACTGACCTCTCACTTTGTCCTTAGCATCTATGTGTTGATCATCCTGGAAACTGCCACAGCTGCTGGTGATCTGAAGTCCCTCCAGCCCGAGGCTGGTCAGTCTGGCCTGGGGCTAAGACCTCAGGCTTGCCTGTGGCTGGGGTCAGCTCCCAAAGTACTATGCTGGCCAATTCCTGCCAGCCTACTGGGTTGTCCTCGGTGGCATGTTAGCTTCTCTGTGTCATTTTGTGGGTTCTGCAGCTCCAAAGTTTGTTCAGAGTCACCTTTTACATGAATTGGAGGGGGTTGGGGCTGGAGCCTCATGGAGGTCCTGTTTCTACTCTGCCATCTTGACTCCAAACAGATGTTGAATTTTTCAAATGCCTTTTCGGCATCTGTTGATATAAACATCTGTTTTTTTTTTTAAAGAATAAGTTTTGCTTGCATGGGGTGGCTAGGTGGTGCAGTGAATAGAGCACCAGCCCTGGAGTCTGGAGGAACTGAGTTCAAATCTGGCCTCAGACACTTAACACAAAAACTAGCTGTGTAACCTTGGGCAAGTCACTTAACCCCAATTGCCCTCCCCTCTAAAAGAAAAGTTTTGCTCTTAATATTGTTTTTAAAACTAGCTGTATTTTTATTGCAACAATACTACATTATTTTTATAAATCCCACATGGTTGTGGTTAATAATCTTTAAAATATTTTGTCATAGCTTATTTGCTGATTTTTTATTTAAAATTTTTTATCATTGTTTATTAGGGAAATTAGTCCATATCTTTCTTTCTTTTTATATATCAATAAAATATTTCTATTATAAGCAAAGTTTGGAAAGATACATTCTTTTTCTACTTTTTCCACACAGTTTAGGTATTAATGGGATTAATTGGTCTTTGAATATTTGATAGAATTAATTTGAAAATTTGTGTGATTCTGAGATTTTTTCTTTCCCATTGAGACTTCATTAATGACTTGTTCAATGTCTTTTTCTGATATCGATCTATTTAAATATTGATTTCTTCTGTTATTCAGGGTATTTTATTTTTTGATTTCTGATAGTATTCTTTATTTCCTTTTTATTTGTTATAATTCTCCCTTTTCATTTTTAACAGGAACACTTTGATTTCTCTCTCTATCCCTCTTTTTAAAATCAGAATTACTAGCTGTTGTTCTATTTTATTAATTGAGGAAATAACTTCAGGTTATCATCAATTCAATGAATTTTTGCACTCAGTTTTGTTAATCCTGTCCTTTATTTTCAGAATTTCTCCTGTGTTGGTTTTTTTCCCTCAGTTAAAAAAAATTATGCCTGATGTGCTGGTTTGTTCTTTCTCCCTTTTGTTGATGAAAATATTTACACCTGTACATTTCCCTCTCTAAGATTGCTTTAGCTCTATTCATACATTTGGCATGTCATTTCATTGTCATTTGCTTTTGTGAAATTGTCTATTGCTTCTCTGATTTATTCTTTGACTAACTTTAACAAAGTTAGTTTCCTAAATAATTTGTAATTAATTCTTCAAAGGAACTTTGGTGAATATAATTTTTATTGTATTGTGAACAGTAAAAATGCATTTCTAGATTTTTGGTGATGTTTTTATGCGGCCAGTTTTTTGTAAAGGTATCATGCATGGCTGAGAAATCTGTAAAGTCTTTGTTTTCATTCAGTAAGTGACATAGATCAATCCCCTTCTTTTTTTTAGCTCTAATTTTTTTAATGTTCAATTTAGGTCCTTAACTTTTTCCTCACTATAAACTGCACCCTATCCTCCCCTGATTATGCAGGTTTGAAATGTCTGTAATGAGATCTAACTATTATAGTTTTGACATCTCTTTCTCTCTGTAATTTGATTATATTTTCCTATAAATATTTAGATGCTATGCTTTTAGGTACAGATATATTAAATATTTACCTTTATTCATGATCTATATTGTCTTTAAACTAAATGTAGCTTCCTGATCACTTCTTTTTATTGCCTACATTTATTATA
Organism: Petaurus breviceps papuanus; assembly: GCF_028583685.1. NCBI lineage: Eukaryota > Metazoa > Chordata > Mammalia > Diprotodontia > Petauridae > Petaurus > Petaurus breviceps. The sequence continues at coordinate 12,902,902 of NW_027186349.1, forward strand.
GAGTTATCTAAGATAATTATGGCTAGTTCTTTTTTTTTGACCCTGAAGCATAATAGATTCTTTCTCATTTTAATTCTGTGTGCTTATTTGTTTTTTCTTTTTGACTTTTTGGGATGTCACATTCCAAGCTTTCCTATATTTTAGAATGATGGGTATTAAATCTTTTGTGATCTTGGCAATGACTCTTTGGTACATGAAATCTTAATTTCTGGCTTTTTGCAATGTTTTTACTTTGACATGAAAGCTATGGATTTTGTTCATATTCCATGATAGTCTTTTATTTTGGAATTTCTTTTAAGAGGCAACTAGTTGATTGTTTCTATTCTCACTGTTCTCTTGTTCTAAGCAATCTAAACAGCGTTCATTTGTGATTTTTTGAAATATGCTATCCCTTTTTTCTTTTAGTCATGATTTTCAGATAGTCTGATGATGCTTAAGGTATAGACCTGTTTTATAGTATTATTTTATATTATTATATTATATACATTTCTATTTTTTCAATCTATTGACTGTTTTTGTTTTAATATTACTTATCTTACTGAGCTTTTATTTTCTGTTTGGCTTATTTAATTTCAGGGCATTATGTCCTTGAGTAATATTTCTTATATTCTAACATATCAGTTCTTCTTGACATTCTTTGCTCCCTAGATGTTCCATTTTCTATTTCTTGTTCCATTTCTGGAAGACAGATTTAAAACAAGTACAGATAATGGCCTATGAAAAAGACTAAAAATTATTTCCATGCTAAGAAGCAGTGTGGTAAAATTTATGTCACCTAGTAGTTGAGTAGAGTGATGGATAATAGCAATAATTAGCATTCCTGTTGTAGTCAGAGGCTCAAAAAGTGTCATATATACATTTTATCATTTGATTCTTAAAATCACTCCTTAAGGGACAGTGCACTGACTAGAGCTATGGATTTGGCATCAACATTATTTGAGTTTGAATCTTTCCTTAGAAAATTATTAGCTTCAAGAACCTGGGCAAGTTGCTTGGCTTCTCTTGGCCTCATTTTCCTCATCTATAAAATGAAGAAAATGGGACCTACCTTACAAGGCTATTAGGTAAATATGAAATGAAATTATATATATATGCTCATATAAACATGTTATATATGTTATATATTTATTTAACACACATATATATGATTTGAGAAACTTAAATCATAATATAAATGCTAGCTATTATTATAGTACAAGTACATAATCTTTACTTTCTTGATAAAGAAACCGGTTCAGAGGGGCTAGATGATTTGTCTACCACAGGTCACAATTCTAATTAGTAATAATTAAAACTTATATAACATTTTAGGCTGGCAAAATGCTTATATATATATGTGTATATATATATATATAATCTCATTTGAATCTCTCAATAACCCTGTGAAGTAGATACTATTATTATATCAATTTTAAAGAAGATGAAGCTTGGGCTAAATAAGATTTAAGTGGTTTATTAATAGTTACACAAATATGAAATCATTATTGAAACACATCTTCCTAATTCCAAGTCCAACAGTTCATCAGCTATAGCACTTAGCTACTACTTGTGTAGTAGAGCCAAGGCTTGAATTCAGGTGTTCTATCTATCTAGTGTTCTTTTGTATGACACTACCAAGGGAGTGTGAGAGTGAGATAAATTTGCAAAGATAATAGCATGATGAGGAAAAACAGGTGGAATTACCTTGGAGTAATAAAGAAGAGATCACTGCACTACTATCAGGAAGAGAGTGATGTGATTCTTAACAAATATACTGAGGATCCTAGGATAATAGATTTATAGCAGGAAGGGACCCTTCCCACTCTCCTACTATCTAAACAACCAAAAGTGATTAGAAACACTAACTGTGACAAGATGTATGAGATGCTATAGAAATCACTTTCCACAGCTGTGCAAATTCATTTCCTTTTTTTGTTTTATATACCAATAGGAAGCCAAATGTTTTTCCAATATAGATAAATCCTGGGTGAAGATCATGACACGGGCACGTGATATGCCAAATGTAATACAGTGTTGTGTTGGAGATGAAACCATGGGGCAACTATTGCCACATTTATTAGATCAACTGGAAATCTGTCAGAAATCACTTACTGGGTAAGACTTATTAACACAGTTAACCTTTACAGGACTGATTATATATTGATCATAGACTCAGTTGTAAGTCTGACTTGAAATTTTTTAGTTATAGGATTTACATAGAATGCCAATATCTGGGTTATTCTTACATAATAAGGGAATTGGTAGAGTGGTTAGTAGCAGTGGTTGGAATTAGAAAGACCTGAGTTCCAGTCCTGCCTCTGCCATGTACTGACTGTGCCCATAAACAAGTCACTTGGCTTTCTGGGGATATCAGAAAGTCTTGAAGACTGTAAGTTACATATAGATTGATGTTTGCATCAGTTTAGGAAGTTTCCACGTGAGGAATTCCTTACACTGATGAAACCCAGGTATAGGCCAACAAACAATAAACAAAGAAACCAAAACTCTAAAACCACATAATGAATGCCAAATTATACAGTTGAATGCAGACTCTGGTGCTTAATAGGTGTTATATAGATATTTTTTGAATAATTTATTGATGCATTTGATCAACTAAAGAAAGCTGCTTTTCAGAGGTGTAAGAGTTTATGAAAAGGTAGCTTCCCTGAAGGGAAAATGAAACAAATAGTATGAAACCCTATTCTCTCTTCAGATGACTGTAAATTCTGATCCTCCTGATATTTCTTTCATAGAATCATAAAAATGTAGGTCTTAGAGGCACAAGGGACCTTAAGCAGTCATTTGAATTCAGTTCACATGTCTTTCAGATACCTCTTTGAAAAACATTTTCAGAAGGAACAAAATATTTTATGATTTACAGCTGAATGTAGTGTATCTGAATAGGACTGAATGTTATCTGGCTATGCTTTAAGGATTACATGTAAATTAGTGCTTAATGTAAGTATAAATATGCTAGTTTAATTAGAAGAGCAGGGAAATTGCTCCTGGCCTTTTACCATGATTAATCAAAATAAAATTATGCAGAAAATTAAATAATTTTTTTGTTTGGAAATATTGTATAATACTTGTATTGTGAGACCTAGGGTGGTATAGTGAATAGAGAAGTGAACTGAGAGCCAGGAAGACTTGGTTTCAAACCTTTCCTTTGAAACATTCTGGCCATGTGACCTTGGCCCGGTTGCTCAACCTCTAAGTGACCCAGGCAATCCTCAAAGACTAGAAGTTGCAGAAAAGTTGAGATCTCCTTGTGAGGGGGAGAATGTTTCCTCACTGGACTTTCTTAACACTGATGAAGTCAGGGGTCTGAGTCTTAAAAAAGTGCTAAAACAATTTAAATCTAAATATATCTTTGAATGTTTATTTTTTTCATTAGTCTTTTAAAGAATCCATAATTACTTCACAATAACCAACAATCAAGAAATTTTGTTTGGTTATTTATGATTTATATTCTTGGATGCAAACAGGGCCTAGAAAATCCCCAATTCAAATACATACATGTCTTTTCTGGTTGTGTTTTTATACAAGTGGGTATGCCTGAGGTTGTGAGAATTTACCTCAAAGAAAATAATCATGCCTCCACAGTGAGGATGGAGACTGAAAGCTCTACAAAGCTGTCCAACTTTTCTATCTTGTCATATGCTGAGATCCTACATCCCATACCACTCTTTCAACATACAGTAGCAAGATTCCTCAAAGAGAACAGGAACTCAATAAATATTTGGTGATAGACTGTGGAATCATAGAATCTTAGGAATAAAAGACAACTCAAAAGGCACCATGCTCTGTTTCCAGCTGAAAAGTGAATTTCTTCTTTTTTAATCATGACAAGTGATAAACAATCTTCTGTTTGAAGAATTCCAATGACAGAGAATTTGCTACCTCCCAAGATAGTCTGGGCCATTTTTAGATCTGACTTCTAGGAAGTTTTCTTAGTGTGGAGCCAAAATCTGCCTTTTTGTAGCTTCCCAGAATCTCAGAGTTGGAAGATAGTTCAGATAATGTCCATCTTGAACCTGGATATTCTCTCTTTTTAAGGTTTTAAAGATACTACAGTTATCCCTTCCATACTGAGACTTTTCTCATTGTGGTTTCAATATGTTATGGGCCAGCATAAGAAATTAAATGGAATTTTTGAGAGTTTTGTGGAAGCCACAGACAACACATTAAGGCCAGCAGATGACATAGAAAAAGACTAGAAACTCAGAAATGCATAAAACATGTATATAACATTGCATAATATCAACATATTTTATCTTTTAATATAGTGCACAACTCATAAAAGATAAAGAAAAAATTCAGACTTCTCTGGTATGAATGGAGGGCCAAAAGTTTGTATGTGGATTTTCCAGATTTCAGGGCCACTATTCCCTTGCCCCTTGCAATGTGGAAGGGATAATGGTACTGTTTTAGACACCTCAAACTAGATATTCCATGGGTCTACTCAAACTCAACAAGTCAGAAATGGAGTTTATTTTTTCAAATACCCATGGAATGTTCTCAAAATTCATCAGACTATGGACACAAATACCTATGAAGTAAATTTAGAAAGCAGAAACTTAAAATATTACACATAAAACATAATCAACTGAACTATTACAATGACCTCCTAATTGGATTCTTTGATTTAAATCCCTTTTCTGCTCCCACTTTAATCTATCCTTACTCATCTGCAAAAGAGATTTTCCTAAAACATAGGACTGACCATACAACCCTTCTTAGTAAACACAAGCAGCATCTAATTGCTTCTAGGATCAAATAGAAAATGCTTAGTTTGGTATTTAAAACAATTTGCAATCTGGCCCATGCCAACCTTTCCCGCACACAACCCTCCATTTCCTGACTCTTTGTCTTTTTATTGGCTGTCCCCCAATGTCTGAAATATTTTCCTTCCTCACCTCTGCCTCTTAGACTCCCTGACTTCCTTCAAGACTCAGTTCAAATCCCACCTTCTGGAGGAGGACGTTCTTAGTCCCTCCAACTGCTAGTGCCTTCTCTCCTCCTTACGATAACTATGCTTAATATATACAGAGTCATTTGCATGTTGTCTCCCCCAGTACCCTTGATAGCAGGGTCTATACTTTTGTCTTTCGTTGTATCCATATAATTTAATGCAGTTTGTGGCACAGCAAGTACAAAACAAAGAAAAGAAAAGAAAACCAAAACACCCTCAAAAGACAAAAATTTACCTAATTTTACCAAACTGGTCTCCTTATATTTTTCTTACCTGACATTAAACTTTTTGAAAGATTAGTGGATAGTCATTGATTCTACTTCTTTAGAATCCACATGTTCCTCAATCCCTTGCCATTTGTCATCTATCTCTGATAGTGCATTGGCTTAGAATACTAGACCTACTCATAAAGACCTAAGTTCAAGTACTGCCTCAGACACTCACTAGGTGTGTGACCCTGAGCAAGTCACTTAACCTTTCTTTGCCTCAGTTTCCTTATCTGTAAAATGAGGATTGTAACAACACTTTCCTCATAGGATTATTGTGAGGATCAAATGATATAACATTTGTAAGTATAACATTTATAAAGTGCTTCAATCAATGCCTGGCACCTAGTAGGTACAATATCAATGCTTATTTCCTTCCTTCCCCTTTCTTTATCTGTTAAAATAAATCACTTAAAAATAACTAATGACTTCCTTATCAAGAATTTCAATGGATTATTTTCTATCCTCTACCCCTCTTTGGAATTTGACACAGAGGATAACATATACTCATTTCTTCTACTTTTTTTTTACTTCCATAACCATATACTGTATACTTTTATTCCTATTTTTATAACTTTTCTTTTTGGGGTGCTCTTTGCATGACTTCTCATCCATTGAATGTTGGTTATTTCCCAAGATTCTGCTTTGGATCCTCATTTCCTTTGACATTCTTTTCCTTAGAATTCTCTTCTGCTTGTAATTTATGAGGACTCTGCAGATGACTTGCCAATATGGATCTTTCTTTCTTTAGAATTCCAGTCCTGTTTCCCATTGCTTATTACATACTTCCACTTGTACAGCCCTCCAGCACTTCAAATTCTACATGTCTAAAACTGAGCTCATCATCTTCTTCCCAAATCTGCCTCAACACTTTACTTCTCAGTTTCTGCTTATGATACTGCTCTCTTCTCAGTAAGTCTTATTTGCTTCCTGTCTATCATTCAAAGCATATATTCTGTCAGTTGCTAGTTCAGTAACTGAATTCAATAAGCACGCATTAAATGCCCACTATGTGTATAACTCCCTGCTAAGCAGTGGGGATACAAAAATGAAAACCACAGAATCTCTACCCTTAAGGAGTTTACATTTTACTACAGGGAAAATAAGAAGTACTCAGTATAATATAAAGTAAAACATAACAGGCTGAAAAAGAAATACCACTGGATTGTGTTGGGAAAATTTGAATAGAGGAAGAATGCTTTAAGACATAGATGTAAAGAAAAGCTTCACAGAGGAGGCAGCACCTAAACTGAGCCTTGAAGGAAGAGAAAGTTCCATTGATTCAAGTGCAGCAATAGCTCTTCCATCTAACTACTCTGACTACCATCATTTTTGTGCTGACAGTAGAAAGAGTGCCTGGATGTCTACAGAATAAAAAATTAAACACAATAGAGATGGCTTGTGCCAAAACTAGAAGCAAGATTTTACATGATAAAACCTTAATGTAGACCTTCTACTTGTGTATTACATAGAGCAAATATGATTACTAAATGCCCCACCTTCCCTAAAAAGTAATAATTTACAATCAGAATGTGGAAAGTTTGAATTCCTAGCACTGGCAACAAAATCAACACTGAGAAATAATATACAAGGAAAAAAAATTAAAGTCATATACTTTAAAAACAATCATACAAATACATTGCATACCCCTGAACAAATAGTTTTTCAGCAAACCAAATTTAAAATGTGTTTAAATGAATTTGTATTTTTTTCTCCCCTTCCAATCAGATATTTGGAGAAAAAACGACTTTCTTTTCCTCGGTTTTTTTTTGTCTCTGATCCTGCCCTTTTGGAGATTCTTGGCCAAGCCTCAGACTCTCACACCATACAGGCTCATTTGCTGAATGTATTTGACAACATAAAATCTGTCAAATTTCATGAAAAGGTATGCTCAATCTTGGTTATTAATAATGTATTTTTGCATATTATTATACCCATATAACAGTTATTATTTTAAAGACACAGAATCAGAATATTTAAGAACATATTATTGATAATACAGTGATATTTCATAATTTAAAAGTATTTTCTCTTCTGATAATCAGTTTTGCAGCTTACTAATACTTAATTTCTTATGCTGAATGCTTAACTTGGTGAAAGAATAGAGATGAGATTAGGAGAAAAAAAGTTGGTGCATTTATCTTCATTTCTATAAGAACGTAATTTTTTTCATGTCTTAACATAGATCTATGATCGTATTGTGTCAATTTCCTCGCGCGAGGGTGAGATGATTGAATTGAATAAACCTGTGATGGCAGAGGGCAATGTGGAAGTTTGGCTTAATTCTCTCTTGGAAGAATCTCAGTCTTCATTACATCTTGTGATTCGCCAGGCATCCACAAATATTCAGGAACCAGGCTTCCAACTGATTGAATTTCTTTCTTCCTTTCCTGCACAGGTCAATATTAAACTGAGAAATAGTGTATTGTGTAGAATGTTCTTTCCAGATCTTTGGAAGAGTGTGTATTTTGAGTTTCTCGAATGATGGTGCTAAGACAAAGCTCAAATATCTAGATCTTCATGGATACAAAGAGGATAAAAATTGTTCACAAGTTACCTAATTATATTTAACTTTTAAAAACACATAGCTAAAAGTTCCCCTTGGAATTTTTTTCTGCAATGTACAATTGAATTATACATAAAATAGAAATGGTCTGTATAGCCCTTAAAACATTTTTCCTATTACTCTTTGGTTTTTCTAACAGTTTAGTCTCAATATATATTACTTATAAAAGATTGCAAAATATATTTGCTGGTAGAATGAAAAACTAACTAAAATACACCAAATTATTTGTTTAACTGAATAAATATCATCTGCTGGTTGCTTCCAAATGGGAAAAATTGCTTTAACTGTTGTGGGGGCATAAAGAAGCTGAGGCTGGTCCTTTCTTTCCCTCAGGGAATTTATCAAGATCTGGGGGAGATAAGACTTAGATATGGGAAAAGATAACAAAAGACTTTAAAATAAAACAAAACAAATAATAATAACAACAACAACAATATAACATAATAATGCTAGAGATTCTAAAGAGAATGTAGTCCTAAATTACCCTATAACATATATGTATGTATACATTTACATATATACATGCAGATGTACATGCACATATGAATGAAACAATTACTAGAGGAGGATTTAGGAGAGTGGAAGGAAGAGCAATTACTTTAGGTCAGGAGCAGTCAGCATCAGAAAATCCCAAAATTGAAAGAAACCTCTGAGACCACCCAGTACAATTGCTATTAGAATAAGAATTTCCTCTCTAGTGCCCATGATGACATCACTTAGCCTTTTCCTGAAGACCTTGTGTGCAGGGAAACCCATTTTCCCCAGAAAAAAGCATTTGAATTCACATTTTGATAAATAATAGCTGCTTATTTTATAGATAATTCTATTTAGATATCTCTATATAACTATGCTTACATTGCCTTTTTGTTTCCATCAGGTTGGATTGTTAGGAATTCAGTTGATATGGACAAGGGATTCAGAGGAGGCTCTCACAAATGCCAAGTTTGATAAAAAAATCATGCAGAAAACAAATCAGTCTTTCCTAGAACTACTGAATACACTGATAGATATGACCACAAAGGATTTAAGTTCAGTGGAACGTGTGAAATATGAGACTTTGATTACTATTCATGTCCACCAAAGGGATATCTTTGATGAGCTGGTAAATACTTTTATTTGCCTCTACTGAATACCCACTTAGTTGGTTTTGATTTAATTGAATCACAATAAAAGTTGGAATTCAGCTTAACAATCTTCTTTATGATGATAAGCAACTGCTTATACTGTTCTTTTTTTCCTTCAAAGTTAGTTGTGTACACTTACCTATTAATTGTGAAAAGGCTATATGTAGAGTTTCCATTTTAAAAATACATTGAAAAATTCCATTCAGCTCTTAATGTAACTAGGATTCTCGGTCTTTCTGTGTGTTTGTTGCTTGTCTGTCTGCCTGTATGCTTGTCTAACAGGTCTTCGGTTTTTGAGGAGTAGGAGATTTAGATTGTGTGAATCCATTAGCATAGGGAATTCCCTATAAATTACATTATCTCTACCAAAGCAGATGTAATCATTTTAAAATTAATTAATTAAAGACAGTATGATTATTATTATTACTACCAAGAACATCTTCATTGCTAGATGAAAAGTTTACTGGGATATTTGAGGTTTTTGTTAAATAAACCTTTTAAATAATTTTTTTTGCAAGTGTGTGCTCTCAATATGTTATATTCTAGATACTATATTAACTTTTCATATTTAAAAGTAGATAAGAAAAGTTTCAAGGAGAGGAAAAATGGGCAAAAAGAAAGAAAGAAAATATGCTTTTATGAAATCCTCCATTAGGTATGGAAGCTGACAGTTCATACTTGGTATAATTAATGAAATATTAGGTTTTTTTCCTAGGGTTTATTTTCTGTCCTAAATGTCATGAGATCAGAGATATAAGACGGAAAGGACCTTAGAGATTAAATGGGCTAAACTACCTCATTTTATATATGAAGAAAATGAGTTCCAAAAAGGTTAAGTGGTTTGGTTAAAGGTCACCCATGTAGCAAGGGGCAGAGCTGGCACGTGAACCTAGGTCCTCCAACTTCAAATACAACACTGATGTTTTAAAAATTTTGTGCTATTTTAATATCTATGCAGCTAGATTCAGTAAAGAGTTAACAAAGATTAGCCCAGAAATAATGACTGTAATTCACAAAATCTAAAATAACATATTTTAATAGTTGAATATATATTCATCCTTAAATAGATTTGAGAGTCAAGAAGCTTTGGAAATTAGAATTTTTTTTGTTTATTAAATATTGAAAATGTAGTGCTTTATTAAAAAAATTCAAATGGAAATGCCACTAACCAACAACATAATAATATCATCTAGAGGGTGTTTGTAGGAATTTTAGGTTTGCTTTTGTCTAATGTAAAAGTTTAAAAGTTCTTTAAAAAAACACAATTCTTATAATTTTTACTGTACCTTAAATTGTGTTGCTTACATTTGTTTTTTTATGCTAAATTATAAAATGCTTTTTCTCTTCTTCATAGATTATATTTTGTGCATATATTTGTGAGAAGTATTTTGGTTTCTTAATTTCTTAAACTAATTTAAAGAATTTATATCTTGGGGTGGCCAGGTGGTGCAGTGAATAGAGCACCTGCCCTCCAGTCAGGAGAACCTGATTTCAAATCTAGCCTCAGACAATTAACTTACAAGCCATGTGACCTTGGGCAAGTCACTTAACCCCAATTACCCTACCTCCCCCCTTCCAAAAAAAAAAGCAAAAATAAATTTATATCTTGTTTATTGCAAAGATATTTAGTTTCATTGAATCTTATTTAAAGAAGGTACTTCTCTCATTCACAATATCCCCATGGATGGCAAAAGGTTTCTTTGTGTGACTGAAATGAAGAGTAGATACTTTCCCTCCCAGAATTGTTAGGAATTTCATTGAGTCCCCTTTACTACTCTTTGCAGCCCAGTCAGATGTTGATTTATATATTTGAAATAAATTGTTCTCTCTCTTGTAATCATGTATCTATTTTAAATTTCAGTGTCATATGCATATCAAGAACCCTACCGATTTCGAGTGGCTGAAACAGTGCAGATTTTATTTTAATGAAGATTCTGACAAGATGATGATTCACATCACAGATGTCGCTTTTATATACCAGAATGAATTTTTAGGCTGCACTGACAGACTTGTCATAACTCCTCTCACAGATAGGTGATGGAAGGATTCTGTGATTTTTTTTCTCCTTTCTTCTTTTCAAAATGCTTAGGGGGTTTTATTATGTCTTCAGGTTTTATAGGTTCTTTTGTATCTGAAGTCTTTGAAACCTAGACATTTTTAGCATTATATGTGAGTTTCCCCATATATTTTATGCTGGCTAGAGATAGAAATCTCACCAGACTTACTCAGGAGGAGCCCATACAAAAGCAATTTCATTTTGTCTCAATTGAAACAAAGTTAAAATGACCTTTGTGGAAATTGAAGGGCCATGAAGATGAATGGACTGTTCTTTGTTTTTATGGAAATAAAAACGTGTTACAAATCATAGTTGACCTGGACCACCATCTTATTGACTCTGCTACATAATGCCATCCTATTGAAACAACCAAAATGGCATTTGAATGAGAAAGCAATGGAATGCAAATAAATCTAAGATGTAGTCAAGAGACTTGGATTCTAATCCCAATTCTATCACTGGGGCAAGTCATTCAGCTTCTTTGGGCCTCAATTTCCTCACCTGTAAAATGAGGGAGGTGTACTTGAGATTTTCAAAGATTCTTTCCAGCACTAAAATTCTGCCAGTCAAAACTCTGCCTTATACTTGTGAGATCAACTACATTATAATTCTTTTTAAAAAATAATGCTTTAGAGGCAGCTGGGTGGCGCAGTGGCACTGGCCCTGGAGTCAGGAGGACCTGAGTTCAAATTTGGCCTCAGACACTTAACACAAAAACTAGCCATGTGACCTTGGGCAAGTCACTTAACCCCATTTGCCCTCCAAAAAAAAATAATGCTTTGTTATTAATTAATACCAAATAAAATGAGCACTTTCATATATAGAGTATGTGTACATATATTTGCATGTATATATATATAAACATAAAAAAGAATTTTATACTATGAATCTTTATTATGTACCACTTGGTTTTCATTTTGAGAATTTGATAAATTTATGGTTATTTAATTTATCATATTTTTAAAAGGAAAAGAGAGATCTGCAGTAGCAGAGCAATAGGTTCAGCATTATTTCAAATAATAATACAGTAATTCTTTATTAATACTTATTAGAAAATAAATATTTTTAGAATATTTCTAATAATTCTCATAATAAAACAATAGTTCTTTTCTCTCTTAGGAGATGTCTTTAAGACATCCTATCTGTGCTGTTATGGCTAGGCAGCAAGTGTTTTATCCATTTTTATTGAATAAGATTGTTTTTAGTTAGGATAAACAAGACAAGACTGGCCCTTGCAATATGTTATTATTTACATGTTTCCCTGTGCCAAGTTTGGGAGGATGCATGCTAGACAGAAGTGAGAAGATGAATGAATGGAAAAATAAGAGAAAATAAGGTAACTCACTGACTCAAATTTTGGAAGAATGAGCTCAAAAGCTTACCTTTTGTCCAAGTCATTGTAGAAAGCATTTGGAAGGAGAAAAGATTTGTGGAATGAATCAGGATTCTCTTTGTTGCCTCTCCCTCTGTTTGAAGTTCAGACAAAATACATTTAGTCTAGTTTCCTTTATCAGAGAGATCTTCCCCCATACAAATTTAGTTTGTTCCCTCAGGCTTGGTTGTAATCCCTTTTCTTCTGAAATACAAGTAAGCCAGTGGTTAGTTTAGGTTAATAGTAATATCTCTCTTTAGTAAGTATAAGGAGAAGAAAGAAAGTTAGGTGCATATGTATTGTGGCAGAGGGTCTAAACTTTTCTTGGTCAGCCTGCAAATCTTTGAATAATGCCATACAAACACGATTCTAATGCTATTTGGGTTAATTGTAGTTTGGATTCTTCTGAGCTCATGGTAGTTCATGTAATGATGCCACATCAAATCACCAGGAAATTTTGTGTTAAAGTGATGGGCTGAAGCAGTGAACAATTTGGGATCATTTTAGGTACTACACAGTTTCCCAAATCTTATCTAAGAAATAATAGTAGCAGAAATGAAGGGTTTAATAAAGACCTTTTATCTGTTTAATAAATAATAAATACCAAACTAGAAAACTATACTTTTATCTTTACTTCTCTAGCTCTTGGTTGGTTGTTATCCTTCATTCTCTAAGAGGACCAAAGTGACGTCACTATACTAGAGTCAAGTTTTAGTGTGTCCAGCCATGACTGATCAGACCAATACGAACTCAGAATGCTCTACCACAGGTTATGCACAAATTGTCAGTGTGAACATTTGGGGTGCATACTCCAAATCTGCACATTCTGCATTTCTTTTGAGCTGTCCTGATTCTACTTTGCTCATAGAGCACAGCACCTTCTCTGATATGGGCATGCCATACTGAGCAGTCCTGTGCCAGTGTCTCCCATGTCACATAAAGTCCAAAGTTTTTAAGAGAGAACTTGAGCGTGTCTGTATCACTTCTAACTACCATGTGAACCCTTGCCCTGTGTGACTTCTCCATAAAACAGTCTTTTTAGCAAGGATACATTTTGCATTTAAACAACATGGCCAGCCCATCGAGTTGTGTTCTCTGAAGCAGAGTTGAATGCTTGGCAGTTTAGTTGAAGAAAGGACCTCAGTGTCTGGTACCTTATCCTGCCAGCTGATCTTCAGAATTCTCCTAAGACAATTCACATGGAAGCAATTCAGTTTCCTGGCATGGCGCTGGAAGGCTGCCCAGGTTTCATAGGCATACGACAAAAACGGCAGCACAACTTCTCTGTAGATCTTCATTCAGTCTGGGAATCAGTCTAATATCTCTTCTTGCCTATACTTTCCTTTGGAAACTCCCAAACATTGAGCTAACTCTGGTAATGCATGTGTCAACCTCATTATCAATGTGTGCATCCCTGGAAAGTACACTACCAAAGTAAGTGAACTTAATTGACAGTATTCAAAACTTCTCCATTTGTTGAAACCAAGGGTTCTATGTATAGTTGGAGCACCTGTGTTTTCTTGTTGTTAATTTTTAGGCCAAAATCAGCACAAACAGCAGAGAATTGATCCATACTTTGTTACATCTCAGCTTCAGAGACTGCACTGAGTGCACAATCATCTGCAAACAGACATGTTTATGACAATGTGGTTGCCCCTTGCAGGAAAACATCATGCCACCATCATTATTGCCTATATACTCCTGCTATGATGAACCCTGATGAGGTCAAAGAAAAATTTTTGAAGACTTGGAGACCCTCATCATCAATGTGCCAAAAGAGGACAAGCTTATAATTCTGGGTGACTTTAATGCTAAAATTGGCTCAGACTACCAGACTTGGCAGGGAATCCTAAGGAGGAATGCAGTTGAAAACAGCAATAGAAATGGTCACTTGGTACTGAAGACTTGAGTATCTCGTAAACTTCTCATCACCAACACTGTCTTCCATTTACCTAAATTCAATAAAACTTTGTGGATGCACCCTCACAGAAAATATTGGCATTTTATAGACTGTGTGATTATAGGGAGAAGAAACAGGATGTGAGAGTGATGAAGGCAATGTGTGGTGCAGAGTGCTGGACTGATCATAGGCTTATGATCTCTAAGTTAAATATTCACATTCAACAAAAGGGCTTTCCCCAAGGCAAAATGACTACATGAAGAGTTAATGTCAATTAATTCTCTAACTCTACAAATTCCTGATTTATTTATAGTCTTATATTTTCTTCCTTTTGTATTCCTTCTCTCTCTTTTTGGGAACTCTGACTTTTCAGTTTTTTTCTTCCTGTTTTTTTCTTCGATTTCTATCTATACATGCCATCTATTTACCCCAAAAGTATGAAACAAAACAAAATTCTTTTGTTCTACATAGACTATGTGATTTGTATTCGTGGTGCAATGAAGCCAGCTTATACTGGCTCTGGGAGAGCAGATTGTTAAAATTTCAGCATGAGCTGAAATACCTCAGAATTTAGGAAATACTACAAATCAGGACTTGATTCATTGTTTTGTTGATTGTCCAAACCTGAAAAAGTGATCGAGAAAATGTTAATAATAATGCAGATTATTCTTAAGAGTATGTCATGCTTACATTTTTTCCCATGGAGCACCAGTTTTTAAACATTTACCAGCATACTCTAGCACTTGAATTTATTGAAGAGGAAGTGTTGTTAAAAGAGGAAAGAATCTGTGTTGTAAAAAAATAACAATAGAAAAAAATTCCTTCCTTATCTTTTTTTAGGCACTATTTATTATACTATAGGCATTTAATGCTTATGCCTGTGACCAGTAGTCCTGAATTTTTCATGAAGAATCTGTCTTATCAGGGATTTCACTTCATTTCTTTTGGCTTCAGTTTCCTCATCATTAAAATGAAGGTTTGGGCTAGATTATCTCTGAGTACCCTTCCAGCTCTAACTTTTCATGATTCTATGACAGTGTCATTTTATCAGTAGCTCAATTAGAATACAATGTCGATCAGACTGTGGGAGGTGATTTCCTATTTAAATTAATTTTGTTCCATGATCATAGTCTATGTCCCTAATCCCTATGACTGCTGATAACAAGGAAAATCATACTAGAGAGTGTCATTGAATCAACACAAATCAGAATCACAGATCCTTTGAGGTTAAAGAGACCATAGAGGTTTGAAAAACTCAAGTGAATTGCCCAAGATCACAAAGTTTAAGTGGTTCAGCTGGAACTCTGTTTTATATTTTCTGACTACAAGTTGACTGTTATTTTTTTCCACTAACATGCACCTATCATGGACACTGAGGATATAAGGCAAAATCCAGGCCTCGGTGGTGGATCTGTAGCATAATCATATATTTGAATAACAGCATTTTAAAAATACAGTATTAGCTAAGTTGTTTAGCTAGTTTCTAGCTAGTGAAAGCTACTTCTTTTCTCATTTCACTAGTGTCTGACTCTTTGTGACCCCATTTGGGGTTTTCTTGGCAAGGACACTAGAGTGGCTTGCTATTTCCTTATCCAGCCCATTTTGTAGATGAAGAACTAAGGTAAACAAGGTAAAGTGACTTGTCTAGAATTACATAGCTAGTAAGAGTCTGAAGCTATATTTGAACTCATGATGATGAATTGTCCTGATTCCAGGTTTAGTGCTCTATCCACTGCATGGCCTAACTACTCATATTAGCTAAAAGGTGAATTTAATAAAATGTAACTATTATAAATTTATTACAAAAACAAGAGTTCTTACTTTAAAAATCTTGATTGTATTATTCCTAAAATATGTCTATAATTAAGTTTTGGCAAAAAGGACAGAGAATCTGGAGCTAAACTTCTTAGAGATAATTAATATATATTAATTTAATGAATGCATAAGTGATAGGATCTGAAACATTGTAAAGTGTTTAGGGAGCAATCCTTGAAGTCAATAAGACTGAGGTTCACATCTCACCCTGACAAATACTAGCTATGTGGCCATGGGCAAGTCACTCAATCCCTCAGTATGCCAGGCATCCCTCTTAAAGATGTAAATTGCATGTAAAGTGCCAATCTGCAATGATAGAGGTCTATACCAGAACTTCCTCACACCGATGAACTCAGTGGTTCATGATTCACTTCTGTCAAATTGTGCAAAAAATATATGGTAGGATCAAAGGACTTTGGACTTGCATTCTTACATATTCCTTTTTTTTTAAACAGCCACTAGATGCTAATACAATAATATGAGGATCATTGCAACTACATTAATGCATGAGGGACACCATCCCCACCCCTTTTCAGTTTACTGAGTGACCAGAAAAATAGAGGATGAAATAGAAGTAATGAATACTGCATTTAGATATTTTTGTTTATTTTTAAAAATTATAAAATGTTAAACTCCCCTGCTTTTAAAGTTAGGAATAGGGAGCACAAATTTATTCTATAAATATAGTATAAACTAGAAAATATACTTCTGTTCTTTATTATGACTAGTTATGTAGGGGAGAAGGATTATTTAGACAAGGCAAGGCAGAGGCACAGGTGATGGGAAAAAAACCCCACAGATATTGGAAAAGGGAAAATGGATAACAGAGAGAGAGAGAATGGAGGGAAAAAACACACACACAGATATGCAAAAACTCTGTGTTGCTCTCTTAGAAGGGTGTGAAATTGCTCCTACCTTGGGTGGTTGTCACAGAATGATGATTGATGTCCTCGAGTTAAGGCAGGCTTATTTCAGTAGCTGTGTCTTGATGGAGAGAGCCTGGTTACACTGTGCCACATGCTCAGGCACTTTCCACTTAAAACATTTATCATGGCACATTGAGATGATGGCATACAAGTTGGTTGCCTCTTTCTCCTAATAAACCAGAAACATTCCTATTAAAGTAATGCCTGAGATGTACATTAGCTGGTTAACCAGTGCTTCTTAGTCTTTAAGTAATCATTGATTTCTGAAGCTCTACTATAAATGGGAAATTTAGCAGTCCAACTGGGGTGATATCATTCTCTGTACTGCAGGGACCAAAGCGACATATCCCAGAGGTGAAATGAAATGAAACAAAGGGCTAGTTTGGACCTGCTAAGTACCAGTCTCCATTCTTGATTTAATAGATGTATTTTCCTCTTTATCTTCCTGCAGAAAGTTATTTGCATTTTAATAAGCACATTTTTTCATAAAATGGGTTTTTGAAGAATACTCATGCAAGTGGTCCTCATACTTTTTAACTTTTACATTTTTATTCTGGAATATTCTATTAAAACTTAAAACTGCATTAAGACTTTTGGGACACCCCGTACATATATTTTATATGTGAATATGTATGTACAGATATAATATATTCCATTTCCATACATATATATGTATACAATATATTCCATATGTCTACTCCACATAAAGTGTATTAATATTCACAATATGCATAAACACATTAAATTATAAATATAAAATGCAGTTTTAAAGCTTGATGTAATTCACATGGGTATTTGTGTTCCATTTATATAGATCATAACCCCTTTGCTATTTAATACACAATAAAAGATCTTCATAAGTTGCTTTGTCAAAGAAATGTTTCCTACTGTGGTTACTCTGGTGATAAGTCTCTACAAATTTAGCTGAAACGGAGGGGACACATACTGTGAGTTACTGAGTCCACAATGGAAGTGTTTCTGTGTATATTTAAATGAAATCATTCTTCCCTTTAAGAAGTTATCACTGTTTTGTTTGTGAAATACCAGTACTAAATAGTGCTGTTCTATAAATTCCTTCCTTTCACATTATATTATTCTGGGAAATTTCATACTACATCCAAATTTTACTCAATGCAGTTTTCCACTTCAAACAGTCACAAGACCCCTGTATAGGAGAGCATGTGTGTGTGTGTGTGTGTGTGTGTTTGTGTGTGTGACAGACAGACAGACAAAGAAGCACAAAGAGACAGAGAGAGAGAGATTCAGTGAGTTGAATTTGTGTTTACCAGGAAGTAATGCCCATTTGGTGATGACTTATTCATAAATGAATAATTGCTTCCTGTTATGAGCAATGTTATCCAAACTAAGTAAAATAAAAAACTTTTAGAGTTATAAATACCATGAAGATCGTATAGCATCCCTTCTCATCTGGTAGAGAAGGAATTGAGGCCCACAATGGTTAAGTGACTTGTCTAAGACCATACATCTAAAATCCATATCTCTTGACTGCCGGTCTAGAGCTCTGTTTATCACATTGCATGACTTCTCCAGTCTGTTTCCTCACCACTATCAATGTCAGTCATATTTCCCTCCCCTTTTCCCCCCTCTTTAGGTGTTATATTACTTTGGCTCAGGCTTTGGGAATGAGCATGGGAGGAGCACCTGCTGGCCCTGCAGGGACTGGCAAAACAGAAACTACAAAAGACATGGGAAGATGCCTTGGTAAATATGTGGTGGTTTTCAATTGTTCAGACCAGATGGATTTCCGAGGACTGGGAAGAATTTTTAAAGGTGAGGCCAATAGTTAAAGTACAATAATACAAATGGCTAGTTTTCCTTATTATAGGTGTTTGATATTTTTAGTGATAAAAATCAAAACTCAGAAGGAGTCTTTAATTGTACTAGGATGGGTCATATGGACAAACATCACCAGGCTGTTGTAGAATTCCTTTTGTCTAAGTTGCTAGATCTGTGCTACTGAAAGGCCCTAAGTTAACCATCTTTCAGAGCTGGCTGTTCTGTTCACTTTACTCAACTTCTAATTCCCCATACACTCCTATTTTATTTCTGAATGAACTGATCTCTGATTTACTTTGACAGCAGCCTTCTTCCTTTATAACACCCTTATCCTCAACTCTCTGATACTGTATATTAATCAAATTCTCTCTTTAAATTCCTTTCTAAGGACTGGCACAGTCAGGGTCCTGGGGCTGCTTTGATGAATTTAACCGTATTGATCTACCAGTATTATCTGTTGCTGCACAGCAAATCTCCATTATTCTGACATGTAAGAAGGAACGTAAAAAGAGTTTTATTTTTACTGATGGAGACACTATACAGATGAACCCAGAATTTGGACTCTTTCTGACCATGGTAAGAAAATATAAAGCCAATGACTGAATTTCTTTCATTATGATCTCAGGGTCAATGTTTTCCCCTAAGAATATAATTTTAATTGCTTCTCATTAGTAAGAATTTGGATTGTGGATTTTAGGATCCATTTATACATGTGTATTCATTTGGTTGCTCCTAGCAGATAGATACATCAGCTGTGAGATGTTTTTATATATGTATATACACACACGTGTATATATGTACTTATATATACATATAATGTGCATAAATATCGTGTGTGTGTATGTGTATGTGTAGTTGGGCTTAGAGTTAGGAAGAACTAAATTCAAGTTCAGGTTCTGCCACAACTTGACCTTGTGACCTTAGGCAAGTCAATTAAATGCTTCCTTCAAAGTAGCTCTCTCAGAGTAAGTTGCTGATGGATGATCATATACATTGGTAAAGTAGATGCCTTACTAGGATGTCCATTATTTGATGACATCACAGGTCTGGCTAGTTAAGAAACACACACATTGTCATGCTTGATGGTCCATAGGATTTTAAATCTAATTAAGTGACATAAGGTCAAGTGTTGGAAGTAACTTTAGAGATAATTTCAGGGTTAGAGAGGAGCAGTAGCTCATACATAGCAAGAGAAAAGTCAGGATTCAAACCTAGGTCTTCTTATTGCAATGTCTTTCCCTCACTGTACCACATTGATAGTAATTGCATATGTGTTTGATACTCTGTGATAGTAATTTATTAGAGTAGAATGAAGTTTTATTTAATCTTAAACTCTAGCTCATTGTTATTAGCATAAAGTTGGCCTGCAGGCATTTCTTTTTTGACCACAACTATTTACTAAGTCATTGAGGTGTTGTGAACTGTCAGTGAAGAAAGTAAATTAGCAGTCTTTTGGTAGATTTGAAGAATCTCCTTGGTGTGTCATTCAAAATTTTCCTGGGTTGTGCCTCCTTAAGGACAGGCCTGATAATTTAGACTTTATACTAGAATAAAATGAGACATTCATGGGTCATTTAACAGTTACCAAAAGGAGATTTACTCAGCCAGAGCAGGAGAAGCATGTTCAATAAGCATAGCTTTTAAGAACTCTTCCTTTAATATAATTCAACTGAGTAAAGCTTCAATCCAATTCTACTGACCAAACTTCTAAGGGTCCTTCCATCTCCTTGTGGCTGTTTTGAACTCAGGTACGTACTGAGAAAGTGACATAGATAGTCTGAGCCTTTAGTCCCCTGAGCAAAGTCCTTGAGGAAATTTTTATGCTTTTAAAGGAAAAACTAACCTAAATTGCATGGGGGCAGTGGTTAGAGTATTACTTAATAATTGTTTAATAATTATTGTATTGAAACCCCTTCTGCTTAGAACCCTGGCTATGCTGGTCGGCAGGAGCTACCTGAAAACTTAAAAATTAACTTTCGTTCAGTGGCAATGATGGTTCCTGATCGCCAAATTATCATCCGGGTGAAGCTGGCTAGCTGTGGTTTCATTGATAACATTGTCTTGGCAAGGAAGTTTTTCACATTGTATAAACTATGTGAGGAGCAGCTCTCTAAGCAGGTATGATTATCCAAAGATTGTCATGCATCAATGCATCACTCAATGACTTCCCAAGTTTTATTTGTTGGAAAACTATGTAGGGGGTGAGGATTTAAAGACACTATCAATGGGGAAGTAAACACAAGCACAAGTACCACTACAATATTTCTTTGTATACACATCGGACTTTTAAGAGGCACCATTTAAATGTAAAACATAAATGCAAGCCACAGATACAGCTGTCCTGTGAGAGAGAGAGCTAACTAGGAGGGTCTTGGGTCAATCCCACCTCTGGCATGTACTGGTTATGTGACCCTAGGCAACCATTGAAGACTAGAAATTGCAAAGAAGGTGTCATCCTAATTGGGTAGACAGAGATTGCTTATTTGAGACACATATTCTAAAATATATATTAGGAACAATATTAACATAGAATTAGTCATATTGTACTAGATAAAATATGTAATAATTACATATTAATATATGATTTATGATATGATATACTTGATTAATTTAAATAAATTTATTTTACTTATATATGCTTATAAATTATATATATATGTATGGTATGTCACTATATTATTTAATTATTATATATTGGGAGGGAGAGAAAAAGGGGTTGTATTGCATTCATGATTTCATTAGTAGAGGAAGTTCCCACTGTGGATACTTGGCCTACTCTTGAAGATAAGTGACTCATGTAATTTATAGTCTCATAGAGTGATTTATGGCATTGAAAGACAACTTTCCCATGGCACACAACTAGTATGTGTGAGAGATGGGACTTGAGCACTGACTTTTTTGTCTTATATACCTACCCTCTACCATATACCAGACTGTCTCTTAGCCAGGTTCAGAGTAGACATTTAATGAATGTTGAATCAAGGAATTACTACATTTAATCCCATCTATGTACTCTCACTCTCCACCATCAAATCATAGAGCTTTATTGCTGAAAGGGACCTGGGAGACATGAATGCACACCCCCAGCTTCCTTGGTTTTCTAGATGATAAGAACCAAGGTGATGGAGCCAGCTCACATTAAATTTTTAGTGTGAGTACTTTGTAATTTGGACATCAGCAAATGCTATAAATCAAGGCTTTATTTGTTCTTTTGTTGATTGTCTTAGCTCTAGACTCTAGACTTAGTAAAATGATGGAGAAAATGTTAATAATATGGATAAACCTTACAAGTATGTCTTATTTATTTATTCATTTGCTTATTCATTCATTCAGTCATTCATTCATTTATTTATTTATTGTTAGGGGTGGGGTAAATTGGTTGTTAAATGTGAACCAGCATTTGCCTAAGCCTAAATACAACAGGCACAGAGAAGTTAGGTTCCTTAGCCAAGGACATGCAGCTGGTGAGATAGATACTTAGCCAAGTTTTGTGTCTGATCTACAGTCACTTTCTCACTAGCATCTCACATTCTGTTCCTGCCCTTTCCAAACCATCATGTCAACCATTTGACTATTCCAAGTCTTTCCTTTGTCACACTCTAAGTCACATTACTGAGTTCTTATTTGGTACTTTAAGCCTCTGCATGCCTAACTCCTATGTTCTTTTTTTAAAAGCCCTCTTCATTTATTTTCTTGCTTTTATTGTTGCTATCTTCATTCAGTCCTATTTCTTCTACATCTACTCCTAAATATTTTCTCATCTTGCTGTCACATATACATAGAATAGCTTCTTACTTCTTTTATAATAAAATTATATCCTTCTATTCATTCAAGTTGAAAATGAGGTTCTGTACATACCAGGGAAATTTCCCTAATATTTCCCATTGCTACAGCTCTATTGACATATTTCCTAGTGAATTATTGTACTCATGAAATAAATTTCATTAAATTGAACAGATTTGTGTTGTTTCATATTCTCTATTTGCTTTTCAAAGTATTCTCAGAGAAACTTGTGCTTAGCACCAATTGTTTATGTACGTTTATTAATGGATAATCATAGTTTAATCACCATTGCACTCTCTGGGAATCCTTCTGGATAAATCATTTTTTTCCCTGAAAGATAGTATTGAAATAATAAAAAAACATTTATTTAAAAAAATTTCTAATTCTTTAGGTACATTATGATTTTGGATTACGTAACATTTTATCAGTACTCAGGACTTTAGGAGCAGCAAAAAGAGCTAACCCCACTGACACAGAATCAACCATCGTCATGCGTGTGCTAAGAGATATGAATCTTTCTAAACTGGTAAGCTTTACAGATGGGCATGTTCCACTTACTTAAGCACCAGTTCGACTGATCAAAAACTAATAGCTATTAGAGAAGTTTATTAGAGATGCTAATTAGAAAGGACTTAATTGCTATAGAAAACACTGGGGAAGATAAAAATGATATTGTCTACATTTTATCCAGCATAATCTATATTTACTATGACTATCATAGTAAATGACTGAACATGGGTAAAGTAATTTTAACAGGAAAGATAAATGAAGATATTTTATCAATTAAGGTTCTGTTTATATTTCTGTTGCTAATGGATGATTTTTATTCATTTGAACTAGAACTTCCCCCTCCCCCTTTGCCCATCAATATGTCATGGGAGCAAATTTTTTAAATTGTACAAATTTGTAAGAAACTTATATTTTTTATTTTATAGCAGAGAATGAGACTTAGGCAATATACTGACAGGTATATTTGATAGAGTCCAAAGGCAGAATGATATAGTCTATAGCATTCTAAATTTATAGTTAAGAAACCTGAGTTCAAATGTCACCTCAGATGCTTATTAATTGTATGGCTCTGGGCAAGTCATTTAATCACTCTTCTCTTCAGTTCCTCTAGGTGTAAAATGAGAAGGTTGTACTTGATGACCTCTAATGTCCCTTCCAGTCTTAAATCTATGTTTCTTTGTTCTTTGGTCGTACTTAAGTGAATAGATATTAATCCTTCATAAGAGAAGTATAAATATAATTCTTACTTCTTCAATTTGCTAATGAGTTCTCACCTATTATAATTATTAGGTGTGTTTTCTTAATCTTTAACTGGAACATGTATAAACAGAGTAATGCTAGCAAGGTTTTGTATCATATTTGGAGGTGGTGACAGATGGCATTTTTCTTTGGTTTCTGGTAAAGATGATGAAAATGTATAGGTTCAAAATAAGATGGTATGTATATTAACTAATTATTGTCAAATATGTAGGACTGTATTGTTCTTTTGGGGGCTTAGGTAAAATTTTTATTTTACTGGCAAAATGATTTGTCTGACTTTCTTTTCATTTCCTTCCCTTCCCTTCTTTTCTTTTTCCTTAGATTGATGAGGATGAACCCTTATTCCTGAGTCTGATTGAAGACCTTTTCCCAAATATACAGCTAGATAAGGCAGGTTATCCTGAATTGGAAGCTGCAATTGACAGAAAGGTAATAAGTGTGTGTGTGTGTGTGTGTGTGTGTGTGTGTGTGTGTGTGTAAGGTGTTTGTTCAATATTGTTGTCTCTGAATCAAATGGAAATATAATGAGGCCCCTATGGTGATATCTACTGACTCACAATAGACTATATCAGTACTTTTGGTTATTTTTTATGAGAGTAACTGAAGGTTTTATAATAAAGTGAAGCACAGCTTAAGAAATCAGAAGACCTGAGATCTAATCTTGACTCTATAACTTAAAAAAACTATATGACTTTAAGGGTAATAATCACTTAACCTCTCTGGGCCATTATCTACAAAATGGTGATGATAATGCCTTCCATTTCATACCTCACAAGAAAGATAGGAACTACACACATGTATGTATGTATATGTTCACATATATATATACATACACACATATATATATTCATGTATGTTTTATGTATAAAGGACTCTTAGATAATGAAACTGCCTATAGCAAAGGAGGTTAATACTTTTTCTGCAATTTATAGTCTAAGATCAATATTTAGAACAGAGGTATCAAGGCAAAACCCCCAGTGACTGAACCATATTGAAATACAATTGGGAAACATTTAACAAAACTAATATATAATATACGCAGATAATGATAATTTGTGGTTTTCTGGGTCAGTGTTCAGACTGCAGGGATCTGTTTCTATTTGAGTTTGGCACCACTGGCCTAGAGCACTGTTGTGTTAAGTAAATTGCTCCCATTTCATAGACCCAGTTTGTGTCAGAGATAGGACTTGAGCTCAGGTCTTCTTGGCTTGTGGGCCATCTCTTTAGCCACTTTGCAACCATGCCTCTTGACCTCAGAGATGAGTACCAAATGTGGAAATGTAAGTGTAGTATGTAGAAAACTTGAAATCATCATATAAATGCAATTCTTGTAAATGAAATTAAGCAGATGTGATATCAATATTCCTCCCATTAGGGATTTTCTTTTCTCTGAGGGAGTGAATAATCAATTCACATTTCCTTCCCAGACTGACTATGCTTCAGTGGTCAGTCATTGGTCATTTCTGTCTTTGAGAGAAGAAAACAATGAAAGTTTCTTGCTCTGGAAAGAGCAAATTGAGTTGAACAGCCCAGTGGTACTAGAAGTACTTTTTATTCACCATTGGTCTCAACTTTTTCTCTTTTACCCTCCATCTTGAATTTTTTTTTTTTGCTCTTTGGAGGGCATTTGGGGTTAAGTAACTTGCCCAAGGTTACACGGCTATTTTTTTTTGTGTGTGTGTGTGTGGGTGTTAAGTTTGAATCTTGGTTCTGACATTCAGTACTTTCTTTTTGCTTTTAAAAGTGGAAAAAAAGATTATAAAAATATTACTCATGAAAACAAACTTTTGTTATTCATAGGTTTTAAAAATATGTATATGAATTCCAATAAGGTAGCACCAAAATCATCCTGTTTGTTTCCATAAACCCCTTCTGAATGTTTGTTGAGGTTTTGTTTCTATTAGTATTTACATAGATTTCATTAGTGTAC
Organism: Petaurus breviceps papuanus; assembly: GCF_028583685.1. Taxonomy (NCBI): domain Eukaryota; kingdom Metazoa; phylum Chordata; class Mammalia; order Diprotodontia; family Petauridae; genus Petaurus; species Petaurus breviceps. The sequence continues at coordinate 12,928,657 of NW_027186349.1, forward strand.
ATGTTGTTCTTTAAGTTCTATTTTCTTTACCTTTAATAACTGTGTGTATTTTCTCATAGTTTTTTTATATTTTTCATTTCTTACGGTGAAATAACATTCTATTACATTCTTGTACCACAGTTTATTCAGCATTCCCAGTAATTTTGATAATTACTGTAATTGATAAATACTGAAAGGGTATATGAACTCCAGGAGATCTTGGCTTCACTTACCATCTCAGTAATTAGATAAAAAATTCCTTCCCTGGCAATGACTCCTCTATAGATATTCTCTTTTCCTATTATGATCTTTAGGGGCAGTACTATTTCATGTTCATATTTTTTCCTCTCCATCTAGTCCAATACCTGGCAAATAATAGATACTTAATAAGTTGTTTTCATTCATTTGTGTGGACTTGATTATATCTTGGGAGGTTAATGCTCAGCCATTTAGTTAATTTGATAAGGGCATTCAGTCTTTATTGTTGTTCCAGAGCCTGACCAGAGCAACCATCTCACCACTTGCCCTTTTGCTGTGCCCCTTCTTCCTAAAAGAAACAATCTGCTTCTGACATTCTAGACTAGGAGTGGGTAACCTGTGGCCTTGAGTCCACATGTGGCCCTCTAGGTCCTTAAGTGTTTCCCTTTGAGTCAAAGGACTTGAGGACCAAGAGGGCCACATGTGGCCTCAATGTCACAGACTTCCTACCTCTGTAATCTAGATTTTAATCTCCAGGGAGCATGACCTACCTCCCCCAGTGATAGGAGAATTAGTATACTCAGCTTCTGGACTTTACCCAAGAGTAAATCTATCCTTATTAGTGGGTGAATGAAAACTCACTTAATCCACTGTATCTGGCAATCTCTATGCCATATTTCACGTCCCATCCAGTATCCTTGAGGACACCAGGACCTTTCACCTGTCTAGCAGAGACTGCTTGTTATCTGCCTTGATGACACTCAGACCCCATTCCACTACTTGCTTTTGCTCAGCAAACAAAAATCCAAACGTTATGACCACTACTCCTAGAGAGGTCATGACAGTTTTCTTCCCTATTGTTCCATTTACAATTCTTCTGACTGTCCAGAACAAAAGCTACTGCTTCTCTAAATGTGTTGTGTCATCTATTCACCTTGGGATGTAGTCTATTTAGTCCTTGCTTTCTTAATATTTCTTTATCTGTCTTGGCCATCAATTCTATATTAGCTGTGGTATGATCATAGTTAATGTGTTTTAAATATATTACTCTAGTCTATTTCCTAGTATTTATTTAATTTTTGTCTATTTCTATCCATTCATTAATGATAGTTTTATATAGTTCTCTACCATATTTATCAACTTTGGGACTTAGGACCATATTAGTTCTGTAGAAAGATATATGGAGTTCTACCTTTCTACATTTTGAAAGCAATTTGTAAAGTACATATGATATTTTTTCAAGTTTTGATAGAATTTGTTTGTGAATATATCTGGTTCTAATATAGATTTATACAGAAGCTCAATTAATGACTTCTTCAATTATCTTTTAAATTCTGACTTATTTATTCCTAGTTTTTATTTGACAGAACATTTTATATTTGTAAAAATATTAAACTATTTTAAAATATTCACACTTTTGGACATATGACTACATGTTATAATCTCTGATCATTTGTTTTTTTCTCAATTCATTTTTATTTGCCTCTTCCCAAGTTTATTTTGGGTAATGTATTATTTTGTCTTGCTTTTTTTTATTGTATTTGTTAATGGTTTTTCAATTGTTTTGATCTTTTGAAATAACTTTAATTAATTTTATTTTGTTACTAGACCATTCATTCTTGGCTTTGCTAATTTTCCATTAATGATGGCTATTTTCTTTATATTTTGAGGGAATCTTTATTTGCTTCCTAATTTTTAAACTGTAAACATTAATTAAATTTTCTTTATTTTTTATAGTTATTATTATAAACATTCTTGAATAGAAATTTTCCACTGTACTGATTTGGCTTTGTCTCATATATTTTGATATTTTGTATTGATAGTGTCATTAACTTTAATATAATCTAGGGTGGCCAGGTGGCTCAGTGAGTAAGAGCACTGGCTCCAGTGTCGGGATGACCTGGATCAAATCTGGGCTCAGACACTCAGCACCACACCCAGAAATAACAGGCCGTGTAACCTGGAACAAGTTACTTAACCCCGATTGCTTTAAAAAAAAACTTTAATATAATCTTTTGTGTTATTATTTCATCTTTGGCCCATGTGTTATAAAATTGGGCATTTCAAATTTACAACTATGTTTTACTCAAAAGTTCACTTGTTTATTACTTTTTTCAATGTATTGATCAATCAAGAAATCAAATATGTAAGTGCCTACTCTATGACAGAAACTCTTGAAACCCTTACATTCTATCAGTGATATGTGTATAGGAAGGTAGAGTGCCATAACAACTTGTGTTGCATATAATTATATACAAACTACATCTAAAGAGAAGCTAGAGTTAGGGTGAAGATAGTAGTACCTTGGGATGAATAAAAGCTTTATGAGGAAGGTGGCCTTTGAGCTGAGACTTGAGGGAAGTTAAAGATTCATAGTAGAGGTGAGGAGGGAGTGTATTCCAGTCATGGAGGCTAGACAATACAAAGACATGGAGATGGTGCCATGGATGTGAAACACTAAGAAGGACAATTTGAATGGATTGTGTTAAAGAGAGATGAGTAATGTGTAATAAGACTGGAAAGCTAGCTTGGGCTGGCTTGTGAAGTGCTTTAAATGCCAAGCAGTAGACTTGGTATTTGATCCTAGAGGCAATAAGTAGTCACTGTAGCAGTCATTTAGTAGCAGTGATATGGTCAGATTTGCACATTATGAAAATCACTTTTACAAATGGGTGAGGATGGATGGGTGAGGATTAGGAAGCAAAGTGAGTAATAATGAAGAGTTAGTAGAGAAATTAAAATCTACTTTGTTATGGTTTAAGACTTTATTCTTAAATTATTCTCCTGATATGGAATCAAAGATAATGTTATTTAATCACCAGTGGGCAATATTATGATTCCCTTTGCCTTCCTGTAATGTCAGTAAGTCATCAAAAATTCTTTATTATGATGATAAATTGAAAAAAAGCAAGAATTTTTAAGTTTTTTGTTTGTGAATGTATATTAAATATGATTTTACAAATTGGAATATCGCATTAAATTGGAATGACTTTGTTGTTTGGTTATGGTTTTAGGTTGAAGAAGCTGGTTTAATTAATCATCCTCCTTGGAAGCTGAAAGTTATTCAATTGTTTGAAACACAGCGAGTGAGGCATGGAATGATGACCTTGGGGCCTAGTGGGGCAGGGAAAACAACCTGCATCTACACCTTAATGAAATCAATGACAGGTATGGAAATATTTGAGTTGTGAGTTATCCCAAGAGTAAATAGTAGTCCTATACTTTAATTGTGAGCCCCATACTCCATTCAGGTCCAATTTCTTAGATATATGATTTCTTAAGGTCCTTTGAATCTAGAGGGGAGGAGGGGATTGACTAGAGAGGAAGGGAAGTATTTTAAGATTCTAGTAACTGAGTAGCTCCCATGAATTCCTGGATTTAAGACTTTGTTAGTAAATAAATGGCAAGGGAGAGCCCTGGTGGAAATAATAGCTGTTTATATGTATGAATCATTTGCAATGTAATTGTTAAAAAAGTCAGGGACTGCTGGATTCTAGGAGGCATGGGTTCTAATTTTATCTTTTACAAATAATTACTAAGTACCTGACATTTGTAAATAACTGAATGAGATGCAAAGATTAAGACATATTCTCTGACCTCACAGAGTTTATCATATAGTAGGAGGATACAAAATGTGGAAAGATAAACATAATACAAAATTATATTTGGTGAATGTATGGAAGACATGCAGGCCAAGAGATATGAGAATTATAGGAGTGGGGAGATTAACTGCTGCTGATGTGACAGGAGGAATCATTCATTTAAATTAGTAGAAAATTGTGGGAAGTGCCCTTCCCAGCAACTCAAAAGGTTGTCTTAAGCAGGATATGGGTGAGGATAGAAAGTAGAGCTGTGATTTCATTGGCATAAGGAGTTCTTATTGAATAATATCCTTTACCAATGCATTTGACATCTTCTATGAATCTTATAGTTTTAGAGAGTTGGCTAGAGCACTTAGAGGTTAAGTGATTTCCATAAGGTCACATAGCCAGTGTGGGTCAGAAGTCTATTTGAACCCAGATTTTCCTGCTTCCAAAGTCAGCTCTCTATACATGAAACTACACTGCTTCTGACTTGTGACTTCTAGAACTGGATTTAATATTGTCCATTCTTCAATGTGTTGTTGCCCAATTCTGGCTGAATGATTTTTCCCAAGTTGCGTAAATATTGACTGATGTCTTGTAGTCTCAACTTGTTGCTGGCCCTAATTTTGGAAGCTAGCCAGCTTTCCTGTTTGGTAGTCCCTGTCCCTCAACAGAGTCAGGTGCAACAGGATAAAATCAAGCAAAGTTACATTATGTAGGTGGCATTTGTACTCAGTTTCCTAATGAGATTTATATTCTTCAGATAGATTTTCTGTTTTGATAGTAATGTCATTTTCAGGATCCCAGTCTCCCAGAGGGCCACCTTCTCTCTCTGGTAATGGGAATTTGAAGATCTTCCCTGCCCCTTGTATTTGAAATCAAACAGGTACTTAGAGCCTTATTCCAAGTTAATGATTGTGTCAAGTCTTAAGACCCAGAAGTGGGAATCCTATAGTGGGATGGGCTTGTTGATGTAACAGGAAGGGGCCAAACAGGGAGGAGCTAATACTGAATATAAGGAAAAGCCCAAGTTGAGAGAGGCCAGAACTTCTGGGAATGAGCAGGAGTGGTGGAATGGTGAGGCAGAGCAGCTACTGTTGGAGAGAGAGAGAGAACTGCCAGGAATAAGAATTGCTGATAAGAGAGAGACAACTGCCAGGATCCTGAGAACTGCTACCAATTGAGAACAGAATGGAGAACAGAACTTGTGGTGCCATAACTTCTGAGAACCAAACTTATAACAGAAATGATAAGAGAGGAGAACCATGAGTGTGGTGCTGGTACTTTGTCTGTCTGTTTTGATGTTACTTTGTCAGATTTGTATGCTGATAGAGGATGGTGCTGCTGTTACAGAAGCCCTGGAACCTTGTTGCTGGTTCAGAAGCCCTGAAAGAGAATTTTCTTGCTGTACATTTACAGAAATCCCGGAGGAGGATCTTGTTGACAGAGGTTCTGGGATTATACTAATTTGTGTTGATTACTCAGACAGTGTTGTTAGGTCTATGTTGATTTCACAGGCAGAAAGTGAATTGATGAGGATGCCAGCAATGTGTATGAATGTTATTGTGGCTTTGTTAAGCTTTGTATTCCCAGGAACAGAAGCTGTGAAGGACTTGAGGTGGACTAGACACTGTGAGCTTCATTATGGAACAGAAACTGGACAAAGAGCTGGACAACAAGGAGCTTGCTGGAGCTGGGACAATGGGAGGGGAGACATGGAAGTGGAGAGCCAGCCTGGGGTTAGGATGAAAAGACCTCTCCTTGAATATTTAATGTAAACTGAGAAGATCATTATTTACTGGGGGTGGATGACTTTGACCTTTACAATTAGATGATTGAGTTAAGGACTTACTAATTAAGGATGATTGGAAACTAATCTCTAATCAAGAAGAAAGAAGCCATTTTGATTGAAGAGATTAAGGCAATGTGACCTAGGGTTGGAGAGTTTTTGACCTATGTACTTTGTGTCAATTAAGGAGGCTTGTTCCTTAAGAATGATTGAGTTACTAAAGGAATGTGCTTTGTTTAAAACAATGTGACCGGGGTGGCCAAGTGGCACAGTGAGTAAGAGCACCGGCCCTGGCATCAGGAGACCTGGGATTGGTTCTGGCCCCAGATACTTGGCACCCACACAAAAAATAACTGATCATGTAACCTTGAGCAAGTTACTTTACCCCAATTGCTTAAAAAAAACTATGTGGCAACTTTGGTGAAAACTATGTGGCCATTTTAGTAATAAGTTGTTATGCCATAACATTGTGAGTGCTGTACTTTGATTTCTGTGAAGATTTTGCCTTAATTTGTTACTGAATAGAGAGTTCACTATACTGTATAATTAGAATCTTGAAAGCTGTTCACAGCAGCAGTCCTCTGGAAAGCTGCTTGTGATTGGCTTTACACCCAACTATCACTCTGTTATTATACACTTTGCAGCCTTCCTGAGTCAGGTGTTACAGTAAAATTTGATATTTGTTGATTTTTTTCCATTCTGGCCAATTGAAAAGCTGAATCTATTTTTGAAAGTTATGGTGACATAATTGTGAATGTCAGTAAGGTTTCTTGTGGTTAAGTATTACTGTCTGGTCAAAATATCTCTTCCAGTCCTGGATGAATGGATATAATTTCAGTAGGAAGAGATGAGGTTTTATGGAGGGTATTTCAGGTGTAGGAATCACGATCAGCAAAGATATGGTATCAGTTAGAGAGAAGTTTATATTGGAGATGATAGAGTCTAGTTTAGCTAAACCCTAGTGAACATGGAGAAAAGATGTGTGGTTTAAGGCTGGAAAGCTATGTTGGTATGAGAGTGGGGTGGGCCTAGAGTACCATGCTAAGTTTGTATTTGATATGTAATAGGAATCCATTAGATGATTTTGAGTGTGTATGAGGTAACATCAAATTTATCCATAAGGAAGATAAACCGAGCAGTACTATAAAGGAAAGATTATATGGTGGCAAAGATTGTAGGTTGGAAGACCATCTTGGAAGAGGAATTTTTTTGGGAAGATAATTAGTTCAACTTTGGAAATAGTGAATTTGAACTATTGATGTTCCATTGATACCATTTTGAGATGTAGCCTTGAAGTTGAAGAGAAAAATTAATGTTGAAAATACAGATTTGGGAAGTAATTAGGGATAATAGTAAAAATTATGGAGTCAATGAGGTTGATGAGGGAAAGTGAAAAGAAAAGATAAAGAGATTTAGAGGAGGACTTAGGAAAATATTATCCCCAAAGAATCAGAATAATTCAGAGGAGACACTGAAGAGACAGGGGAAGAGACAGGTAGGAAAAATAACTTTAAAGTTTTAAAGGGCAAGGAAAGTGTTTTCAAAGGGATGAGATAGTTAAGTTGGAAAGTTTACTGAGGACAAGGAAGATAAGGAGTGATGAAAAGCTTTTGCCTTAAGAAATAAGGAGTCCAATGTTGACTTGTGATGAGAGGTATAACTAGCAATTCTGGCACCTGGGACAAGCGTCACAAAACATGACTAGGGCTAACTCTAAAATCAACTTTTTAAGATATTTAATTGAGTGGACATTAGGGTGGAGAAGGAACATAATGCAAAGTCTTTCAGACATGAGATACCCAGGGCAGGGAGACCAGATCACCAGAACATTTCAAATGTGTTGCTGAGGAAGTTTCTACCGAGGAGTAGAGTAGATATAGGATGAGAAGAACCTTACCTGTCTTAGGCATGTATATGTGAGAAAGGGTAACCATATAGTTACAAGGATAATTCATGCAACTAGGAAACTAATCAGACACTAATTATAATTGTTACTAAACAGTAACAGAAATCTTCTCAGTCTTCTAAGTTTTGGCATTCTGGTGCAAACTTCAGGCTATCCTGTCTGAGTTATGGCACAGAAACTCAGAGTATAGGGGCCTGATTGTAAAGTGTAGGGAGTGGATGGTAAGGGAGGGTACAGAAAAAAGAAAAATTGGTTGGTTTAATAGAAACAGTCATATTCTATGGGGCTTGGATAAAGCAGCAATCCAGTTCACAAACAAACATTCCAACAGCAGGCCTAAATAGTGTTAGAGCAACTCTAGCCAAGTTACACAGAGATAATTTTTTGAGTATATTTTGGGGATAGTTTCTGTCTCTTCCTTCTTTACCAGGGGATAATTTTGTGAACTCTAAAAGTTGGAAGATTCAGACTTTCTATCAGACTGATCACAGTGTTCCCAGAATAGCAGTGGCTGATTAGAATGTTAGACTGGGAGCTGACGACAAATTAGATACACTAAGGGCAGGAAATACCAGGACTCTGTAAGAGCACCCACCCTGAAAACTTAACAGAAAGCTATACATTCCACAAGGAAATGTCATGAAGATTGGACAAATGAACCTCCAGAAACTAGGAGCTGTGAGTTACCCCTTTCTTATATGTACTCTGTAAGATTGATCCTACTTTCCCCCTGTCAACCAGTGTATAACCAAGAATGGGAGTTGCCGAGGACACACTTGTTAGTATCAGTCATTTACTGTGATGTTCCCAAAATCAAAGTGGGGTAGAGGATACCGCTTCTGATAGCCAACATACTTATATATACCACTATATTTTTTAAAGAGCCATAACATACTTGTGGGAGAGCGTGTCCCAGATTTTATGGGAGAATGTCTATTCCTTTGTAGATATCTTTTTTTTTAAAGCTAATTAAGGTTGCCTCAGTAATCATGGGAGTACATCTAAAAGGAGCACATTAACTCTACTATTAGAAGCAACCCCCTCCCCTAACTCCTGTACTTATCCTTAAAATCTTGAGTGTGAACGTAGTTAAGTATCCGTTGGGGATCCAACTTGCCTGTGGGGATGGCAGTTAGGTTAGGGGGATAATTTCCAAGGGTTGGCTACATAAGGATGTGATCTTACCTACTTAAAAATAATATTTCTGTTCTTTAGCTTTGAATAGTCCTTGAACAAAATGTTTTATTACACAATTAGTCTCCAGAGAAATACTGAATGAAAGGTGCACTTTTCTCCAGTTTGAGATTTTTTTCTTCATATGTTCATGGTACTAGATATGCCATGACTTAAGCAGGACAATCAGATCAATCAAAAGAACTAAATTAGATGAGATTTCTTCCAGAGTTTCAAATTTTGCATGCTGGAAAAAGAATCTATTATTTGTTAAGCAACCATAGTCTTTTGGTTAATGAATTAGCAACTGGAGCATAGGTCTATTTCTATGGTAGCTTTTTTAATGGTTACCAGAGAGCACATTCCTTAGTTCCACTTCCTTAGAGATAATGCAGCATCAATCCACAATGGAAGATCCAACAGGATGAAGTCAGTTTGGAAGGAGGTGAGTCTGAGGCATGTTAAATCAAAAGAGATCCATTGTCCTCCTTAGGGCCATAGTATTGAGTAAATAATATCTTACATCTATAATAGACATGTTCCTCATGGATCCTGGGAGCAATCAGGGAACATTCCAATACTAACAAGAACTAGATGTGGAAGGGTCACTTTCAGGCCTATCACCCTCCTCATCCAAGCAACTACTAGAAGGAAATAGCTGCCAACCAGTGTATCACCAAGAATGGGAGGAGCTGAGGGCACATGTGTTACTATCAGTTCTTTATTGTGACATTCCCAAAATGAAAGTGGGGAGTAGGATACTGCTTCTAATAGCCAACATACCCTACATACCATATGCATTTCTAATGTTTTCCTGTTCTACTGGAAAGAGAGTTTAAAAACTAAATAATAAAAGTTTGGGCAAAGTTTTGTGGATTCCACTCATTGCGAAAGATAAAATATGGCTATCAAACTGAAGTTCAGGGTAATAAAATAGTACTGATTACTAACCTGCATAGTTTTATGAGGCTTTTAGAGGGAAAGTGTAGAACACATTATCATGGGCTCTAATGTAACACCTTTCTTAATGTGCATGTTTGTGTATATATAGCCCTTTTATATATAAAATTATATTCTAAATTTCTTCTAATGATTTTTAAGTCTTAAAGCTTATTGATATCTTTGTTGCTGATTAAACACAAGTCTTTCCTGGAAACTCATGCAGAAAAGTCCAGCAGATTGAAGAGTAATTTTAAAGGTTGAATGATGATGATTTAAATATATTTCTGTGGTTGGCCATAAGGGAAATTCCTGTGATGCACGCAACATTAGTTTAGCTTGTCTTTTCCAAGGTGAGTAAGAACACATCCCAGAAAATCAAAGTTGATAATGTGGAGAATAAAGCATCTTCTAGGTGGTATTCCAGGCACAATATTTAATCAAGTGCATCATAAACCAAAAGATTTTTGAACTGTGAAGTTTAAAGAACTCCCAGATTGCATTAGTACTTTCATAAATTTTAGCATGTTGTCCTTTATTAACCCTCTACGATATAGGCTTTCTGCTTCTCAGAAGATGAAGACTAAAATGACCATAGTCTATGAAGTGTTAATGGCTTTAATCATCCACACACACATTACATATATACACATATGTGCATATACACACATATATATGTATATTACACAAATACAGTTTCAAAGGATTCTTGCTTTTAATTTTTCCCTCTCTGGTGATACTTTATCACAGCCAATATTGATGACAATATAATGTTGTAAATATATAATGTATGTGAATTAGTTGTAATACAGTATATTTTGTTTGAAGGTTTAGATATTGACTGTTTGGATTTATCATTTCTAGATTGTGGAAAGCCACATCGTGAAATGAGAATGAATCCTAAAGCTATCACAGCACCCCAGATGTTTGGTCGTCTTGATGTAGCCACAAATGACTGGACAGATGGTATTTTCTCCACTCTTTGGAGAAAAACTTTGAGAGCAAAGAAAGGTAAAGAAAAAAAATGAAACTAAAAATTTAAAGCTACTTCAAATAAAAAAAACCTGTTTCAAACCAATTCAATTCAACAGTTTTATTAAAGGGCCACAGTGTTAGGTACTAGAGATACAGTGAGAGAAAGGAAACAGTCTCTGATTCCAAGCAGTTTACAAGTCTGGAATAGAAAAAGACTTGGTTTCTCAACATTATTACTTTAAAAAAGATTAAGAATTTTTGGTCCTGTAAATTTGATAATTTCTTATCCATCAGGTGTACAATTTGTGAATTAGGACTATTAATTTTCCTGATTTATTTATTTGCAATATAGAATTAAATCAGCAAGCATTTGTAGGTGTTGAGAGAGATACAACAACTGATTAGAAGGTTCTCACTTGAGCTCATATTCTGATGGGAGTGGTGATGTTTAAGACTAGGGATGTGCTGATAAATTAACAATCAGCTCTCTGTAAAAAAAGTATGCATGACACATTTTTAAACAATTTGCATTATTGACATTTTTAATCACATCCTTAAGTCTAGACAATCAATAAAACAATAAATCTAGTCCTAATTTTTAGCATTTGCCAATACCCAAGGTGTAAATGATCACACTGAAAATATGTCAGTATGTATAAGGTGATTCCAGTACACTCCTGGCTTATGACACTGCTCAAATAACTGCCACAACACAGAATGTGACAAGTGCAAAAGTGAGGTCCAGAGTATGATGATGACATACTTGAAGGAGAGATTAGTTTCAACTTGGAGGGTCAAAGAAGGTTTTCATAGAAGAACTTGAAAGAAGAAAAACTTGAAAAGAGAAAACTTTTCTTTGACAAAATGCTATTAAAATATGAACTTTATTTCATTATGTAGTTCATCTTCATTCAGGCATCACAAGGGTTATGTCTTAAAGAACATTCCCTGAAAATAGGGTACTTTGTAAGAAAAAAAATTTAAAGGGCATGAGCTTTGAGTTATTCCCTTTCTGGTGTCTTTTTATTGTGGTTTGGTTTTTGCTTAATGAAAGGTGCAAATATGACATTGTGGAAATGTGATGCTTTAGAAACATGATGGAATCAGATTCCATCCTCTAGAAAACATTTTAAAAAAGCACTTGGAAGACTGAATTAGGATAGTTGTACCCAACTGCCTATTCTATTAGGGTCCTAGAACAGAACTCTCTGACAAGGAAATAATTTAAACTGCAACTTTAAGTAGACACAGGGCAGGTGAATTGAATTGAAATGGGTGTTTTAGAGGTGACTTATCCTCAAGTCATAATATTTTACAACATTTCCTAGGATAGGAATCTTTATTGCCATTTTAAAGTAATTTTCCTCTTTGTAAAAAAAAAAAAGCATACCTACTTGTTATCTGTCCTTTCTCACAAAACTTGTGTATGGTGGGTGACTCGTCAATTTTTTTCAGTTGAATAGCTAGTTCAATGGGTTGAAATAGAGTATTTTACATAAATTTTATTTTAAATCTGAAGATTGTTTCTTAATTTTTAATGGTAGTACTATAACAAAAAACCTTATTGTTAAATGAAAGTTGTTCACAAAAGACCAATAGTTATTGGAATTCATGAAAATTTTCCATCATTGCCAAGTTATGTGCTAAAATAAATAATAGAATTCCTATATGGCATTCCAGTGATGACTCTATATCATCTAAAAAAAGATTTTGATACACGTTTATCACGTTTATGGAGAGTGAGCCTCCTAATCTATTTAATAAAATAGGGGAACAACTTTCTTTTATGAGGTGATGAAAATATATCCATATGCATGTGTATACAATATATAAAATATATGTATATTTTATCTCTTTTTTGGGTGGTGTGGTTATTCTAGGAGAACACATCTGGATAGTTCTTGATGGTCCAGTTGATGCAATCTGGATTGAGAATTTGAATTCAGTTTTGGATGATAACAAAACTTTAACACTTGCAAATGGAGATCGTATCCCTATGGCTCCAAACTGCAAAATAGTTTTTGAGCCTCATAACATCGACAATGCTTCTCCTGCTACAGTGTCAAGGAATGGTATGGTTTTCATGAGTTCCTCTATCCTCAATTGGAGTCCTATTCTTGAGGTAGGGAATGGAAATTTTATAATTAAAAAAATCTATTGTTCTTTTTGAATAGATTGTTATTTTTCTATTGATTCCCTGAATAAAATTTAGTTGATTTGTCAAAGTTCACAGTATTTTAAAAACACTGGATTATTTACATGTTAATTATCCATGAATATTTTTGCTATGTCATTCTTATCAATTCAATTCACAAAAAGTTATTTAAGTGTCTGCTATGTGTGAAGTATTCAGGTAGGTGTTCTGGAATTAAAAGGTTAAAAAATTACATTCCATACTGTAATTGTAATGAATTTATAATTTTATAAGTGTTTTAGTAGAAGAACTTGCAGAATCTTTCTTTTTAAAAATTTTTATGCAATAATAGTTTTACAGTATGATTAAAGTTTGTATATATATATATGTATATATATATATATATTTAAATTTTATTTTAGACTCAAACACTAGAACACAAGTACCGGATAGAGAAAAGAAAAAAAACCATATACAAAATAATAAAAGAAAAAAACATGTCATGTACATAGAAGAGGTTTCAAAATATGTAACGAGATTTTCATTTCAAGAAAGCCTGTATGATAAATACTAAACATTGTGTTGAGAGCTGTTCTTTTTATTGATTCCTTTTAAGTTTTCTCCTGTTCTCTGTAGTTTACTTTTTATTTGGTTCTTTTTTTCACCCTTCCTCCTCCTCCCCCATCTCCCACTGAAGGTTACAATTAAGTGCAGATATACTATATAAATATAGATATGTACACACACACATACATATATACACATTTGCACACATACATAGACATATACTTTTCCTAACAAATTCTACTCCTGAGCTTTGTTTTATTCCTGTGCATATCTTGTTTTCTATCCCTCCTCCTCTACATTACTTCTACCTGCTATTTTGCTTTCCTATTACTTTGCCTACCCCCTCTAACAATCTCTTCCCTATTCTCTCATTTCCATTGATCTAAGTACCCTTCTATAACCTCCTTTAACCTATTTCCTCACTCTCCCCTCTAGAGATTTCTCCTTTATCCTCTTCCCCCTCCCAATCTCCTTACCATTTTATTTCTTCTGAATTTAGAAGATTTTTATATTCATATATGTATGTATGTATGTATTATTCCCTCTTAAACTCATTCTTAATGAAAGTAGGTTAACAGAACTACCAGCCCTCCTCCCCATCTAATTCCTCTGAATCAATTCTTCCTCTTGCACCTCATTTGTATAAAATAATCACTCTTTTTAGCTGTTCCTAAATGATTTTACTTTTAAAAATCATATTATACTCAGTTCTAACCCAACCTTTCTTATGAACTACCCAATTATTAATGACAATCTTAGACATATAAACATTTCACATATATAAAAAGTAATCCATCTTTGGTATGTTCTTTATGTTTCTCTTGGCTCTTCTATGTCAAATCTTCTATTAAGTTCAGTTTTTTTTCAATAAAGTTTTGAAAATCTTACTGTTGATAGGATGTTAATTTTTTTTTCATTTAGAATTATACTTAACATTGCTGGGTATAATATTTTTGACCAGACCCCCAGTTCTTTTGCTTTTTGATGTATAGTGCTCCAAGACCTGTGTTCCTTTAGTGTCTCTGCTGTTAGGTCTTTTGATTCTAATTGTGGCACCATTATACTTAAATTGATTTTTTTCTTGTTGCTTTTAATATTTTGTCCTTTAGCTGGGGGTTTCAAAATTTGACTATAATATTCCTATGAATTAATCTCAGAGGATCTCTTTCAAGTGGTGTTTGATGGATTTTTCTAGTTCTACTTGCCACCCTTGTTCTAATGCCTCAGGATAATTGTCTTTAATTATTTTCATATATGTATTATTGTGTCAAAATTCTTTTTTTGATCATAACTTTCAGGTAGTCTGATTATCCTTATATTTTCTCTCCTTGACCTGTTCTCTAGATCAGTTGTGTTTTTTTATAAGATGTTTCATTTTCTTGTCTATTCTTCATATTTTATTTAATTATTTCTTGATCTCTTATCACTTTTGTGACTTTGCCTTGCCCAATTCTAATTTTCAAGGTGTCATTTTCTTTGTTAAGGTTCTGGATTTCTTTTTTCCAATTGGTTGACTTTCTTTTCATAATCTTCTTGTTTTTCTTGGATTATTCTTATTTCTTCTTTTTTAGTTTTTCCTCTATCTCTCTCATCTGATTTTCAAAGTCTTTTAAAATTTCTTCAATTAATTCTTTTTGGGACCATTTGATGTTACTCTGAGATAAAAGTGGGTTTCTTTGCTTCAATATCCTCCTCTAAAGATGGACCCTAGACATCTCTATTCCAATAATAACTTCCTATGGTTGGGTTCTTTCTCCTTTGCCTGTGAGTATCTTTTATAGCAATAGCCTGATTTTTGTAGTCACCTCTAGCCCTGGGGTATGGGGAATGGTTTCTCTTGCCCCAGCTCTTCAGTTCTCCCCTGTAGCCTAGAACCAAAGTCAAACCTCAAGCCTCCCATAAGTGTCCACAATCAGCATTCTTCCCCACTGCTTCTCCACTCACCAGGCATGTGCTGGTTCCTTCTCTCCCCTTAGGTGCTTGCTGCATTCCTTGTCAGTAGAGGTTTCCTTGATTTTCCTGGCTCAGACACCCAACTCCCCTTACTCTCCTGGGGGTAAAATTTCTGATGTCTGGAGGAGGTCTCCCAACCCAGCTATCCCCAAGGGCTTGCTGCTTATTTTTTAAGCAGCTTGCGGCTTGTTAAAGCAGACCCTATCCAGCAAGTGTCTATGCTTCACAGGGACCAAACTTCATCCTGGGATTTTTCTTCTGAACTTGAATTGTCCCAGGAAGACTCCTGTTGTGCCCCCATTCTTATTTATTTTTATCTGCACTGTGTTTGCCCTCAGATGCTGTTTTATCTCTTTTGTGGGGGAAAATCTTGAGAGCTTGGAATTTTTTGACCTACTCTATTATCTTCCCAGAATCCTCTCCTCTCCTACATTTCCTCTGTATATTATATTTGTTGTTGAATTTTATGCATTTGAGTTATTTTCCATTTCATTAAGGTTTTCTAATCTTTAATTTTAAATTTACAAATATCAATAACTCTTCACATACTATTTAATTGAGGTGAAAACATACTCTTTTACTTTAGCATATTTCATTTAGAGAATTTTGATTATAGTTTTTATGCTTAGTAAAATATGACATTTTACTGGAAAAGTGACTGAGAATCAGTTACTGAGAGTTAATTAGAATACTTGCTATACAATCATGTATTGTACAGATTATATTGTTATTGCTTATGAAGCTCACATATCAGAAGCTATTTTTCAAAAAATGTAAAGAATATATAATTTCAAGAAATTTAAAGTTCCTTTTTGTTTCTTTCCACTTATCTTTTGGTGCATGAAAAAACAAATTTTAAAGGCATTTCACATGGATTTTCAAGTTTCTAGGTCTACAGAGTTAAAATATATTTTGGAGGGAGGGGGAATGAGAAATGAAAATATCAAAATGTTATGGCCATAAAATTGAACAAGCCACTAAGTTCCTAAAGACTTCATCATTCTTACTTGCATTTTGGAAGGGATGTAGGGAAATCCCAGGGAAAACTCATCATCTATTATTTTTAAATAATTAGAGAATGATTTCATAGGAAAACTTTATCAAAAGAATATTGATTCTACCAAAAATTTAAAAACACCTATAAGCAACCAGTCATGCTTAGGTATGGAATTTCACCTTCTTATATCAGTAAGTCAGGTTAAACCTATTTGCCCTAAACACATGATATATCAACAAAATTGAAATTGTATTCACTTTTCAGAACTAAGGACCATTCTAACTAGGCAAAGAAAGATTAATCACTAGTTTATCCATTTAGTGATGAATTCTATGACTATGGTAACCCTTGAAACAATGGAAAATGCGAAATAACTCTCAGTCTTTTGATACACCTTTCCACTTATGCAATGCATAGCAGAAATATCAGTCAGTGAATAAACATTCATTAAACGTATATAGTTATGCCTTCTACATCATGGGGGTTAGGGGTGCTATGCCCCTATCATGTAGAAAAACTGAATAAAATTAGAATTCTGATTTTTTCTTTTTATTTAATGGGGGTGTTTACAGTACCTTATTGTAAGATTTGGGTTAAGTATTTCATCATAGGCTGTCCCGTCCAGCGGGACCAAGTTATTCGTGGGGTCGAGGAGTACCCAGCCTGCAAAGGAATGGGTGGGAAAGAAAGAGTGAGACCAAGCGAGTTTGTGTCAAGGTCTGATTTTATTATGCTAAAGCAAAGCATATATACTCTTGGGGGATGAGTAAGTAGAGAAAGGGGGGAGTGAGGGGGGTTTCCATGGGTAACAACTGAAACTTCTATAGTTGTAGCAACTTGTTCAGCAGTTGTAGCAACGAAACTTCTGTGGTTAGAACATCGGGTATTTTTTGTGGTCGGCCGATTCTCAGGACAGGGTATTCGGGGGTGTGGCTTTCTTACGGGGGGGGGGGGGGGAGGAAGGGTACTTGGCCCTAAGGCCTTCGCTCCCAACAATAGGCTCTGCTTCATGTGCTAACCTTTGGATGTTGTCTGTGATTTCCCGCAAAACTCTCCAAAAATTCCCATTTACTTTCTTATACCAAGCTGTAATACATTGAAACTGAGGCCAGAAGCACCTGAAGAAACTGTAGAACCTGAAGAGACTGAAGAGAACTTAAGAGTCTCTCAAACTTGAAGACAGCAAACCTCTCTGTCCTACTGTTGTTAACTCTACCTCAGCCCTCATCCAGGTGTAGGAGTTTGATCCACCAAAGAGAGGAGGGGCTTGGGTTATACTTGGTATAAAGTCAGTGGCTCACAGTATGACTTCAAGGATCAATTAAAGTTGACCGAGTAATTTTTTCAATATACCCAAAGATAATAGGGAACATTGTTTTAGTGATAATTTATCTGTCCTGTATTATAGTGCACACACAAACAGATGTGTGTGTGTGTGTATTTGCAATAAAAATCACCATAAAAATAATTGTAGCAGTTGTAGCAACACTGGTTGCAGCAGATGAAAAGGTAGAGATATCCTCTGAGCTCCCTAAGACTCTTAAATTAAATTATCAAGAATTAAAAGAGGACCAAAAGAATCTAAAAAGTGCCTATTTGAGTTACTTGCCAAATAGAGGTGGTAGCCACAGACAACACTGGTTTAGGATATAAGCTTACTCAGAAACTCTTCTTAAGAGAGGCGATAGAAGATTTATGAACAATATCACCTCATGATGTAGTGAGAAGTAATAAAGGGATAATGAGAGACCTAAACTATGTAAAGTAATTTTTAGTGTATTTAAGGATAAAAATGGAAGGAGTATTATAAACTCAGCAAAATGGAAAACATATACAAAGGTTAAAATAGAAATTATTGATAATTTTTCTTTTAAATATATGGCTATCATCCATCTACCCATCCAACCAGTATGTATGTATGTATGTATGTATGTATCTGTCTGTCTGTCTGTCTATCTATGTCTTTCTTTCTAATTGAGTTATCCTTTCCCCATTCCTTTTCCAGAGAGCCATATTGTGAAAGAAAGAATAAAAAACAGAAAAAAGCAGGTCTGACAGAATATGAAATATTTCATACCCATTGAGTCTTCCTTAAACCTCTGCAAAGAAGGGGGGAAAGCTGGGCTACCATATTTGAATTCTACCTTCATAGTCATGAATAAACTTATAAGGGAAATAGAAATGAAACTATAGAGTACAGATATAAAAAAAAGGCAACTAGCTTAGATTAGCAGTTAGATTAGGCTGCAGGAATAAACAATATATATCAGAGTTCACATATAAGCCTGAGTCACACTCTCCCACTAATGCACTTGTCTCTAGGGGAGAGTGAGCTTATACTTGTAAAAACCAGCCCGTGAAACACATTGTGGGAAGAAATCCCATCTACTTGGAGTAATTCGCAGTGCTAGAACTATAAACTTTTGAGCAGATGTTTGTACTGCTAAATTTAGGTAGTCCAAGTTTCACTGGAGTAATAGCCTAATGAGCGTGTTGCTTGAGTCAAACAAGTTGATGTTTTCAGCTAAAGTAGTAATATATTTTTAGCAAAAGGAAATGTTTTTCTTAAAGTTGGAAAAAGTCTCTCCTGCTTTGCTCTTTTGTAGGATTCGTCTTTTCCTTTTTCACCTAATAGCAACAACTGATGACAATGCAGAAAAGTATCTTCTGTCTTCTCAGTAGCAAATTATCATAGGGATAAAAGTACATTCTGTTTCTTCCCTTTATTCCACTCCCTACCCTTTTCTTCCCCTCCTCTCTTCTCTCGCTATTTTTGTTTCTGTCTTCCTTTCTCTACCGTCTCTTTCCCCCTCTGTGCATTTGTCTCTGGATGTCTGTCTGTCTCTTTAAATGATTCCACCTTAGCTTGTGGTTAACCAAATCCTTATCCTTTATTTAAGATCAGGTAAATTATATTTGTTCCACAACTGCAGATCTGTTGTCAATATTTCCTAAGTTATTAATATTAAGATTTTCTGAATTTTTTCATATGCAAACCACTAAAACATATTGTGTTCTCCACTGCCTCCATAGTCTGGATATATCTTGCTATATTCAAATGAACATTGACTGTCTCAGAACTATAAATCAGACAATTTCAGTAATTGCTTCTCTTAGAACTCTGAGAAGATCTATAGGTTCCATACTCTTGAATTGTTAAGGTAGATAGTTGACTTAGCAACTGTTTTCCCAGAAATAGTCTTATGACCCAAACAACTAAATGGTCAAGGGCCACTCCCTCAAAAGATCACTCCCTTACATTTTGAATAACTGATGATGAATACCACACAAAGGGCAAAGTAGAGATATGGTGAGTTTGAATAGGTTGAAACGTAACATATGATGAATTTTAAAGGATAGCAAGAATAAGGGATATCAGAGAGCTAAATGAAGGCAAAGGAATATGGAAAGGTGAGAGATGAAAGTAGATGATATCTGATCATTTACTGATAACTTCAAGATATCAGGAGAAAGTTAGGGAGGTCTTAAATGTTTTTGTGAACCCTAAGTGGCAACATTATGGGAAGACATTGATTGGAGTCTTGCAGAGAAGACAGACATCATGAGTTGTGATGAACTTCATTGGGAAAAAAACACATCAAAATCCATAAGGTCCATAGATCCAGTTGAATTTGATATTTGAGTATTCACTCTTGGCTCTAGTTAGAAGTAAATTGGACTCATACAAAAAAGTAGTTTATCAATTCTGAGGAAAGTCAAAGACAACTGTGAGACTGAGATTAGATGATAGGTCAAGAATTCAAGTTAGTTTCAGTCATTACTTTTCAAGTAACAAATCAGGTTATGAGAACAAACATGTACTGAGTCTTAAAGCTGCCATTTTCCCTCCCCCCTCCTTTTCTGGGGGCAGTGTCACAGAATCATAGAAGATTCCTGAATTCATGTACAACTTTATGCTCTTTCATGTCAGGGCACTCTTTTCCCTTGCCTCAGAGTATCTAACATGATTTCTTCTGATGCATCTTAAGGTGAAGAATGAGATGATTTTATGATCTTAAGAGAAGTTTACTATTTATTTGAAGTAGATTTTTTTAAATGAAAGATATTTTTGCAAACTTTAAGTCTTATAAGACTTTAAATTATTAATTTACATGAGTAATTCTTTATATACTATCCTTCAATTAAAAAATCATAGAAAATTTTTAATTATGGTCAGTTCCAATGTTGTCTTTTTCAATTTCCTGATTCATCTTTAATTGCTTCTAAATAATTTTCCTGAGTTCCAAGTCCTATTTTTCCCCTTTATGTAAAAATTACATGAGTTGGATTCCTAAATTTTTGATCCTTCAGACCCTGAAAATGTATTTTTTGCATGCTTAAGTGGTGCTTAAAATAACTTTTATTAGAAATAATTGTCTGCCATTATTCTCTTATATATAATTATATAACAATAGATTATTGTGTGAACTAATAGGGTTTTTTGAAGAAGCGCTCTCCTCAAGAAGCTTCAGTCCTTCGTCAGTTGTACGCTGAGTCTTTCTCTGATCTGTATCGCTTCAGTATCCAGAGCTTGGACTACAAGATGGAGATGCTTGAGGCATTTGTGATCATTCAGAGCATTAATATGCTACAAGGTCTTATTCCTTCTAAGGTAAATGTAAACAATAGAATTTTTTGGAGCTGCGGAATTGCTCTTTTAAGAGCTATGTGATGTTGCAAAATCAATTCCAGCTTGAGAGCAAAAAAAAAATTGAATTTGAGCTGTAGCTCTGACCTTTACTAGCTTTGTGGACCTGGATAAGCTACTTAACTGTTCTGTGCCTCAGTTTCCTCATCTACTAAATGGTGAAATATCCTATTGGCACAATCTCAGAAAGGAGTGATGGTTGTGCTTTGCCAACTTTAGGGTACCATATAAATGAGATATTATGATATATGAAACTGATATCAAAGTGCTTATTTGTGTTATAAATATAGCAGAAATTAACTATAAAATTAATATTTTGGATGTTTTACATTCCATTGTATCTATTTATAAAAGTTTTTGGATGAAATGTAGTGTACTCTGCATATACATTATTGTACTTCTCATTAGTTACATATCAAAAACAATTCTTTAAGAAAACATCATTTTTAGTTGTAGCATTTTAATGTTGAATGGGACCTTTAAGGGCATTTAGTCTGACCTTTATCCAAAATCTGAATCCCCTCCATGACTCTAGCAAATTTCTCTGTTTTCAATTTGAATTTTTAAGCCAATGTGGAGACCAATTTTAAACTCAGCATGATGACAAAATTGGAAAAATATTATACCTTTTTGAATTTGTATGTAGAAAATTATCCTTTTGCTTCCTCATCTGTTACTACAGAAATTTGCTCTTCCTTCTGTATTGATTTTAATTGAAACTCCATGCAATAATTTTAGTTAGAAAATTATGTATTTAAAAGAATGCTTCCTTTTTCTACAGGAACAGGGAGGAGACATTACATCAGAACACCTAGAGAGATTATATGTTTTCTCTCTGATGTGGAGTGTTGGAGCATTACTAGAATTGGAGGACCGCTTTAAAATGGAGAATTGGCTGCGGTCTCATGAAACACTGAAACTGGATTTGCCACATTTAGCTGGGAATGAAGACACCATGTTTGATTACTATGTAACTACTGATGGTGAGTATATGTAGTTATGAATATGTAGTCATAGTGAATCAAGAGTAGAATTCTTATTTTCTTGATTTAAGGACCTTCTGGGTGAGGAAACTCCATCTATCAATGCATGTCAATACTTGCTCTTTAACTAAAATATAGTTGCCTGGAGCACTGAAAGGTTAAGGGAATTTCCAGAGTCACTCAGCCAGGATGTGTCAGAGGAAGGTCTTGAATCCAAAAATCTTCCTAGTTCCAAGACCAACTCTCTACACATTATACCAGTCTGTCTCTTGTATCCATAAGTAATAGTGATTTGATAGAATTTTCAGAATGAAAATTTTTCAGAGTCATCATTTAAAATTTATTGGTCACAAATTCAATATTGTATCTTCATGCATAAAGGAACTAAATATTAATTCATCTCCATCTTTTAAAATTATTTTGATTGTGGAGAGAATGAAAACTTTGTTAAAAAGCTAGGAATTTAACCTGCAATTTCATTATTATAAGGAATTTCTGGGTGAGGAAACTCTGTAGCAATGCCAGTTGACATCTTCTCTGTAGTTTATTTATTTATTTTTTAGATAGTTGCCTAGAGTACTTAAAGATTAAATGACTTGCCCCAAGGTCACACAGTAATATGGATCAGTGGCATATCTTTATGGCTTCTAGGTCTCTCTATTTACTACACCATGCTGCCTCTTATTTGTTTAAAAAATAAACAAGAAAACCCCATGGTGTAAGTGTGTCATTGTGCTCAGAAAAGTATATAATAGAGAAAAAATTCTGTTCTGGGAGTTAAGAGACTGTCTCTGGAGTTTCTATCACTTTACCTCAATGAGTCTTTTTTCTCATCTACAAAATAAAAACTTAGTACCTGTTAGTGTCTGTTCTTTATATACTTCAAATTCTAGAAGAATTTCATTTTGAAAAATTGAATTCTATTGCGGTCATATTTTCCCAATTCTTCCTCCTTGTAAATGTGGACCAGCTCCTTAATCACCTATTGATTTAGCTTTTATGTTCTTATGCCTCTGAAACTGATACTTGTTTTATGCAGATTGCTCAGAAATTGTCTTGATTATCAGACATTACTTAATAGGTAAAGGTGGTATTTCTTGTGAAATATATTTATTTTATCTGTGAAAGCTTTAATTTTCTCTTCTAATCAGGCAAATGGATGCACTGGAGCACATGTGTTGAAGAATATGTTTATCCTTCTGACTTTACTCCAGAATATGGCTCCATCTTGGTGCCAAATGTAGATAATGTGAGAACTGACTTCCTAATTAAAACTATTGCTAAACAAGGCAAGGTATGCTTTCTATGACTTTTTTTTGTTTAATTGGTATAACAGAAGCCTAACTGCAATGCCTCATTGAGATTCCTCAGGGTATTAAGGCTAAGCCAAGAGAAAATAAGCTCTGGCAGCTTCCACATGACTTGAGAGACCTGAGGATAGGCCTGCCAACAGACTTTGTCAACTGAGAACTAACCTCCTCATTGTAGCATGAAGGTTCCTTGGGGGTGTTAATAGACTAAGCCAGGAAAAAAATAGACTCTGGCAGCTTTCACATGGCTCGGGAGGTGGGAGGACAGGTTTGGCAACAGACTTTGTCAACTGGAGACCAACCTAAGTTATGAGAGGCTTATCTCTAGGTTGTTCAGAAGATGATGATTTTTTTGGCCACATTAACTCTTGAAGTGCATCTAGCAAGTTGTAAAATGGTTGTAATCAATATTGGTGAAGTTAGTATTCACAATTTTGGCATGTGGCATTTAATGAAATAATTTTGGAAAATGTAAAGATTTGTTATATTTAAAACACTTTGGAGCTACTATTTAGAAAACAATTAATAATACATTCACAACAATCTATCGTTTCATTATACCACGATTCAGTAATATACTGCTTTTTCATTCACTATTATGTATTATTTTGTATAAGTTGAGAGAGAAATGCTTAATTTTGATTTTAGTCAAAAAGATTTCTCTTTCAGTCATTTTGTTATGTTTCTCAGATTATTTGGTTTCTGTCTTTAGGCTGTACTGTTAATTGGAGAGCAAGGAACAGCTAAAACTGTTATTATCAAAGGATTTATGTCAAAATATAATGCTGAAAGTCACATGGTCAAAAGTTTGAACTTTTCTTCAGCAACTACTCCCTTGATGTTCCAGGTACCTCTTCTTTTGGTTATGTTTATATCAGAAACTTTAATAAACCCAAATGTTTCTCTGAGTATATTCAGGAAAAGTAGCTTAAATTCTTTCTTTTGTGGTACCTAGATTATGGTACCTTTCCTACGAGCTGGATGCCATCTTCAGCTTCTCACCCTGTGAAACACTTGACAAAGACTTTGCAATAAAACTTCCAAGGGTTGGTATCCTATGGTGCTGATGTTCTTGTTACAAACTTCAGAGAAACTTTTCAGCTAGAGGATCTTAGAGGCATCAAAATATAAGAGAGCGAACTCTCAACCATGAGTCAAGAAGACCTGAATTTGAATTTCTGTTCTGGTGCTTATTAGATATATGATTATAAGCAAGTCATTTCAGCTCTTTGGGCTTCAGTATTCTCATTTGTGAAGTGGGGATAATACCTATATTACATACCTTATAGAGATGTTAGAAGATTTAAATAATGCATGTAAAGTGCTTTAAAAACATTAAAGTACTATGTAAATATAATTATGAAGGTTAATAATGTCTAATCCTAAATTGTAGTGAAACCTGAAACTTCCCTGAACAAGGTAAATGTTCCTGTGCATATATAGCCTCAAAGAGGCCATATGTGGGCATACATATCTATATCTATATCTGTATCTGTATCCATATCCATCTATATCTATATCATCTATATCTATATCTATATCCATATCCACATCCACATCCATATCTAACTATCTATCTATCTATCTATCTATCTATCTATCTATCTATCTATCTA
>NW_027186349.1:12953417-12955659 GCF_028583685.1 Petaurus breviceps papuanus
CTATCTATCTATCTATCTATCTATCTATCTATCTATCTATCTATCTATCTATCTATCTATCTATCTATCTATCTACAATATGCTATTTTCAAGTATGTGTGCCACTGTTGTCTTAAACTCAGAATGTCTAAAACTTAATGGGTGATTTTGGAGTAATTGACTAGAATGTTTCTAAAGTATGTTTCATCAGGAACATCCTCTGATTGATTATGAATTCATTAATTTTTCTGCAGAAACCCACTTCCTTTCTCAACTAAATATTTTCCCTTTATGTATCTCCATTTTCCTCATATTCTTGGCTACATATCTGGGAATTGTCTTTGATTCTTTCTTCACTTTCATCCTCTATGGTCAAATATTTTTTATGCTTCCTTAGAAATGTTTCTAATATCTATTCCTTTTCCATTTCCAAAGTCAAAGTCTTAGTCCATGCCTTTATTGACTCATATTAAACCTACGCCAACAGCTTTTGATCTGCTCTTCTTCACTCTGGTATATACTTGCTCCAGTTATTCTTGTTATGGTCGGATTGATTTTCTTTTTAAAATTAATTTTTTTAAATTAACAACCATTTATTTTCTTTCCTTGTAGAAAAAAGGCAAAGCAAAACACTTGTAAGAAATGTGTATAACTAAGTAATACATATTCTTATAATGGCCACATCTAAAAATGGCAATCTCATTCTTCATTTTTTTATCTAGCACCTTTCTCCCAAAATAACTTTCCAAAATGTGACTTCTCGTTCCCCAAATCTGTAGTGGTTCCTTGATGACTATTATGTCAAATTATTCTGATCTTGAAGCTTAAGGAATTTTGGAGCTTGAAGAGATCATAGACATAATCTAATCCAGGGTTTTTCATGCTTTTTTGTGTCATGGAATTCAAATGAGATATTTGTAAAGGGCTTAGCACAGTGCATGAGCATACAGTATGTGCTTAATAAATGTTTATCCTATTATTCCCTTCATGTACCTCTTTGTCTGGGGAAGCCTATGGAATCATTGTAAGAATCATGCATTTAAAAAAATTAATAATTCAAGAAAATGCAAAATTTCAGTTAGAGACCAGTGAAAATAAAGATGTACTTTTTTCCCATCCAAGTTCACAGATCCCATGAAATCTGGCCATGGACCCCTTGGGAGATCTGTGGGCACCCAGATTTAAAGCCTCTGCTACCTAACCTGCATATTTTATAGCTGAATACATCTAAATTCTGTTGTTTGATCTTAGTAATAAATCCCAGTTTTCCTCTACAAATGTATTCACCAGTTTTCTCAAATATCTTACCCTCTACTCCATTTCAGTCAGCCTAACTTTCTTACTGTCCCAACCACACATTGTGCTCATACCAAGTTAACTTTGTTATCTCTCTAAGATAAAAGTGAAATAGTCTCTGTCATCAGGGCACTTCTCTAGAGGGAGACAACATATACTACAAAGTTAGATGTTGTAGGAATGTTGCAGAATAAAGTTTTGTTATGAATGTGAATTCAGTTTTGTGATTCTAAGTTCCATTCTAACAGTTAAGATTCTAGTCTTCTACAATAGACTATATCCCTAAAGGCATAGGATGTTAGGATCATAGAGCTAGAGCTAGAAGTGACTTCAGATGTCAAATCCCCCTTTTTATGGATTAGGAAACTGAGTATGTAACTTATCCATGGTCAAACAAGTGTTCATCATGAGTGGTGAACTTAGGTCCTCTGATTTGAGAACCAGTGCTCTTAGAACTAGATAATGCTCCCTCACTCTCTGTTACTGTTCAGGGTTCTTTTTTTATGACAAAAATCTATTAAGCTCCTATTGTATGTAGTTTAACGAACATTTTTGAATATCAAAGCATGAAGTTATTTATATTGAAGATGTTGCCACTTTATTTCCTTTATTTACAAGATATTTCCAGATACTAAAGATGCTTTGACATAGAGCTGGTTCCTGTTAACGCTAAATATTTAAAAAGCGAAGTGTGAAGGCCCAGGAGCCACTTAATTTCCCTCTCCTTTTCAGTACTTCAGACTTTCACAGGCAAATCCAACCCAGTAGCATTTTTCTTATCATCATCCTGGAACTCTGATGTGATATTAGGGGAATATGAGTGAAAGTTTACCAGTGAAGGTATTGGGGTGGTAACCTTGTTGTCCACTTATAGCTATTCTCAGAACCGTCCAGAAGACACAAAGCTTTGTGTGCGCATGCACACACACACACACACACACACACACACACACACACACACACACAC
>NW_027186349.1:12955669-12990331 GCF_028583685.1 Petaurus breviceps papuanus
CACACACACACACACACACACACACACACACACACACACACACACACCCAGAAGCTCTATACTTTTGTTTCCAACATCAGTGTTTCATGGACTCCAGTTTCCTGGAGAGATGTCAGGGTGCTGTACATTGCAGTATGCTCTAATGCCAATTGCCCAGTAGCTGGACACAGTCTGATGTTCTTTTGATAATGTCCTCTTTTTAAAGGTGGAATCGGAGTGCATGATTGTCTAGGCTGTAGGACCATTGCCCTTGAGGGAATTTTTGATGATTGAGAATTGTTTTATTTTATACTACAGTTGTTTTAATTTAATATGCTGTGAAATCAATCTGAGTAGGTTGTTATTATACATTAAAAACAATGGTAGATTTTTTATATTTTCAAGTTACAGGTTATAGTGAAATGATTTCCAAGGGCTGGCATTTGAATCTTTACAATATCATTTTCTTATAAATACTGATGATGTCCTGACTAATACTGAATTTCATTTTATTTGGTCTTCATAAATAAATATGAATTTTTTTCTTTTTTTCCCCCTGACCTCCACATTCTTTTGCTTTCATTTGTAGTCATGTACCATAAATGAAATAATTTTAAAAATCTTGTCACCTACAGATGTAGGTGTGAAAATGTGAAAATAGCAGTCCTAAATAAGATTACACACTTGTGGAGGTCAAGAAATGTGTCTTTGGTTTCCCCACATTGGTAGGCAATATGTATGTTTGCTTAATAAAATGCTTGATTCTCCAAGCTGTATAATAAAATTGGAATGATATGAAGAGGATTAGTGCTGACCTTGCACAAGGATGACAAACAAATTTGTGAAGCATTCCATGTTTGACAGGCAGCATGACAGTGGAGCTAGTGAGTTAACCACAGATCTGAGAAGATCTGTGTTTAAGGCCTGCTTCTGATACATATTGGCTGTATGATCCTGGGCAAATCATTTACTTTTTCATGACTTTAGGCAACTTTCAAAGAATAAAAGTGGGAGATATGGTGTCAACTTACATTGGTAGATAAAATTTCCTCTCCTTACTATTCCTTAGACCAGTAAAGACAGTAGGTCCATTTCCTACATAACTACTTGATTGAGTGAGATCTTAACCAGATTTTACCTTGTTATTTTTCAACCAATTGATGCTTTCAGTAATATAAAATATTTCTTTTTCTGGTGCAGATAGCAATTTCCCTATTATGGTACAATGAATGTCCTCCTTTCCCCACTTATATTGAGATCTTGAGTTCCTTGGGTTCTTCACAGTCTACTCTTTTCCTTTTGCTTTTTATAAAGGACCCAAAATAGTGCCATTTTATATGGTAGAGCTGTAAATGCTTCCTCTTTATGGTACCTAATGTCATTCTGAAGATTTATTCCAGTTCTAGGGCTCTATTTTGTTTTGGTAATTGTATAATTAGGAGCCATCTACCATCAAAGCTTGCCTGAGATGCACTTATTCCCTAATTGTTATGGTATCTCATTTCTGAAATGACTTTGTATGTATATTTTTAAAAATCTACTTTTTCACATCACATATACATGAAGAGAATGTAATCACTTTGAGACTAGGGTTGTAATTTTCATCTTTGTCTCCCTAATACCTACAAAAATGCCTAGCACATGCTGAACACATCTTTTTGAATTGCATTGAATATTACTCTTTCCTATGAATTTTCAGAGTGAGGCTTAATGGCCTATTCTCCCTCCTGTTCTACTCTCCATTGGCTATTAGATTTTCAGAAGTCCACATTTGGTTCCACTTTCACACACATCCTTCCTTAATGTTACAGAGTACCAAAAAAAAATTTGCCCAGGGATCTCTACCTTTGTACATTTCCATTGACATTTACTAATTCATCCTTATATTGATATACATATTAACTCACAGCTTGTACTAGCAAGTCCATCCTTTTACAGATCACCCTATATAAACACCCACAAACACACACATCACCTGAACTCTACTCATTCATGAAATTCCACTACATCACAATTCTAATCAGTCACACAAGGATTGGTTTAATCATGCCCATTTTTCCTGTGAATATCAACTTTAGAGAAAAGTCTTGAGGCCTTTTTTTTAGTCCTAACACAGAGTTTGGAGGAATAACTGTGCAATTGGCATCCAAGAGCTTGCTTTTGGTCCACAAATAACTGTCCATCTCTCCATTCTAATACCTGCCTCCTTAACCATGACTTCTTGTAAATCCTCTGTGGATCACTTGCCCAATTTGCCAGACATCTTCTAGGTCTTTTAACATCTCAAAAGACCTAGACTCTCAGTCTATTCTCCATTCTTCTCACTACATGACCAATCTATTCCCCCTTTCTGATTATATATATATATATATATATATGTATATATATATATTTCCTGGATTGTATGTTTTCTGCTATTTCTGGTTTAAAAATTATTACTGGTAATATGTTTTCCACTGAGATCTTTCCATTATTATTTGAGTCACTTGAAACTTTTTATTCTATAGAAATTATAATCCATAATTTTTAATGTGATATCACAAGGAGAGTGCTGGTATAATGCAAAGACTTGAATGTTCTACAGGGTTGGCCCTGTACTCTAGTATTGGCATGTATTGTGGATCTGGGTTAGTAATGCACAATGGTGGCTATTGGACAATGTAGCTATTGTCAGTTTCAATCCATGCTGTGGCTCAGTGAAACTTAAAAGTTAAATTTCCCAAATGCTATTCAACCTTCTCACTGATTAATTTTACTTTTGGTCCTAGTTAACTATTGCAATGCCTATCCAATCCTATCTATAGACCAGTCTTTTCTGAGTAGCCATGGATTATATGTGGCTTGATTCAGTTAGGACAGTGCTATTTATTCTGGTTTAGGTTTGAGTGAGAATGAAGGTAGTGTTGATGGAGTTTGCATATGTTTCCAGACCCCTGAGCACAAAAGTAGCTTCATTTAACTTTGCTGGCCTGCAAAAGCCAGCTGGCAGTCTGCTTAATTAAGAGAGCTGTCCAACAGTCTTTAAAGACTGTACTGCCCAGAGAACAGACTTAAAAGCTTTCTGGCCATCAGCCCTGGTTAACTGAATACTGATTGCAGAAAAGCTCTGAGCAGACCTGAGAGCTTTACATAATAGAAGTTATAATGTCATCAAAGCAGAAAAAAATGAGATAGTAAATGTATAATATCAGGATTGAAGTACATTCTAATTTCACATAAGCTAAAATTCCCTTTCCTCCTAAATTAAAGCAGATTTTCAAATTAGAGCTGAGGAAGTTATAGGGATAATTCAAACACTTCAGATGTGTTTTTGCTTGCATATGTAGCATTTGGGGTTTTATTGGCTAATTCATATTAATGGAAAATATTCCCAGGAAGTTCTTTATGATCGATTCTCTTTCGGCTCATATTTTCACAGATGTTTCTGTTGATTATTTTCTTTCACAGAGGACAATAGAGAGCTATGTTGATAAACGCATGGGCTCAACATATGGCCCTCCAGCAGGAAAGAAGATGACTGTATTTATTGATGATGTAAATATGCCTGTAATCAATGAATGGGGAGATCAGGTATGTTTCAGGGTAAGGCAAGACTGATTTTTTTCAAGTCAAGATCCAACTAATTTTCAGTATATTTTCATAAGCAAGCATTTATTTTCAAATTTTTAAATCATTGTAACCCTGAAGCTCATCATTTTTGATAGCCTACATATCTGAAACTGTATGATGATCACCGTGTTTTAATGTTTTGAGTTATCTTCTAAAGGTCACCAATGAGATAGTCCGGCAGCTGATGGAACACAATGGATTCTACAGCCTTGAAAAACCTGGGGAGTTTACAAGTATTGTAGATGTCCAGTTTTTGGCAGCCATGATCCACCCTGGAGGAGGACGCAATGACATACCCCAGAGACTCAAGAGGCAGTTTTCTATATTTAATTGCACTCTCCCATCAAATGCTTCCATTGACAAGATCTTTGGTAAAATGAATATGAAATTATGTGTAGGAAGTGATTTGGGGTGGGGACGGATAAGCTGGCCAGAGTCTACTGAGTAAATACCCTAAGGCTTCCCAGTGGCTAGTACTGGATCAACATTGGGTGGTCCTGATTCTATAGACTCTCTGCACCAATATTTGGAATCTCTTCAGGGTAAAACCATCATTCTTGAGTAATATGCTTGATCTTATGGAGAAGAAACTCAATATCATACATTTGCATTTAACTTGGGTACATGGAAACTCATGTAAACTCTCATACAATAATGGAAAGACTTGAATGTTCTACAGGGTTGGCCCTGTGCTCTAGTATTGGCATGTATTGTGGATCTGGGTTAGTAATGCACAATGGTGGCTATTGGACAATGTAGCTATTGTCAGTTTCAATCCATGCTGTGGCTCAGTGAAACTTAAAAGTTAAAGAACTTAAAGTTTCATGTACAAATTAGATTCCATTGCTTTTGGATAAAGGTCATTCCAAGTTTTAGAAAGCAATACAAAACTGCACAAACACCAAAACCAGATTCAACATGTTCTTCAGAATAAATTACAGAATTAAAATGAATTTCTGAGTAGGAAAATAAGTAGAGAGAATTTCACAAAATGAAATCATCAGCCCAATCTATCATCATTCCAATTTAAAATAGCTTTAGATCTGATTTTTTATGCATCCAGGTCAAAAAAAGAGACACCCTAAGTACTGTGTATATATCTATGTCTGGCAATAAGTACAGTCATTTATCCTTCCTAACACTGATCTTGGTTGAATACTAGTTAAAATTACATTAAGGAGCTTCTCTTACAGATCCAGCCATTCAGGTTACAATAAAAGATAATGAGGAAGATTATATAGCTCAGGGACTCCCTGAGTATGAATAACCAAGTTGGTAGGGCATCAGACTCAATATGAGAGTCCAGGGTTTATGTCCCTCTTTGGGTTTGGGTAGGTAGTGTGGAGCAGTGGAAAGAAAACTGAATTTGGAGTTGAAGGATATTAATTAAAATCCTTTCTCCACCACCATCTATGAGACTTTTGGAAAGTCAGTTTGCCCACTGGGCCTTAGTTTCTTCATCTATAAAATAAAGAGGTTGAATTAGATAACTCCAAGGCACACTTTGGCTTTAAACCTATTAATCCCATAAAATAGGATTCATTAGGTTAATGGGAGTGATCTGGAAACAAATCTTTATGGAGTATATAGGCTCAGTAAAGGTAAGAGAGGCCTTGTAGAATAAATGGCTTAATGCTTTTAATTGTCCAAACAAACATAATATTTCTATAAATATTTTGTTCATAAATTCACTAGTGTTTTATATATTTTTTCAGCTGACTACATAATAGTTTATTATTATATACCTTCACTAATTTTTTTGACCATTTTGAATGTTGATTTAAATAAAGTTATATTGGAACTCTGAAATGCAATAGGACATCAATTCATAGTAAAAACAGCAAGTTGCATTTCCCTTTTTAAATGTGTAATTCTATTATGTGTATATACATTAAAAAATCCTTGTGTTTAGTTTAACTGCATAATGATATTTTTGACTAACTTATAAATTTTTTTATCCTCAGGAGTCATTGGAGTAGGACACTACTGTACCCAACGGAATTTCTCAGAAGAGGTGGGAGATTCTGTGGTCAAGCTAGTGCCGCTGACCCGTAGATTATGGCAGATGACCAAGATGAAAATGCTGCCTACCCCTGCCAAATTCCATTATGTATTCAACCTTCGAGATCTTTCCAGAATCTGGCAGGGAATGTTGAATACTACTTCTGAAGTTATCATGGAAATGGATGTAAGTGATGCATAAATCACAGAGAAGCATCTGATGGATTATGCCATAGTACATTTTAAAAGAGTTTTACTTGGCAATTTTGTTCTTCCTTGGAATAATGAAAATGTATTGCATGAAAATTTAGGATGCATGTTGTTGACTAAAGAAAAAAAGGAAATCCAATACTGTTCTGAGGTTTTAGAAAGAGGTATATCAACTTGATTTACATAATATAAAGGCAGTAATTTTTAAAGGAAAAGTATATATGTAGTTAAATGCTTGACATTCTCTAACATGTCAGATATAATAATTTAGTCTTATAAAAAGAAATCATTAATTTTATTCTTTCAAAATATTGTTGGTAATTCTCTTTTTATATTAATCATTATTTCTTAATGAACTTCTATTAACAGAATACTCCCTTGTAAGAAAGTATGATTAAGCAAAACACATGAACCTATTGATCATAGCATGCCGCATATACCTTATTCCAAACCTAGAATCAATCACTTCCCTTTTGAGAAGAGCAACGTGTGTTTCATCTTCACTCCTCTGGAACTGTGACAATAGATCATAGATTTATAGCTGGAAGGAACCTCCATGGTTGTATAGTTAAACTCTTTATTTTACAGATAAGAGAACTGAATTCCAGAGAAGGGTTGTGACTTATTCAAAGTTATATAGGTAGTAAGTGCTAATCCAGGTGTACACCACTCTGAAGTACTTGAACTCCATGAAACAGAATAATAAACTTAGAGGTAAAAAGTAAATCAAGATTCTCATCTTGTGAGTAAATTTAAACTCAGATAAATTAACACCCAAATGAGCTGATTCCATATTCACCATTCTTTTTATTGCATTGCTTCCATAGGGAGCAACAGCCATTTAGAAGAAAATAAAAATGAACAAGTCTTCTGTCCTTTAGTCTGAACATCACCAGTTTCTTGAATAGATGTGACACACCTTCTCCAGTCATCCCAGTTGCCTTTGTCTGGATTTGCTCTAGCTTACCTATGTCTTTTCTTAAATAGGGTATCCAGAATTGAACATAATATATCCAACGTTTAGGTCCTCTATATCTAATGTGATGGCTATTCCCCCTTGCTTTATGTAATCTGCAAACATAAATAAAAGACAAACTTCCCATATCGAAAAGGAAATAGTTTGATTATATTTCTGTTATTTGAGTATAGATGAGCTCCCATTGATTGGATAGCTTTTTCCAAAGAAAACAGAATTAAGATACTGAGGATGAAATTCAATTTCTTTTAAAAACCAAATGTCAAACTCATTTCATCAAAAAAATCTCTGGCTCTTTATTTTATATTAATATATATATTTCTATAGTTTGACTCAAAGTATACTTCAATTCACATCATCCAAGCAGAAAGAAATTTAAATTCTAGACAAAACTTCAAATTATTATTAAAAATAAAGTATCAAAGGCTACTTCAGGCAGAAAAAAAATCCCTAGCTCTTTGCTTTACCATGACTAAGCTATAGTTATATGTTCAAAGAATAAAGATATTAAGAAAGAAAAAAATAATTTCAAATATCATGTCCAAATACAGCTGAACAGATACTAATAAATCAGTGATATGGACTCTTTTCATATTTAAATTATTCTTTCAACAGGTATTGATTAAGTTGTGGAAGCATGAATGTAAACGTGTTATTGCTGATCGGTTTACAGTATCAGAGGATGTGAAGTGGTTTGATTCAACTTTAGCAAATTTGGTGGAGGAGAAGTTTGGTGAAGAAAAGAAGCTCTTGGTAGACTGTGGAGTTGATTCTTACTTTGTTGATTTCTTAAGGGATGCACCTGAAGCTACAGGTAATTCTAAAAATTCTAAGCAAATAATGAAAAAAAAGTTTTCCCAAAAATTTTATTAAAGGAGGCAGATATGATTCAGCACTTTACATTTATATGTAATAAATATTATGAAGGTATTTTGAAGATAAATTGTGAATAACATTGCTATTAATTTTAGTCAATTCTGAGTAATAAAGATGGGAATGAAAATTATACACAGGAAATTAGGAATTCGCTAGTTTGGAAGGTAGGCACCGGGGCAGTGCTCACATAATTGATATGAGGAACAAATACAAAGACTACAATTAAAGGACAAAGGAGTGAATTTTTATAAGTAGGAGGAGAGTGTTGAAAAAGAAATTGTTGTGGAAGTAATTCCATAATAGTGTGGTTGAATGGTTTTTCTAAACAGATATTTTGTATTTTTCTTGTGGAAAAAGTAATGGGGCAATTGTTTTTCTCTTGTTTGATTTTAAATGGGTTTACTTTGCCTCCTCCAGGCAGAAGCAATTCAAGATACAGAGAATGAACTTCAATTTATTTTTTTCAATTAGAAGGAAAATATAACTTGTTATAGATACCATTTATGTCTTTAGAATGGTTGGAAATGACAGGCAATCTTTAGTAGATGTGGCAATTTTATGTGTGGTTATCAAAAGTTTTAAAATTACAATAAAAAAGTAGGTTTAATGTGGCGTAAGCATTTGGGGGTATCCTCCCACAAAAAGAAGCTGATAAGTTTTATTTGGAATCAGGTCAGGAGAAAAGAAAATTCTGTAAAGGTAAAGGTATTTTGTGAGACAGAATACTTATATTTAATTTCCTCCAATTCCAACCAAAAAAAATTAGCCAATAATTTAATAAGGAAAACTTAACATGACATCCATTATGCTCACTTCCAAATATATAGACTATTTTCATTTTAAGGAATTGTATTTATTCCTCTTTGTGACAATGCTGGATTTTAATATTTATGAACATTTAACAACTTAATGACATGAAACCTATTGGAAAGGGCTCTATAAATGAGTCATTTTTTTAACATTAAAAAGAAAAGTTGGACAAAAAAAACCACTTCTCTTGTTTCAAAACACCTTTTTGTTTACCTTCACCATATGAAGATCATTACATTGTTGTATATGAATAAGGTCAATTGAAAGCTGTTGAAATTTTGTCTTTTTAAATGATAGAAATTTTAAGGTGTTCAAAAAGCCATCTACTATGGTAACTCCCAGTGAATTTCCATGTCCTTAAATGGCTTATTCAATACAATTATTTTTTCCTCTTAGAAACTAGGTTTCACCAATTTTTTTAATACAAACATATGATGTTAAATATTTAGAAAATTTATAATATATACTGAAGAATTATTTAAACACAAAATAGGCTGATTGAATGGGATGGGAGAAAGAACAAAAATCATGTATTTTCCTTATCAATATTAAAACTGTTTTTCTGTATTAGGTGAAGACTCAGAAGAAACTGTTGACATGCCCAAAATTTATGAGCCAATTGAATCTTTTAATCACCTGAGAGATCGCTTAAATATGTTTCTACAAATATACAATGAAAGCATCCGTGGAGTTGGCATGGACATGGTGTTTTTTGCAGATGCCATGATTCATTTAGTTAAGGTACCTAGTGTATTGCTAATAGTGCCTTGTGGAAGTGACAGACAGTTGGGTCCCTCTCAGAATTTTTTTTTCTCTTTAATTTAAAAATAAACTCAAGTCAAACTTAAGTTCCAACTTATTTTCTAAACTTGATTTGACATATTGCACCTATAGATTTGAAATAATAATTTATACTTTGTACATGTGAGGTGCTAATTGAAGTCAATGTTGCTATAATGCTTCTAGGTCAATGTTTTAGTTACAAAGAATATAGGTTATTGGCATTTGAGTTCAAACCTTAGTCCAAAAGCCTTCTTATTATGATCTGAAAAACTATACAAAATATAGCTGAAGATAAAGTTAAACTAAATGAAAATTTTGTTACATGTGTAATTTCCTTTCCTATCATCAAATGTTTCTTTTTGGTATTTATTTTCAGGATAGGCAACTCTCCATTGTCTGGAAACACATAGCTCATATTATTTTTTCTTTATCATTTTACTTATCCACGGGGTTAAAAAAAAACAAAGCCTTTTGCTTTGCTGTCTTTTTGGATCCTCTCACTCTCTTGACTTCTATTTTTCTTATATTTGGAACCCTACAAGGCACTCTTTTGAAAAGCTTCATTTTTTAACTAAGGCTTAAATAAATTAATTTATCAGCCCTTTATGGGTAACTTTGATGGACAAGCTACTGTTCCACGTATGATGGAAGATATAAAGATGAATATTTTCCATCTTTAAGGAACTTATGTACAGTTGATAAGCTATATATATATATAAATATGATGTAAGGAAGAATATATTAACTCTCAAAAGAGAAGTGCAAGGAAAGTGCTATGAGAGTAAAGCAAAGAAAGAGATTATTTCTAGTGGAAAGACCTCAGGATTTCCTGTCCCCCCTCACTCATTTTCTCATCCCTTCCCCTGAGCTTGTTTTTTTTTAACCTGCA
Source organism: Petaurus breviceps papuanus (assembly GCF_028583685.1). Lineage (NCBI taxonomy): Eukaryota > Metazoa > Chordata > Mammalia > Diprotodontia > Petauridae > Petaurus > Petaurus breviceps. The sequence goes on from NW_027186349.1 coordinate 12,965,803, forward strand.
TAGATATCTCTGACTTTTTCAGATGGCAGAATAGATTACTCTAGTACTAGATTCACTGCCCTCTCTTAACAGTCTTGACATGATTCTTATCATTCTTTCTTTTTATTTTTACAGTTCATGCTGAATTTAATGAACACCAAAAACATTAGTGAATGTTTCAAAACAGGTCAGACAAAGAGTACTGCCTATGAAAGCATACATCTCTTCCATCCAGCTTTTCTAGCGAAAAGTTTCATTTTTGTGCCATACCATGATAGACTTTTGTTGGTCATCTCTTTTTTAAAAAATAAGTTTTTCTTTATATTTTCTGTTTCTTACATCATTGTAATTATGCGTGGTATCCCTCTCCATCTGTTTCCTACACAGCCATCCCATATAGCAAATAGTATTATTTGAAGAAGAAAAATATAGCACAACTGATCAATACACTGAGAAAGTCCAAAAGAAGGTACAGTGTATAACCCCTTTCAACCTCCCACCTTCCCAAAGGGTTGGGTTGGGAATATCCTCTCATATGTCTTTATTTGAGTCATACTTGATATTTATAATTTTGTTAGAGGCTATACTTTTTCAACAATGCACTTCCTTTAACTATTGAATCCCTTGCCTTTTTCTTTTGCTGTTCTGCACCATTTCAACAAACCCTCATATCTGCCCATTTAATTTCTATTCCCAAGCAGATGAATACTGCTGAAAAAAGTTGAAATTGTTTCATACAAACATATCATCTCTAACCTGAATGAATTTATAGCACAATGCAGTTTATTCTTTTCCAAACAATGACATATTACATTCCATACATCAACTGGTCAAAAACTTCTAGCTTCTTTCATTCCTAATTCAACTTCTAATTCCTCCTTCATTAGCATATACTCTTACCTTTTACTTCCCTAAAAAGATTGAGGTCATCCATTGTGAGCTCCCTCAGATCTTGTCTTTTATGTCTCACATTAAATTAAATTCAATAAATATTTATTACGTTATAGTTGAACTGGTTAATTGAGAGTGAAGACAGTGAAGGGTGAATAATGGTATCACAGAAGCATTGATGACATGGGAAATAAGAAGAGATAGATAACCTGCGGGCCATAGAGAAGACACAAAGTTGGTTTAGGAGTAGTGAGTCAGAAGGCGAGATGGAAGAGTAGGAGATTATGATCAGATTAGGTAATATCAATGTTCAAAATCATCAAAGAGATAGTTTTGATGAATTCTAAGATATGGTTGCTGCTGCAGTTGGCCATGATAGAGTATTTTTTTGTTCATTGTCTGAATTTAGGAATGTCACTTAATTTTTCCCAGTCTGATTTTCATCATTTGTCACTTAATGGGGTTAAATTAGATGATCACTAAGCTTAAATATCATCCGCAGTGTGAACAAGGTACTGATTATGCTCTAGTCTGAGGAAGAGTAGGATACCAGGGACTCCTATGTTGTTCCATTTTCACAGTGAGACTATATATTTTTTTGCAGTATGCTCTGAATTCTGAGAATATCAGACATTGATATTTAGTTTTAAGTGCAAAGAATAATTTAGTTGAACATAGATATACTTCGATGTGAAGTTTACCCATGTCTGGTGAACTTTTACCACATCTTGCCCAGAACTAGGTTTCACATGATTTTCTGGACAATTTGAAACCATACTTCCTGCCTTCCAGCCATCTTCTTCAAATTTTTATCTTCCTCTTATCTTCCTTTATTTTTATCTTCCTCGGATTTTAACCTCAAAATGATCCTTAACTCTGATATATGACCTTTTTTTTTGCTTATCTCTCTTGAAAGTAGGCTTCCATGAAGCTCAGTAAGGTAATGGATAGAGCACAGAGCCTGGATTCAGAAAAATCTGAATTCAAATGTGACTTCAGATGCTTAGTTTCTCTTTGAGCCTGGGAAAATAACATAATCTTCTGCCTCAGTTTCCTCATTTGTAAAAATGGGATGACAATCTCCCAGGGTTGTTAAAATCAAATAAAGATGTCTGAAAGGTGTTTATTATAATTTTCAGCACATATTAAGTATTTTATAAATGTTTATTTCCTTCCCCTTATGTCATATCCTGGCCATTTCCATACAGTTATGGACATTTGATCTCACCACTTTTAGTTCCTTATTATATGTTTTCATCTCCAATGATAATATAAATTCTTTGATAGCAGGAAATATCTTTTTAAAAAATATTTATATCCTTTCTTAGCTCACTACCTAGAACATAATAAGTATTTAATATATGCTTTTATCATTTATTTGTTTATATGGATAAATGAGAACTGATTATAAATTGTTCAGTTAGAACAAAAATCTCTCTACATTTAGTCAATAAAGCAAAAGGAAAAAATATTGTTCTCTAAATGGTTATAATATATTCACTATGTGGAAAGTAACTTCCAGATTTTAAATGGCTTTCTTGGGAACAGAGATAGGTAACTCAGATTTCCAAAAGAGCAGACATTTCCCCATGAATTTTCCATTTTAAGCCAGGAATTTTTTTGTGGGCTTAAATATTTGAGGAAATCCTCTAAATTAGCCTATTGGGTTTATTTCTTGAGGCAAATTAGAACCTCTTTGTAGCAGTTCTGATTGTTTAGGGAACTGATTGATACATATGCCTGTGGAATAGGACAATTGATTATATGATTTTCCATTGACAATAAGTGACTAATAGCAGCATTAACTAGAGACCTAAATCAGGAGTCCTATTTTTACTTTTAAATTTCTCTTTCTACTCAGCCCCTCTATTATCACTTTCTCTGTATGTGAGACCAAAATCATGTACATGGGTGTCACTGCACTAAGATTATCTGTAATGTATTTATAAGAAGTTACAGAAACAGTGAATGACATAGCAGAGTAGCATTTTGTGCATACACTTGAGGTAACAGGAAAAACTTGGACCCAAGAGTGACTCCAAATGCCTTCTTCATGTCCCAAATATATCTGTCAGATATCTTTAGTTACAAGTTAATTGTTTAATTAAAAACTCTACTTTATTGATTATTGTTTAAAATTTGAAAGAAATGTCAGTTTACATTATTCACAAGTGAAAAATTAATACTGAATTGTTAAAGATGTCTACTTCACAATACCTATTTAACAAGGAAAATAATCTTTTGGGAGGCTTGGTTGATATATTTTGTAAATAGCATCTTTAATTTTAAAAGTTCAAGGTGATTTAAAAATTGACTTAAAAACCTTGTAGGTAATTATTTTATGATTTTGTTAACATTTTTTTTTGGAAAAAGATCAATTTTTATTGTGTTCAATGAATTGTATTTTAACTAGACATACAATACCATAAATATCAATCTTCATTTTGAGTAAATTTGTACCCTACTGGGAGAAATAACATTCTTTTCTAAGGTTTGTAATTCGTCATTGTGAATACTTCCTTTAAAAAAATTTTTTTTTATTAATTTGTTTGTTTCCTTTTAGTTTACAGGATTCAATTCCACAATTCCTTGAGTTTCACATTTTGTCCTCTTCCCTCCCCTCCCCCCCCCACCCCATGGCGGCTTATAGTCAAGTATAGGATCTGTAAATACTTTCACATTATACAATAGTCAGGTTATAAGGACGGATTGTACCAGCTGGAATGAAAAATGGTAAAGAGGACATAAAACCAAATAAGAGAAGGAAAAAGATCTGGTATTTTGCTTCCACCTGGATATAAACTTAGTTCTTTCTAGTTCTTTCTCTGGATGCACATATTTCTCTCCATCATGAGTCTTTTGGGATTGATTTATCATGGTATTGCTGAGAAGAGTCCAGTCTATCCAAGTTGGTCATCACACATATGTTGTGTCTGTAATTGTGTACAGATTTCTCCTGGTTCTACTCTTCTCACTCAGCATCAGTTCTTTTAAGCCTCTCCAGGTAAATATGAAGACCATCTGCTCCTCGTTTCTTATAGCACAATAGTATTCTATAACATGCATATACCACAACTTGTTCAGCCATTCCCCAATTGATGGGCACCCCCTTAATTTCCAATTCTTTGCTACCACAAAAAGAGCTGCTATAAACATTTTTGTACATATGGGTCTTTCTCTCATTTCTATGATAACTTTAGGATATAACCCTAGGAGTGGTATTGCTGGATCAAAGGGTATGAAAGTATTTATAGCCCTTTGGGCATAATTCCAGATTGCTCTCCAGAAAGGCTGGATCAGTTCACAACTCCACCAGCAATGCATTAGTGTTCCAATTTGCCCACATCCTCTCCAGCATTTGTCATTTTCCTGTTTTGTCATTTTAGCCAATCTGACTGGTGAGATGTGGTACCTCAGAGTTGTTTTGATTTGCATTTCTCTAATCAATAGTGAATTAGAGCATTTCTTCATATGCTTATGGATAGCTTTAATTTCTTTCTCTGAAAACTGCCTGTTCATATCCTTTGACCATTTATCAATTGGGGAATGACTCGTATTCTTATAAATTTGACTCAATTCTCTGTATATTTTAGAAATGAGTCCTTTGTCAGAGACATAGATTGTAAAGATTCTTTCCCAATTTCCCACCTCCCTCTTAATCTTGGTTATATTGGCTTTGTTTGTACAGAAACTTTTCAATTTCATGTAGTCAAAATTATCCATTTTACATTTTATAATGTTCTCTAATTCTTGTTTAGTCATAAAGTCTTTCCCTCTTCACAAGTCTGATAGGTAAACTTTCCATGTTTTAGGAGACTGCTTACAGTATCATGCACCCATTTAGACTTGATTTTTTTATATGGTGTTAGATAATGGTCTATGCCCAGTTTCTGCCATACTATATTCCAGTTTTCCCAGCAGGTTTTGTCAAATAGTGAGTTCTTATCCCACAAACCAGGGTCTGGAGGTTCATCAAACAATAGATTACTATAGTCATTGACTTCTGAATCTCGTGTGCCTAATCTATTCCATTGATCCACTCCTCTATTCCTCAGCCAGTACGAAGTAGTTTTGATGACTGCTGCTTTATAATACAGATTGAAATCTGGTATAGCTAGTCCACCTTCCCTAGCATTTCTTTTCATTAATTCCCTTGACATTATGGACCATTTATTCTTCCAAATGAATTTTGTTACTATTTTTTCTAATTCTATAAAGTAGTTTTTTGGTAAATTAATTGGTATGGCACTAAATATATAATTTAATTTAGGTAAAATTGTCATTTTTATTATATTAGCTCGACCCAGCCATGAGCAATTGATATTTTTCCAATTAGTTAGATCTGACTTTATTTGTGTGAAAAGTGTTTTGTAGTTATGATCATACAGGTCCTGGGTTTGTTTTGGCAGGTACATTCCCAAATATTTTATAATGTCTACAGTAACTTTAAATGGGATTTTTCTTTCTATCGCTGTTGAATTTCATTGGAAATATATAGGAATGCCGAGGATTTATGTGGGTTTATTTTATATCCTGCAACTTTGCCAAATTTATTTATTGTCTCAAGTAGTTTTTTACTTGATTCTCTAGGATTCTCTAAGTATATCATCATATCATCTGCAAAGAGTGATAGCTTGGTTTCTTCTTTGCCTAATTTGAATCCTTTGATTTCTTTTTCTTCTCTAATTGCTACTGCTAACATTTCTAGTACCAGATTGAATAAGAGGGGTGATAGTGGACACCCTTGTTTCACCCCTGATCTTATGGGAAATGCTTCTAGCTTCTCCCCATTACATATAATACTTGCTGATGGCTTTAAATAGATGCTACCTATTATTTTAAGGAAGGCTCCATTTATTCCTATACTTTCTTTTCTTTTTTTTTTGTAAAAGCAATCGGGGTTAAGTATCTTGCTCAAGGTTACATGGCCAGTTATTTCTGGGTGTGGTGCTGAGTATCTGAGCCCAGATTTGATCCAGGTCATCCCGACACTGGAGCCGGTACTCTTACTCGCTGAGCCACCTGGCTGCCCCTAAGCAATTGGGGTTAAGTAACTTGCTCAAGGTTACACAGCCAGGTGTTTCTGGGTGGGTGCTAAGTGTCTGAGCCCGGGATTTGATCTCCAGGTCAATTCCTATACTTTCTAATGTTTTTAATAGGAATGGATGTTGTATTTTGTCAAAAGCCTTTTCTGCATCTATTGAGATGATCATGTGATTTCTGCTAGTTTTATTGTTGATATGATCAATTATACTGATGATTTTCCTAATATTAAACCATCCTTGCATTCCTGGAATAAATGCTACCTGATCAAAGTGTATTATTCTTGAGATAAGTTGCTGTAGTCTTTTGGCTAATATTTTATTTAGAATTTTTGCATCTATATTCATGAGGGAGATTGGTCTATAATTTTCTTTCTCTGTTTTATCTCTTCCTGATTTAGGTATCAGTACCATATTTGTGTCATAAAAAGAATTTGGTATGACTCCTTCTTCACTAATTTTCCCAAATAGTTTGTAGAGTATTGGAATCAATTGTTCTTTAAATGTTTGATAGAATTCACTAGTGAATCCATCTGGCCCTGGAGATTTTTTCCTAGGGAGCTGACTGATGGCTTGTTCAATTTCTTTTTCTGAGATGTGATTATTTAAGTAATTTACTTCCTCTTCAGTTAATCTGGGCAACTTGTATGTTTGTATATATTCATCCATTTCCCTAAGATTGTCAAATTTATGTGCTTACAATTGGGAAAAATAATTCCTAATTATTGTTTTGATTTACTCTTCATTGGAGGTAGATTCACCCTTTTCATTTTTGATACTCATAATTTGGTTTTCTTCTGTATTTTTTTAAATCATATTGACTAAGGGTCTATCAATTTTGTTGTTTTTTTCATAAAACCAGCTCTTGGTTTTATTTATTAATTCAATAATTTTCTTAATTTCAATTTTATGAATCTCTCCTTTTGTCTTCAATATTTCTAATTTAGTATTTAATTGGTGATTTTGAATTTGTTCTTTTTCTAGGTTTTTTAATTGCATGCCCAATTCGTTGAGCTCCCTTTTCTCTAATTTAATCACGTATGCACTCAGGGATATAAAACTTCCCCTAAGAACTGCCTTTAATGCATCCCACAGATTTTGGTATGTTGTCTCATTATTATCATTCTCTTGAATGAAATTACTGATTTTTTCTATAATTTCTTGTTTGACCCACTCATTCTTTAGGATTAAATTGTTTAATTTCCAGTTAGTTTTTGGTCTGTCTTTCCCTGGCCCTTTATTGCGTATAATTTTTATTGCATCTTGATCTGAGAAGGATGCATTTAATATTTCTGCCTTACTGCGTAGAATTGTGAGGTTTTTATGCCCTAGAACATGGTCAGTTTTTGAGTATGTGCCATGAACCACTGAGAAGAAAGTAAATTCTTTTTTGTCCCCATTCAGTTTTCTCCAGAGATCTATCATACCTATCCTCTCTCAAATCCTGTTCACCTCCTTAACTTCTTTCTTGTTTATTTTGAGGTTGGATTTATCAAGAGAGGGGGAGATTAAGGTCTCCCACTAGTATAGTTTTGCTATCTATTTCTTCCTCTATTTCCTTTACCTTCTCCTCTAGGAATTTGGATGCTACACCACTTGGTGCATATATGTTAAGTAATGATATTGCTTCATTCTCAATGGTGCCTTTTAACAAGATATAGTTTCCTTCGTTATCTCTTTTAATTAGGTCAATTTTTGCTTTTGCTTTATCTGAGATAAGGATTGCTACCCCTGCTATTTTTACTTTATCTGAGGCATGATATGTTTTATTCCAACCTTTTACCTTTACCTTGTGTGTATCCCTCTGTTTCAGATGTGTTTCTTGTAAACAGCATATTGTAGGATTATGATTTCTAATCCATTCTGCTATCTGTCTCCGTTTTATGGGACAGTTCATTCCATTCACATTTACAGTTATGATTATTATCTGTTTCTTTCCCTCCATCCTATTCCTGCCCCTCTTAATGTTCATATTTACCCTCCCTTCCCCCCCTTAATAGTTTTCCTTTTGACCACTGCCTCCCTCAGTGTTCCCTTTTCGGTCCCCCTCCCTTTTCCTCCCCTTTCCCCTTACTACTTCCCTCCCTACAAACCACTCCCACCCCCCTTTCATAACCCTTTCCCCCTCCTACTGCCTGTAGGATATTTTTATACTTAATGAAGTATGCTATTTCTTCTTCGCATCAAGAGTGACAGGAACAAATCTCATGCGACGCTCCTGTCCCTCCCCTCTTTCTCCCTAAAATGATACTTTTTGCATTTCTTCTCCATAGTGTCCTATGCTTAACTGGTTGTTGTTCCCTCCTTGTACCAGAACTCATGAGGGAAATGTTCATATGCTTCCCAACTCCCTCCCTTTTTTCCCCTCTGCTATACAGTTTTTATGCCTCTATGAGTGTCATAATTTACCCTTTTCCACTTCAACCATTCCCTTTCTTCCATTGCAGTCCCTTTGTAGCCCTTAATAAGATTTTTAAAAATCATCATTTCGTGTATTTTATAGTCATACCCTCTACTTGTCTATAACCTGTTTGCTCTTATCAAATAGCAGAGTGTGTGTGTGTTCTCCTTGTTTACCTTTCTAAGTCGCTGTTGCATCTCCTAATTGGAGGTTGAATTTTCCATTGAGTTCTGGCTTTTTTATAAAGAAGTTCTGGAACTCTGTTATATCGTTGAATGACCATCTCTTTGCCTGGAAGAATATGCTCAGTCTTGCTGGGTATGTGATCCTTGGTTGTAACCCGAGCTCTTTTGCCTTCCGGAAAATTGAATTCCACTGCCTCCGATATTTCAGTGTAGAGGCTGCCAAATCCTGTGCAATTCTCACTGTGGACCCTTGATATTTGAATTGTTTCTTTCTGTCCGCTTGAAGTATTTCCTCTTTTATCTGGTAGTTCTGGAGTTTGTCCACAACATTTCGAGGACTTTTCAGTTTGGGATCTCTTTCAGCAGGTGTCCGGTGGATTCTCTCAATTTCTATTTTACCCTCAGGTTCTAGTATCTCAGGGCAGTTTTCCTTAACGTGCTCTTGGAGAATGTTGTCCAGGCTCATTTTTTCATCATAGTTTTCTGGTAGGCCTATGATTCTCAGATTATCTCTCCTGGATCTGTTTTCCAGGTCAGTTATTTTACCTCTCTTTCTAATTTTTCATTCTTGTTGTTTTGCTTGACTAATTCTTGGTTCCTCATAGTTATTTGTTTCCGTTTGGTTAATTCTAGTTTTTAGCAAAGCATTTTCCTTGGTTAATTTTTGAAGCTCCTTTTCCATATCATACACTTTTCTTTTTAGAGAGATATTTTCCTCATTATAATGTTTTTCTAATTCTACTATTTTTGTTTTGAGAGAATTATTCATTTTGTCTTCTATCTCTCTCATTTTGTTTTCAAAGTTCCTTTTGATCTCATCTAGGAGAGCCTTCTGTGCTTGGGACCCATTCCCTGTTGAAGTTTCAGCTTTGGGTGTGGAGTCTACTTTGTCTCCCTTTGAGGTTGGTTCCTCCCTCTGAGGATAGTAGGACTCCAGAGTCTTTGTCTTTGTAGTCTGCTTTCTACCCATTTTGAGGCAGGGTCCTAGCCACGCCCTTCCTCTAGGATCCCAAGCCTTTACTGTAGAGGATTTTGCCCTGGGGCAAGAGTTACTATGTTTTCAGGGTGGGGGGGGGGGAGTTTGGAGCAAGTGAGTTTCACTCTGTCTTCCTAGTCTTTGGAGGTCCTGAAAGGGGCTTAAAAAAAAATTTCTGGGCTATGAAGTGGTAGCCCCAGGAGTGTTTGCTGTCCAGGACAGGGGCCCCTGTATTTTCTTCTTACCTTGCTCTTTCCAGTCCCAGCCCTTTGGTGATAGGCCTGGTAGTGGACCTTGTGGTTGGTGGGAAGACTTGCCCTCTGAGTTGATCAGGCCCCTTCTGGGCCTGCCTCTGCCAGCTGCGCCTTCCAGGCTTGCCTCTGCCGGCCGTGTCTCTGAATACTTCCTCAAATGATGAAGATCCTAAATTTTAAAAATAATTTAATAGAATTTTTTTTTAAAGCAGTCAGGGTTAAGTAACTTGCTCAAGGTTACACAGCCAGTTATTTCTGGGTGTGGTGCTAAGTATCTGAGCCTGGATTTGATCCCCAGGTCATCCCAACACTGGAGCTGGTGCTCTTACTGTGCTACCTGGCCACACCTAGAATATCTTTTAAAGTTCTTATATTAAATATTATCTAGTACTCTATCTTTCTTTTTTTTTTCTTTTTTTGGATTGGGGTTATGTAACTTTCCCAAGGTCACATGGCTAGTAAGTGTTAAGTGTCTGAGGCTGGATTTGAACTCAGGTCCTCCTGGTTCCAGGGCTGGTGCTCTATTCACTGTTCCACCTAGCTGCCCCTACTGTGCCACATAGCTGCCCCCTTCCCCCAATCTTTCTACAGACTTAACTTCTTTGCTTTTTAAATGGCAGGTAGGCAGTTCATTATGAGACATATTTTAAAACTTTTTCATCTTGGTAAGATTATCTAGAATTTAAATTTTCCTGGCATAGTTTTTTTTAGTTCAATGACTTTCATAATGAAATAAACAGATAAGTGAATATAAGGCATTTTGAGAGGTGAAATAGGAAATAAAAACTAAAAGGGATGAGGGTAGGCTTCACAGAGTAGGTAGTGAGCCTTGAAATAAAGATCAAGACTCTGAAATGAAGAGATGAGGAGAAAACACAAGAATGAGGATAATGATGAGACAATCCATGTATATTATAGAGTGAATGTTGAGTTCAAGGTGTGACTATTAGTCTTGTTATCTGGAATGTAGATTGTATAAATAGGAGTCTTGTGAAGAAATCCTAGAAATGTGAGTTGGAGTCAGATTGTTGAGAGGAGAACATGCCAGGCTGAGGAGTATTCACATAATACTTAAATGACATTTTGGGTGTTGGATTCATTGATCTTGCTCATTACTGTGCAGAAAATGCTGTCTAAAAGGATGGTTTTTGTGAAAGTCAGTGACTTAGTTGAAGAAAAAGAGAAAAAACCTACATGCAAAATTTACTTACTTGAATCCAAATTTGAGGATATGTTTAGCGGACTTTTGGTCTCATGCTTGTTAGTTAATGGATGGTTTAACAAATGAAATGGATTACTGCATCCTCTTAGACATCCTAGATCACCAATGACCAAGGAATCAAGGGATTGCTTAAAAATAACAAAAAGAATATTAAAATATTAGCATCTTACTATTCCAGTACAAGGCTTTTCTTTCAAAAGTGATACAAATAATAAAGTGTGTATGTATGTGAAGGACATATGAGAAATTAATTGATACTTAGCAAGGAAATTATCCACTTTTAGTTAATACTCATAAGACATATATCTAAAGCAAGAAGAGTTATCAGTTTTGCTTAACTTGAGATTTCTATTTGAGTAGTGTAATGGAAGGCAAAGAAAGATCTCTAATAAAACAAAATAAGCAAGCATAGGGAGTTTTATTTCTCTCTCTCTTTATCTGTCTATTTATCTGTCTACCACTTATTTATCTATCTTTATTTCTACTCCCTTCCTCCTTTCTTCCCTCCCTTCCCCCCCTTTTCCCACTTAGGTTTGGAGATAGGGAATGATTTGCTCTTGCATTACTTTCAGTAGTGAAAGGGAAAGAGCAGTCTTTTACCACAAATAAAATTACATTTATGCACATAGCAACCATTATTGATTTTTAAAGGTTAAGATAAGGCAGATATCTCATGAACAAATATCACAACTATCAAACAAATGTTTATGGGTTTTTAATATGGAGAAGTGATCTCCAAGTTTCAACTCAAATTTACTTCAGGTAATTTTCTTGGAGGGTCAAAGGACAATTGCTAATCTCTTCCTTTGGGTATTATCAAGCCCTTCCTTATGCTCTTGTCTTAAAGAGAAATGGAAAAGGTTAGATGCGTTCCACTGCTTCTTTTAAGAAAGTGAATGAGAGCTGTTCTATAATTAAAAAAAGAGGAGGGAATAGTTTCATAGAAAATCTAAAATTCTGCAGGTAGAAGAAATGTAGATTAATTGAGGAGTCTTATGTTTAAAACCCCTGTTCTATTTTTGTGACCTTGAAAAGAGGATCAAATTTTCAATAGAACTGGGAATTTTAAGCCATATTTAACAAGGCACACAGTCCTCATTTTACTGCTTTATACATCATGATGTCTTGCATCAATGAGTTAAATCAGCAGACAAGAGTAGAGGTTAGAAAAGGATAAATCAGCAGGTTTCAAGAGATAATAAGGTACTCAAAGATATTTTAACAAAGAAATAGATGTGCATTTTAAGAAATTTATTTTAGCATTCATGTATAAGAGAGGTATGATGTTAATTTGTGATTGTCAATTTGGGGCCACAGTTATCCATTTTTTAAATTTGAGTTTGATACTATGGACAGAGAATGAATTGGACCAAGTAGGCACTTAAGCAGGTAGACAAATTTGTAGGGGATTGCCATGGTTAAATGAGAACTAGGGTGGTAATTATATAAGGTTAGAGGTCATAAATTAGGTGGTCGTTACATAAGTGGAGGAAGAGAATTTTTTCAAATAACTTGTTTATTTTTATCATTTTAAAGCTGATAAATGTGAGCAAATATGAAAAATTTCACATATAAAAGTATCAGGAAAGGACAATTATGTGTCTATGTATGTGGTTATACTATGCAAAAATCACAAACTTTATACCTGTTGGTCTAGTGATATCACTAGATTTTAACCCCCAAAATTAAAATGTAAAAAAGAAAGGACCCATGTTTCTGAAATGATTTAAAATAGTTATTATTATTATTATAACAAAATACTAGAAACTAAGATGGCATCTATCAGTTGGAGAAGGTCCTTAGTGCTTATTGCATCTGAAAGTGTCCATAATCTTTAACACATCTCCTCAAATGCAGGAACCCTGCGGAAAACCTGTCATATTCAGTGAACCAAATTTTATGGTGAATTATCAGAACAGCTTGTATATACTTTTCCTTTGAAATTTGATTAATTTCATTTCACTTTTTAGAGCAGCCTAAAAACCTATTGGCACTCTTCTTATGTTTAACTGAACGACAAAAAGGTAGAGAAAGAAAAAAAAAATAGAACATTTTAGGTCTTGGTTTGTTTCTCTTTGTGGTAAGGATCTAACATTTCACTTTCTTCTTTTGTGCAGATCACAAGTAGTTTAGAACTTTGTAGGTGATTTGTGGCTCCTTTTGGAAGAGTCATAGTCCAATTAATATCAGTTTCTCAACTAAGTGACCAGGACCTCAGAGTGGCATGGCACAAGGTTCCCTTAGTCCCTCTACAGACTAATAAATGCTAGGTGGGATCCTGACCTTGTTATCCCTCCTGAGGGAATAAAACACTTCTTGCATGCTTCTATAAAGCTTACCATCTGCATCATCATAGAATCCTAGAATCACACAGAGTTAGAAGTAACTTCAAAGGTTATCTAGTCTTATTTCTGCCTGAACAAGAATCCTTTATACAATATTTCTGATAAATGGCTGTCCTTTCTTTTCTTGAAAAGCTCTATTAATTGAGGATTTCTTATCTCCTAAGGAACCCTATTTTGATTTTGGAAAATTCAAGTTAGGAAGCTTTTTTATTTTATCATGATAAATTATACCTTTATGCAACTTTCAGTCATTTTTCCAAGTTATACTTAAGGGGATCAAGAAAAGTAAGTCTAATACCTCTTTTATATAATAACTTACAAATAGGTTAAATGTTATCTTTTCCTTGAATTGATTTTATTTGAACATTCCTTTTTATGCTCCCATCACTCGTGTTTCATGCTTTCCAATAGCAAGCGTTTGCCAGTGTCAGTTCTCCTATGGCCATACTAATGAATACAAAGGGATTATTGCCTCCTTCATTCTGTATACTATATTTCTCTTAGTTGAGCTCAAGATTACATTAGCTTTATTAAATCATGTTGACTTGCAATATAGTAAAACCATTCTCTTTTTCAAATGAAATGTTATTTAGCCTTATATTATCATCTTGTACTTGTGAGGCTGATTTTTTGAACCAATGATAATCATTCAATATCAATCATCTTTAATTTTTTCTTATTTGACTCATGCCATCATTCTAGTCTGATGAGATCTCTTTAGATTCTTCAGTCATTCTGTGTTTTGGTTATTCCTCCCACGTAGGTTCCATCTTCAAAATTTCTAAACATTATATCTGCTCCTTTATCCAAGAAATTGATTAAAAACATTGAATAGCTTAGGAACAAGGATAGACTGCTGTGGTCATTCCATTGTAAAACTAGCTGTATGTTTTTCAGTCATTTGATCAGTTTAGAATATATTCAAATATTTGAATATCACACACACATGTACATTCATCCTTTCTCACTCATCCTTTTGTGTGGAATAACCCCATACTCATTTTAAGGGCAGAGGGTCATGTGTTCCTTTAATTCCAAATAAAACTCTGAATCCATTTTCTTTCCAAAGAAACACTGAGTGCGGTGCAGTATAATTAAAGGACATTATAACTAAATAAGTTTTTAAAATTTTTGCCAGACTGTAAAATCCATGAAGGTGGAGAGTATATCTTATTTATTTCTGGTCATAGACATAATATTTATAATCAAATTGATGTGAATTAGGAACCAACTCTAATGATAATATATAATATTGTTTCAAAGAAAAAATGAGTTGAGTTTCACGTACTGATTGATATACAAATTTTGAAAGATAATGTATTCATAATTTGGAGATGGTCTTTATTTACATAGTTTAAATAACATTCATGCTTTGTTTATTTTTGTGCTTCAGATTTCACGTGTCCTTCGTACACCCCGTGGAAATGCCCTTCTGGTGGGTGTAGGTGGATCAGGAAAACAAAGTCTAACTCGACTGGCATCATTCATTGCTGGCTATGATTCCTTCCAGATCACCTTAACAAGGTTTGTTTCCATGTGTCTTGTTTAATGAATCTGAAGTAGATTTTTATAAAATGACTCACAGCTAAAACCTGAGTTGGAGATAGCTGTGTCAGTTCAAGGAAAATACAGTGGTATATTAGCCAGAAATTAATATAATTTAAGAACTTGGTCTTTGTAGTCTATAAAAATCTTAGAAAATAAAATTTAAGAAATTGGCCTAGGTCTATAACAATTCATTCCCCGATTCTTTATATATTGGATGTTTTCTTTTTAGTACATGTTCAATATAAAAATGAAAATTCATAAAGATTAATGTTTGATGAGAAAGGAGAATAAAGAAAGATAGTACATTGGTGTTTGGGGAACAAAGAGAGAGGAAATTATAGGTATGAGTTAGAAAGGTCAGAGAAGAATTTAGGATTAACTGTTTTAGGTGCTGGAGATAAAATACAAACAAAAAATAAAAATATACACCAAAAGAACAATGAAATAGTCCCTTCCCCTGAGATTACTTTATCTTGGAGGAATATAGCATATTAAAAAGCAAGTAAATACAAGATATATACAAAGTAATACAAAATGAAAAAGAGGGAGGAAGGGAGAGGAGAGAGGGAGAGGGAGAGAAACATCTGGAAAGATGGCAGAAGGATTTGAGTGAGAGAAGGCACTTGGACTGTGCTTTAAAGGATACTTGGGATTTCACCAACTGTAGATAAAGAGGGTGTACATTTTTGTCAAGGTCAAAAGTGTTGAAGAGGAGATGGAATGTTTTGTGTGGGTTACACTTAGCAGGCTAATTCAACTAGAATGGATGATGAGTAAAGGGGAATAAGATGAAACAAGACTAGAATGCTTGGTGGGAACAAGATAGTAGAAAACTTTAAATTCCAGGCCAATGATTCAATGATTTTGTACTTTATCTTAGAAGCAAGAGTGAGTCACGAAGATTTTTGAGGGAGGTTGCAAAGTTAGTTTTGTGTTTTAGTAGATTTAGTTTGGTGACTATTAGACTGGAGAGGAAGGACACTGGATCTAAGTTGATCAAGAGGTTATTTCAATACTATAGGCAAGAGGTGATGAAGGATTGAACAAGGGTAGCTTAGAAGCTCGTTTAAGCCAGATGTTTGTGAATGATACTTGAGAAAGCTTTCTATTTATTATGATCAAGCAAAAAAAGTCATTTTAGGGTAGCTAACTGAAATTTGACTTCAACCCTAGGATTGTTCCTGAAAAACCATTCAGAGAACATGCTAATCCCTCAGTCACTGGGAAAATTGAATACGATAGATTTGCATGGCCTAGGAGGTAAACGTAGAGTGAAAGTAATAAGTAGAACTCACCTCAACTAGATGGATTACCTGCACAGCATGACTGATATTTTTTTTCTAACTCCATTTAGCCTTTAAAGTTCAGTATAGTGGAAAGAGCACTAGCCTAGGAGTCAGCAAATCTGAGTTCAAGAACTAGACCCCCTACTTACCGTCTACATGAACTTGGGCAAGTTACTTAAATTCTGCTTTCTGATCTATAAAATAAGCAATATATTGCTGACTTGGTAACTTCATGGTTGGCAAAATCACTGCAATCAAGGTCTATGTATGAAGGTTAGAGGAAGAAGTATGAGTGTTATTTATTAAATACTAAGCAATAAATGACAAAATATTTATTTAATATAATTTAATAGTAAACATTAACTTTTAAAAAGTTATTATCCTCATCCCATATATTGTAAAACTATTTCACTGAATATTTGAACCTCTGGTAGGGCTTGTAAATTTAAAATGGATACACCTAGCCTCGCTTATTTTAATTTAATTTATAACAAGTCTACCATAGTACCAAGTTTAGATGGGTGCTTAGCAAACATTATTTTGTTTTGATTCCAGAAGCTAGTTACCATTAGATGTTTTCTGAATGAAGCATATACATAATCAAATCTGTTCTTAGTTGTGATAAAAGTTAGATATACTTTGGGTAAACGTTTTAACCTTCTTTGATTGGTAAAAAATTGTTTTGGTTAGTTATGGTGTTTCCTAAAGTTAAAAGTTTGTTTTAGTAGTAAAACCAGCCTTCTTAGTAAGTACAACAAGTTACTATTCCCAAAATAAACATTTCGATACCTGATGACTAAGAAATATTCATTAAAATTTAAAAATTTTTTATTTGATTTGTATAAATCAAAAATTTTAGTGAATGACTCGTCAAGAGAGCCAGTCCAATAATTTTCCTTAATCAATGTCTAATTAGAAATTGTCTCCTCTCTCACTCATCTCCCACATATGTAAGGAAGGACAGTTTAAATATGTATTTTCCATTTCTTGATTCCAAAGGCTTTGTGTTTGAATTACAATGGGTAGGTTTAATGATACTTACCATGATTTGCAAAATTAGATGGAAATAAGACTTCAAAGCTAAAGAGATGTATCATATTCAAACCTTAACAAACTATTGTGCTATACATGCAGACTGAAAAAAGTGGGACCTAGTTATTTTGAAAGCTATCAATCCTGAGAAGGATGAGGGAAAAGATAGCACCAGTTTGAAATTGAAAGTAAAGATTTCCATGTGTATGCAATGTAAATGATAGGTCATAGAAATATGTAGTAGAAATATCATTATAAAGATCACCTCAGTACATCCTGAAAAACAAGAACTAAGTTGTGTATTTATTCAATAATGCCCACAGTAGAAAATAGAAATATTTTTGTATGTTCATTTGGAATGGAAGATCTTGGTAAAACTTTTTTTTAATGCTAAAAGAGTGTACAATGTTGAATAAAGATGGAAATAGTGGGTATACTTCTCCAAATTATTAGAAAAGATAATGAGGAGCTGGTAGCAGAAATTAACTCAGTAATCTTTAAAACATAGAAGTGACTCAGGACATTTAAAGTAAAACCTTTCTTCTTGGAAGAGGAGGGGGATTCTAAGTGATGAGACTTTTTACTTAACATTAGATAAAGAGGGTGGGGGCAGATATTCTTTGTATCCTGTGATGAGGTTTTGTCAATGGCATTCTCATGTTATTATTTTAGATCTTATAGTACATCAAACCTGATGGATGACCTGAAGCTTTTATATAGGACAGCAGGTCAGCAAGGGAAAGGAATCAGCTTTATTTTCACTGACAATGAGATTAAAGATGAGTCGTTTTTGGAATATATGAATAATGTTTTATCATCTGGAGAGGTAGGAGTGCATTTGTTTTTTTACGTTTTTGTTTCTTATTCCTTTATAATTTTTCATGTTTTGTTCTGTCAAAGTAATGGTGTTGCTAAGAGTTCAGTGGTAGGTGTTGATAAAAGGTTGTGCTTGTTGAAGAATAGCTCCCACACAAAATATGGATATGATCACTTGAAAACTGATATACCCAGAACAAGAAATATGAAACAACACAGGAAGCTTATACATTTTATAATAAATGTTACAAAATTATTCACATATTACATAATAGCTGTTAATATCATATTGAGAACTTTAGAATTTTAAAAACATAGGTTTGAGAACAAAAACAAATCTCTTCTTTGATCAGGATATATATTTTGGGTACAATCATTTTGAAAACTTTATATCATATTTTGCAATATTTCTTCCCTAACACTGGAGTTGTATGTCTGTATTTCCTTTTTAAGGTCTCTAACCTATTTGCTCGTGATGAAATTGATGAAATTAATAGTGATCTTATATCAGTCATGAAAAAAGAACACCCTCGACGGCCTCCAACAAATGAGAATTTGTATGACTACTTCATGAGCAGGGTCCGACAGAACCTCCATATTGTACTTTGCTTTTCTCCAGTCGGTGAAAAATTCAGAAATCGAGCTTTGAAGTTCCCTGCACTTATCTCAGGGTGTACTACAGATTGGTTTAGTCGATGGCCTAAAGATGCTCTGGCTGCTGGTAAATATGTAACTTTGTATTTGTGTTCTGGGACTATGGTATTTCCTAAAATTTTTATCCTGATATTTGCTATCACTAACTGATAATCAAAAGGAAAGTTGTGGTTAGCTATCTAGTTCCTCTTTCACTACAATATGTCTGTTTTCTCCCCTTTATAGAAAGGGACTAAGCATGAGAAAGAAGTATGGAATCTAGCTTGAATTATAAATTTTTAAAAATGTATCATTCTTTGAATAAATGAACAGTACAGAATTCTTTATAAATAAATATTCCAATAAAGAAATAACAAGGAAGAAATGCTTATAAATCCTTATATGCTTTTCTAAGTCTTTATTGTCCATTTGAAATATGAGGCTTAATTGTAGACTATTTAAAAGGAGGGTTTTATATTTAGCCTGCATTGTGCAAATCCATTTAAATAAAATAAAAATTTCAAAATTATTTAAGGAAGGAAGACATGCAAAATCCAGATAATTAATATACACAGTATTTTGTAATTATGGTAAAGATCAATCTGAAAAAACATGGCATTGTGGGAAATAGTTGACCAATGATTTCAACTGTTAAAAACCAGTAGAATATTATTAAGTTAATTCAGTTTGACTGGAAATGATCTCCCCTTCCTAACTTCTTATTTTTAATAGAATTGTCATTATTCAAGTCGCCAGGAGTCACCTTTATTTATCCTTTATTTTAATCAGTCTTATTGACTTTTTTTTACTTTATTGCATCCCTCAGATTTGTACTTCAAGTACTGTAATCCCAATGCCATCAGCCACTTGAGGTTCTCATCAGTTAATGTTTAGATTACTTCAAATCAGTTTCACCTCCTTTAGTCTCTTCTCACCTCAGTTCATCCTGCTGTTAGGGGCCCAAGGATTCTGGAGAAGGTATCTTCTCAGAAGGTCTTCATAAGATGTCACAGACATGCAGAAAGTAGATGAGTTTGAGTGTCATTTTGTCTCTAATTTCTCTGGGACCTATGTAACCTTGGTCACCATCCTATTTCCTTCTGTATCCCCCAATAAGCAAGATGAATGGTACTTCAATGACCATTTTCTCCAGGGAATTCAAATAGCAATGATTTCTCTCCCTTCCTACTCTTCATATCTTCTTGACATGAGCAAGTGATTCATAGAATAATGGGGAAATTTCTCTCAAAGAAGAGATTCTGGGATCCCTGAGGGAATTTGACATTGATGTCTGATGCTACTAATTTTCCTAAGGCCCTAATGGTATCAGTGTGCATTCCTCAACCCTGTTCTAACATAATGATATAGATATTTAAAGGGTCTGTTTGCCCTTCCCTTTCCTGGCCATGGCCCCCTGAGGGTACACTGAGGGCATTATTAAATAAATACACAACTTAGTTCTTTTTTTCAGTATGTACTGAGGTGATCTTTATAGTAACATTATTTTCTGCTTCAAGTGTATATTTTGAAGGTGTTGAGTACACTTTTTGTTTCATGGAATAATGACCTAGTGCTGAAAAGGTTAAAGGTCATTTAGTCTTACAGATACAGAACTTGTTTACTTGAATTGACTATTATACATTAAGTACAAGGTCAGTACTGAGGTATCTGGAGAAAGTATTGCATATGGTTCCATAAGTGCAGCCATAGTTGGAATGTGCTGATTATGACTCAGGTCATTATCTCTAGTCACACCAAGAGGGAATGATATTGAGAGCATTTAGTATGAGACTCTCCCGACTGGTTGAAGGAAACCTAGGTTATATATTTATGAAGCCTTTCTTATGGTTCAAGTATTTCTTCTACAAGCCAATAATAATTTTTTCATGGTCTAAATATGCTGGTATGCATATACATTGCCTTGCTTTCTAGAAATTTAGAAATTAATGCTATACTTTCATAATTCTTTTAAAATTGTTTTTAAAACAATATTTCTTTAAACAAATGAGTTTAAAAACTCATCCAAATACATTATTAAAGATGAAATTATTTTCTTGGTTGTCAGGTATGAGGTGTGTTTCTAAAGGTTATTGTTACTATTTTAAAATTTTCAAACCAAGCAATATTGCATGACTAGTTACTTCTCTCTTCTAATTACCTTCATTCTCTTGTTTCATATTCCTTTCTGTGCCTCTGTGCTCCCCAAATCACTACTAAATAAATTAACCTCAGTTAAATTCTGCTCTCTGAAAGAAAAGTAGTCATTAACATTCTTCTAGAAGTGATATTCATTTACTATTTTAAAATGCCCCTTTCTATCTTTTCTCATCCAAAAATAGTTTGAAACAAATTCAGTGGAAGCTGCATCTATAATTAAGTCATCCCTTTGGAGAATTGATTCTCATTTTAGTTTATAGAACAATTTGGTTCTTCCATCTAAATACCACTGCTCATGTCAAAGCTTACAAATAATTATCTAGGATAAAGAGAAATTATGGTATATGCAACAACCATTTAGAAAATAAAAGTATTACCACCATGGATATATAAGTATCTTCCCAGTTTAAAAAAGAAATATATATGTATATGTACACACATGTGTGTACATACAATTTTTAAAGCACAACATGCATTATTTTCCTAGCTTAATCCAATTTGGTTGAATAATAATGTGAATATTATACATATGTCTTCCTTGGGGGTCACATTTGTTCCTATTGGATTTCCATAAGCAGTTAAGGGGTAGACAGACTCTTCTAGACCCTGACTTGAACTTTCTAAAATTCAGAACAGACTCTTTTCAATAGAGGATTCTGAACCTCATAGTTTATTTTCTTGTGTGGTCCAATGGTAGTCCAGTTGATTATATTTCAAGGTGAAATATATTGTTTTTATTTTCTAACAGACTGCTGAGTGATCTCGATTACTTACATAGATATGATGACTACTATCATAATTGTTGTATTATAGTAGCACCTGCTGGTAGCAACACTGAGCATGTGAATTCTTCTCTTAGCATATCTTTCCAATTTACTTTCTTATGGGCACCACATATATTCTCCCTCATGCCACTGGGAAGGGTGTCATGGAAAGACGGATGTTATTTTTTGCAAGAAATAAATTAAGAGCCATTTTGTCCTAGTTTATAGTGGGTTCACCTTGGAACCAGCTACTTTGGGCAAACCAGCAAATGTTTAAGTGCCTTAAGCAACTCATTAATACTTTAAACAGAAAAAAAGTTTCCACACTGGACAATCTGCTTAACATATAAATGTCCTAGAAACATTTCTAAGATTATAAATTATAAAGGTGGGAGTTCTCCACTCTTGAATAATAAAAAAAAGGACAAGGGAGGCTCTTTTTTTTCCTTTTTGCATTATTTGCTAAACATCTCTAGGATTTTAATTTAGGTCTTCTATTACTTGTCATCTATAACAACCATAAACTTTGTTTTGTTTGCTTATTGCATTTGATTCTGGGATGCTTTAAGACAGTTAGAAATATTTAAATAGTGAACATGAAAAATGTGATGGACAGGCTGTTGGACTTTTGTTTAACTGGCTATTTTAAATATAATAACAAAGGTGTTATTTGTTTCATTTTCCTCCTAAAAACATAAAAAACCTGGTACCTTTTATGTGAGAGAAATACTGCAATTTATTCCTTATATTTTTTTCTTTCTGTCTCATATTTTTATACATAGAGTTGTCATTAGTCTTCCATTATTAAATACTCATGTCTTCAGTGGATTTGAGGCCAACCCCTTAGTTGCTTCTCAAGCACACTGTGAAGTATTTATAAGGGATTTATTAGTTTATTTGCAGTGTATGGGCAGGGATCAAGTTTTATGTTTTGTACCTCAGATTGTTTGGAGCAGCCCTCCATATACAGGATAAGGACACAGTACATGATTCTTGATTAATTGACTGATTAACCTTGGTAAGTACAGAGCCATTTTCAGGGGGGAAGCAATAGAATAATGCAGTGAGTGCTATATTTAGAATAGTTGAGAAGTTAATGTTCTCCCAACAGCAGCTTTTTACTTAAATATTTCTAAAGGCTGCTATAAATTTTAGGAGATTATACATGCCCAGCTGCTACAGAAGGACAAGATGGCTTAGGCACAACATAATTTAGCGATGGACATTTCCACTTATGAGATGCAGTCAGCATCTAGAAGAATTAAATTCCTGACAAGTGCTGAGTGAAGAAGGTAGTGACACAATTAAATATGAGTGCCATGTGGGCTCTGACTCTTGAATTATTTGTAGAAACCCTGCCCCTTTATAAGCTATAAAACAGACTTGCTGCCAAGCAGACTTGCAAGTTCCAGTTGAATGTTCACGAGAGACTGACTCTCCTGAATAAAGAAGCCCTGTACAGAGAAGGGAGTTACTGCTTAGGCTTATATTTAATCTTTTCAAGCATAATAAAGGAAAAATAAAATTCTCTCTCTCTCTCTCTCTCTCTCTCTCACTCTCTCTTTCTGTCTGTCTTAAAAGGACATGGAACTTAAAATCTATAAGATATTTTCCCATCTGGGAGAAAGTAATGCCCTGAAATGTTGACATTTCTATAACTCTTCAGCAATAGTTAATAAAAGCAGAATTTAAAAATATTATGGTATATGCGATAGTAGGAGCATATGATTTGAAATGGAAAAGCTCTTAAAGGTCATTGGATCCTTCATCTTGCAGATAAAGCAACTTAGGACTTTAAGAGGAAGAATGACTTACCTAAAGTTGCCTTGGTAGTAGGTCAATGAAAGGAGGAAGTTGCATGCTCAACACTTATTTGATGACTTTCTCATTTCTAGTGTCTGAACACTTTCTCTCTTCCTATGATATTGACTGTACTTTTGAAACCAAAAAAGAGATTGTCCAGTGCATGGGGTCTTTTCAAGATGGAGTGGCTGAAAAATGTGTTGAATATTTCCAAAGATATCGACGCTCTACAAATGTGACCCCCAAATCATACCTCTCCTTTATTCAGGGCTATAAGAGTATTTATAGAGAAAAGCATGCTGAAGTGCAAACCTTGGCCAATAGGTAAGTTCTGTGAAAAACTTTGGCTTTCATAGTCATCTGGGTGTTGTAGTAGACTGATCATTGAAATTGGAGTCAGAAACACAAACTCAAATATAGTCTTAGAGACAATAGCTGCATAATCCAGAATATGTCACTTAACTGTTAGCTGCCTCAGTTTCCCCAACTGGGGAATCAAAATGGCATCTACTTCCTAGGGTTATAGTGAGGACAAAATAACATAATGTTTTAAAGTGCTTTGCAAACCTTAAATTCCTATATAAATTCTAATTGTTTATTATTGTTATTTTTCTCCTAAAATAAGAAAACAGCAAATTAATGTACAACATAATGTAGAGCAATTTAGTTTAATGAGAATTATCACATGATTGTTATGTGCTTCTTGCTTCTCATTAGCCTCACATTTTAGTCAAATTTATACACAATCAATTACTTCTAATCTTATAGAATGATGTAGTAAACCAGAATGAATCTTGATGATTCAGGTATTTGACCTCCATTACCTGTTATTACCCACTCCCTGCATGGTACAGCAAATGATTAGAGTATCCATCCCTAGTTTGCTCAGAGGGTTAGAACATAGTGTCAACCATAGTAGCCTTGATTTTTTGGTTTTGATTTCCCTAGTTCTTGACCCAGAGTAAACCTTACATACTCCTTTTATTTGTTGCATTTTTTGGAGGGGAGAAGGCAGGGCAATTGGGGTTAAGTGACTTGCCCAAGGTCACATGGCTAGTAAGTGTTGAGTGTCTGAGGCCAGATTTGAACTCAGGTCCTCCTGACTCCAGGGCTGGTGCTGTATTCACTACACCACCTAGCCTCCCTGCTATATATTCTTTTTTTTTTTTTTTTTTTTTTTTTTTTTTTTTTTTTT
>NW_027186349.1:12990431-12991120 GCF_028583685.1 Petaurus breviceps papuanus
TTTTTGGAGGGCAGTTGGGGTTAAGTAACTTGCTCAAGGTTACATGGCTAGTATTTTTTTTTTTGTGTGTGTGGGTGTTAAGTGTCTGAGGCCAGAACCAAACTTGGGTCCTCCTGACTCTGGGGCTGGCGCTTTACTAACTGCACCACCTAGCTGCCCCTAAAAATATGCTTGACTTGCTTTCTTTTTTTAAAAGTGATTGGGGTTAAGTAACTTGCTCAAGGTGACATGGCCAGTTATTTTGTGTGGGTGTTAAGTATCTGAGGCCGGAACCAATCCAGGGTCTCCTGACTCTGGGGCTGGTATTGTTACTGCACCACCTGGCCACCCATTCCCCCTAAATATTCTAAATGAGTTGAAATGAGCCTATCTTGGAAGAGAGGGCATATTATATATGTATTAAGGGAGACAATAGAAGGAAAATATAACTAAGACAAAACTTAGGAGAGCTAACTTCGAAATGAACTGTGGAGAAAGTACTATGAATAAGGAATGTATTAGGTGATCACCCTCCAGAAGAAAGCAAAATATAATTTATACTTATTATTCTAATAACACCATAGTGATAAGAATGTTACATAGCATCAGCTCTAAAACAAGACTTGAAGGAACACATTCCTTGTTATTCCTTCAAGTGATACACTATCTATCTATCTATCTATCTATCTATCTATCTATCTATCTATCTA
>NW_027186349.1:12991130-13093998 GCF_028583685.1 Petaurus breviceps papuanus
CTATCTATCTATCTATCTATCTATCTATCTATCTATCTATCTATCTATCTATCTACACACATACATACACACATGCATATATGCTGCATATAACTATATATACTATAAACATATTTGAGTATATTGTATGTGTGTATATATGAATATATATGCATATGCACACATATATGTGTATATATGTACCTTATAATATGAAAGTCAAATTATATAAGGTAAAATACATTTGGTATATCATATGTATATATGCATGCATACATATACATATATGTATGTGTGTGTCTTGATAGGGAACTCAGCTCAATGGAAAGAGTAACTAACTGTAAAAGTGCTGCTATTTAACTACAAAAAAACTATTACTGTTTATTTGGATGTGTGATTACAGGATGAATACTGGATTGGAAAAACTGAAAGAAGCTTCTGAATCAGTTGCAGCCCTTAGCAAGGAGTTGGAAGTGAAAGAAAAAGAGCTACAGGTTGCCAATGATAAAGCTGATACAGTAAGTACATTGAGAAATACATATTAATTTAACTTTTTTTGCTCATTTGTCTATTTTCCAGGAATTTGTGATATAATTAGGTATTTATTATATCATATATCTTAATATACCTTATATATAAAGCCTCATATTATATATTTCATATCATCTTATTTAGCAACCAACAATTACAACATGGCAAATAATAGGTTTATTTTTTTTTTTCGTTTCAACGAGAATGATATTTTTAGGCATGAGACATTGAACAAGCAGATAGTTTTAACAAATGAGCAAAGAAGGTTAAAATAGTACCTTTGCAGATGTGTTGTTGGCTCTTTCTGTCATGCTTATCTGTTCTGCCTTGTTAGGTCCTGAAAGAAGTGACTGTGAAAGCTCAAGCTGCTGAGAAGGTCAAGGCAGAGGTCCAAAAGGTGAAGGACAAAGCCCAAGCTATTGTTGATAGCATTTCAGCAGACAAAGCAATTGCTGAAGAGAAGTTAGAAGCAGCAAAACCTGCCTTAGAAGAAGCAGAAGCAGCTTTACAGGTACATCTGCATGATTCATAGCATTGGGCGTAAATAATGAGACACAAAATAAATACCTGAGTATAAGAAGCACCTTGCTGGTTCTTACCAATACACTGTCTATTAACCAAGTATTCATTCTTAGAAACAGTTCCAAAGGGCATTATAACAGAAATCATGATTTCCATTCCCTCCTCACCAAAGAGAAATCTACTAATAATTTATGATTTTTTCTTTTCAAGTCATTTTAGGACCATGAGACTAATTTTTCATATTTGCAAAATAAAGGGCTTCCAACTCTAAAATGTTATAATTTGATTCACAAATATAATTAAACTAATGGTGAAGAAACTTTTTTATTTTCTATTCAGAGAAATTGAGTCATGAAAGACAAATCATTGGAAAGCTACATATAAGTAATGAAGCAACTTTTTCTTTGGAGTGGGGGAGAACAAATTTAGAGAGAAAAATACAAAAGCAAGTTTTCATATAGGAACAACTTTAATAACAAATACCAGGAAATAAAATTTTATTCAATAGATACAATAAAATAAATACAATTTTGCTCATATATAAATGACTCAGAGAAAATATCAATATTAATACTAAATTAGAAGAAAATGAAAATATAAAAGATATACGATACAGCTTCAGTCTGAGCTATGGGTGTTGAAAAATGGAAAACAGATAAAGGAATAGATATTAACTCAAACTATAACCATGTTCTACATAAATTTAACTGATATGAAGCAATCATACAAAGAGGGGGTCAAAGGAGCCTAGAAGTTTCTCTGCCTTTAGAACAACAATGATGATGACAACAACAACACTTATCTCCTTACCAAACATATAGACAAAAGGCAAACATGCATATATATGTATCTATGCATATATGTATTCATATATATACATATTAGCAACAAACAATATTGAAACTACATAACCTCATTTGTGAAATCTTAAAGAGGATAGGGACAGATTATGAACAATTCAGATCACTATAGAGTGAAAATCAGAGGAGAGAAAAATTTACCTATAGAAAGGTTGTTGTGAGATGAACTTTTATCACTACAAGGTTTTATCTTTAATTTCTGAAGATGAATGCAAAGCTGTTAGATCAACTCTATATGTTTAAGACAAAGGCATGTCTAGACAATGCTGAGAAATATCTGGGTGATTCAAATGGGCTATGATTCAACAGCATAATATAAAACACAAAAACTAATTCAACCTTAGGCCATAGTAAGAGATGTAAAGTGAACAGAATTAGAGATATAATTGTATCACAGTTCACATATTTGATTGGATCATATTGTGTTATGTTCATTTTTGGATGCAACATTATGGAAGGAACTTTTTCAACCTGGGGAATATTCAGAAGAGGGCAACCAGCATGATGCAGGAACTATATAAGTATCTATTAAAGGAACCTGTGATGTTTAACCTGAAGAAGAAAAATTGGTCATGTCAGCAGTTTTCATGCACTTGAAGGGCTATCATGTGTAATGGGGAATAGACTTGCTAGTATCTAATCCCAGAGGGCAGCAATGGGCAGAAATTTTGAAACGGCAAATTTATACTCAATATAAAGAAAAATTTTGTAGTATGACTTTGCCAAAATTGCATGGACTACTATGAGGATTAATGAAACTCCATGTCAGGTGACATCATCAAGCAAAACCTCCATGGCCTTTTGTTGACTATGTAGTTGAGGGGATGATTATTCAAGTATTGGACTAGATGACCTCTGTAGTTCTTTCTACTTAGAGATGCTTGATGCAAAAATCCATGGAGGTCTTATCATTCAAAGATAAAACTAGAAGATGAGGAAACAGACAAGAAAATGCAGAAGATCTGTCAAAATTTCTAGATGACTGTATTTGGAATCTAATATCCCAGTTTGCAATGAGTTACATGAGAAAGCAGGAATAACACTAAATAAATCAGATGGACAGAATAGCTGGACCAGACCAACTATGCACAGAGGAAATCCCTACTATAGATGAGATCATTTTAGTGTATTGGAGAATTTATTTTTAAGGACTTGGAAAGAGAAGACAGATTCTATAATTCAACTGAATTGTTTCCTGCTGGCCTCTTCCACCAGGAGCTAGCAAATGTCCCCAATTTTGGAATTAGGAAATATTTTTCCATCTTCATTTACACTCATGGTTTAAGTTTCTCCCATTGACTTTTCTACTCACAACCTTCTAAGGGATTGGAATCCAGTCTCTTAGGGCATGGGACTGATTCCCAATGTCTTACTTTACTGTATGCTTTTCTGTAACTTACATTGTCTCTTGTTCTGACTTCTGGATACTTCACAGTATAGCCGACTAATCTCCTGGTCTATGTGGAACTATGAATGGCGGTGGAGAAAGGAATAAAGTCTGGATGATCCAGATACAGAGATAGATCCTTCTGGTCACTATTATTACTTCTCTGCCCTGATCCATTATTTCTCTAATGTTTGTGCCAGTTAACTGCATCCTTGTCATTTTGGCCCTGACTCTTCAACATTTTTGTCCTTTCCCTTTATAACCCCTTGGTTAAGTGCATCATATCTATGCAAGAGAGATGGGGTATAGATATAACCCAATTATAATGCATATGTTTAATTTCTATAGTCAATGAATTCACTTATTATATAATACTTTAAGGTTTACAAAGCAATTTACAAATATCTCATTTTTTTCTCATATCTTGCAGCAAATCCTGGGAGGTATATATATATTTTATTATTCATCATTTTTCAGATGAGGAAACCAAAGCAGATAGATGATATGTGACATTTAAAGTCACACAGCTAGTAAGTGTCTGAGGCAGGATTTGAACTCAAATGTTCTTGATTCCAGGTTCAGTGCTCTAATCACTGTGCAACTTAGCTGTCTTTTTATTAATACAGTGAAGGGACTGTTGGTATTACCTCAAAATTTTATAGGGATCTGTTTGCTAATTTAATTTATAGTTGAAAATATCTACAGACAATGGAAAATAACTTTTCTTGGTAAATTTGTATGGTGCAACTTTCTTCATTGAAAAGTTGATTCCCACCTAAAACACTTCTAATCTGTCAGCCCTGTAGCAATATACTATTGTCATTCCATTGCGACAGTTCTGTGTTGTCTAAGAGAGATAGAGACATATTCTTGACCTACATAACTAATGAATAAAAATCATGACAGATACCTACAGTAGGTAGACTTTCTTTGTCTTTTGTATCCATGATTGCTTGAATGTGGAGAATTCTGCTGTTTTTGTTCAGATTACCTATTTCTTTATCTGAGGTGAAACTATCAATAAAGTTTTACAGGAAGCCTGTTTCCACCATTTATGGCTATGTGTCAATTTGGATTAAAACACTGGAACTTTCTGAAAAGTGTGTTTCTTTAGCTATGTATATGGACCTAGACCCCACAAAAGTAATTCTAACTTTTAAATATATGATTGCTTTTCATGGTTAAAATATCAGTAGTGAGAATTTTCAGTTTATTAACCAAGTTTTCTCCTACAGGGTCTGATTTTTAATGATCTGTTAATTTTCTAGACAATCAAGCCTTCAGATATTGCCACTGTCCGCACATTAGGCCGACCCCCTCACCTTATCATGCGCATCATGGACTGTGTGTTGCTACTATTTCAAAAGAAAGTCAATGCAGTGAAGATTGACCTGGAAAAAAGTTGTGTGATCCCTTCTTGGCAGGAGTCCTTAAAATTAATGACTGCAGGAAACTTTTTACAGAATTTACAGGTAGTTGTTTAGAAATGGGTTGATTAAATAAGTATTTGGGGTTTTTTTTTTCAGAGTAAGGAATTGGTCACATTTTCTGGGGAGTCACATGATGGTCTTCTTCATTAAGATTCAGGGGAACTGAAACACTGACATATTCAGTGTTCCTGTTCTGTTTGAAATCTATTTGTACTTATTTCTTTAATCTGCCAACATTGAAATGTATTGACTTTTTTCCCTTTCTCTCCATCAGGATACAGCAAATCATTTTAGTTTGATCTCTCACAGGAAGGGAAAATAATAGGAAAGATGAAAAATCTGCAATTAATAAAGATAACTTCAAGTCTTTAGGTTGGATGAAAATATATTATTTTAATTTTGGTTACTTTTTAGTTTTCATCCTCAATTATATTCTAATACTAGATAATTAGATTAGATGTTTTGTGTCTTATCTTTTATTTTTTTAACCTACAAGAGGAAAGCTAATTAAAAGCCTATACAAATAGATGACTGAATTCTGATATTTCCAAAATTGAGAGCTTTTCATGACATTTTTTTCTGCCAGAGATTCTGAAAGTAGAACAGTGTTTTTACTTTGAAACACACTTAAGCAACATTTTTGTTATTAGAAGATGTTTCATTATGTAGAATTTCCTTTATTTAGGTTGATTGAAAATAAGAGTTATCTAGGAAATATGAAAAAAAACCCTGATCATCCTTATTTCCTACCAAAATGCCAGCCAACTCTGGCTTTTCTTTTTCCATGACTCCTTGACAAACTCCCATTCTGTTGTGGATCCTGCCACTGATTTTCTGATAGAAGAATGTCCTAGAGGTACCTCTCTCCTCATCATGGCTCCAGTGCCTCCCATTAAGACTCCTTAATAGCACTACCTGTGCTTTCATCCTGCATCTTTCTGCCTGTTTTCAAAAACAGCTTGAAAATAAATATATGGGGTTCTGTTAGATGGTAGCCTGAAGTGGAAATAAACTTTGCCTTTCCAAATATAGCACCCCTCTCTTTTTTTTGAAGCAAGACACATTATTTACAAATGTTTCTACGTTGAAAATCTCCTGACCTGTTTTAAAATGAGTAAGAATCATTTACATATTATTCATTGATGACACTTTTAAAATAAAAAAATCGAACCCGTCCATTTCTATTACTACTTCCCAGTCCATCCCCCTCTGAACTTTCACCTTTGCCACTGAAGATTTTTAGTTTTATATTTGTGAGAATATCATGATTTTTTTTGGTTTATCCTTAGCCCTCAGTTCAAGTTATTTCACTTTTCCATTTCAGATGAACTAAAATGAAATTATGTTTGAATGTGTCTGTGTTCTTTCATTGCCTCATAGTGACATTGCTGCTAAACAATATGGGATAGTTTCTCCGGAAATAAATTTGTTATTATTATATATTTTCAACTCACCTAAAAGTTAATCTGGTGGTAGAATTCTGTACTTGGAGTCAGGATGATTTCAGTTCAATTTGTGCCTCAGACACTTATTATCTGTGTGACCTGACATAATACACTTAACCTTTCTGTGCCTCCATTTCCTTATCTGCAAAATAAAGAGTTTGGAGCCAGTGACTTCTAAGTTTCCTTCCAGATCTTATTCTATGACCCTTTGATCTACCGAATCATGGCATGAAATTTTTTTTTCTTTGAAATTCTGTGAACTGTATTAATATTTATAACCTGTCACAGTTCTACTGATAGACCCATTAAAATGAGTTCTCTGTTAGAATCTTCTACCAACTGAAGTCAAGGCACAATATTTTTTGAGACTTGATCTCTCTATTTTGCACTGAATGGAAATTAAGCAGCAACTCATGACCTTATCCACTTCTGATAGCATAGAAACTTTAATCTGTACCATTTCTGACCAGGACTGACTTACTCTTCCTTAGGTATACTGGTGGCTCTACATTCTTCGGGTTTACCATATTGTTGCCAAACTTAGAGCAGAAAACTAACTGGCTTTGATCCCTGCAGTGTTTTAGAACAGCTGAGCCTAAGAGATCTATCTCTGATTGCAGAGATGATAGGCATGTGTCACCATACTCAGCAAGGTGCACTCTTAATAATTTTTGGTTCTGGCTCCATAATCTCATCACCATTTTTAGTTGTCATAGCTAATACTTTTGAGAAATTTTCAAGGTAGTAGATCACCCAGTGTCATGAAAAAAAGCATTCAATAATTTTGAATTGAATCAAATGATAAATGCCAACACAATAATTTCCAGAAAAAGGA
Source organism: Petaurus breviceps papuanus (assembly GCF_028583685.1). Classification (NCBI taxonomy): domain Eukaryota; kingdom Metazoa; phylum Chordata; class Mammalia; order Diprotodontia; family Petauridae; genus Petaurus; species Petaurus breviceps. The sequence goes on from NW_027186349.1 coordinate 12,998,120, forward strand.
ATATTGTAAATTTCTTTCAAGTTTGTTTCACCTTTTTATTCCCTAGCAATTCCCTAAAGACACAATCAATGAAGAAGTGGTGGAGTTATTGGTTCCTTACTTTGAAATGTCTGACTATAATATTGAAACTGCAAAAAGGGTGTGTGGCAATGTGGCTGGGCTCTGCTCATGGACCAAAGCCATGATCTCTTTTTTTTCTACAAATAAAGAGGTGCTGCCCTTGAAGGTAAGTCTCTTTTGTAGAATTGTTGGAAACATTCATGGAAAAAAAACATCTCAAGTTTAATTTCCTCCAATTGTAATAGGCAGATAAATTAGAAATTGATCATGTGCCTGCATGTATATGAAGGGAAAGCCTGGGGCAGAAAGGGAGAAGACAGAGAGTTTAGTTTACTTCTTAGCCTGCAGTTGTCATTTGGAGACCTGTAAGCCTTTAAACAATAACTCTAAGCATGATAATTAATTCTGCTGTGGGTTATTGGTTGCTTTTTAAAACTGTCGTGTCCATAGAATCCAATTCTAAACAAAACTGTATACCACAGTATCCATAAAGTATTTTGCAAAAGGTCATTGTCTTAGCCTGTGTTAAGATCAGTGTTAGGTTATGCTATGAGATAGCCTAACTGGAAAACTCCAAGAGACCAGTATGCTTCAAGAGAGATGGTCACTGTGATCTTGAAAACAGACCCTCCCATATCTGATCAAAGAAGCAGAGCCAGAATACCAAGACAAGAGCTCCACTATACCTTAAATAGAAAAGGAGGTAATAGGAAAAAGAAAATCAGTCACAATGAGAAGGACTCTGAAAGACATTATGCCTAGTAGAGACCATAATGCCTTCTATAGAGATAACAGCAGCAATGGTGATGAAAAGTAACCTAGTCTTTAGTGCTTTAAAGTTTTCCCTGAATGATTTGCCTTATCTTTACCTAACTCCAAGCTCCCAAGGCTTAGCTATGCCCTTGTATCCTTCATGAGGGCTTATCTTTATTATCCCAGTTGTTAGCACATCTCCCTCACAAACAACTTTTTATTTATTTTGGGTATATCATGTTACTTATTTGTATAAATATGTCTGTTGACTAGAATGAAAATTTCCCCAAGGCAAGGGCCCTTTCCCTTTCATCTTTGAATCCCCTCCACAGGGGCTTGACAAACAGTAAGTCCTTAATAGATGCTTGATGATTACTTGGTTACCACTTCCATGTGTCTCTGCAATTGAGAATATTAAACAAGGCTTTACCCTCTTTTAAAAGAGATGGCAGGCACCAGAAAATAAATGAGGGGGGAATATTTGGGCAAGAGGATCTTCCTTCATACCTAAAAATTGTACCATGTAAATCATCACTTATTATTTCAACACATAAGGCAAATCATTCTCCAACTATCAACCCCCCCCCCCAAACCACCAAACTTAAGTTAAATTCATAAATAACGTAATCAAAACACACCATCATAGAAGAATCTCTCTCTATATATAGCATGTTTTTAAATACATTTAAAAACACACATATAGTAGGAGAAAAGTTCTGTGTCCTTTTACTTTCTAATTAATTACAGAATATGCATTGTCTTTGTATCATTATGGGAATGCAATTTCTACCTATGTATACATTTAAATACAAATTCAATGCAACATAAAATATGGACAAGAATTTACTATAAGTGAATTTTATCTGTCTTTAATAAACACTAAGAATGCCTGCTAAGAGAAAGCATTAAGGACAATATTGTATATAGTGCAACTACAGCCTCTAAACAACAAAGCTATCCTTTCTTCATTTAGATGAGACTAGCTTAGAACTCTCAGGAATTAATATTTTCCTGGATAAAATATGAGAAAGTATTCAAAATACAAGGAGATTTTTCACTCTACAATAGTTTTGTTTTATATTAGTGGTTTACCACTGTAAGCTGCCTGGCATAAATAGCCTAACTTCACATACTTATCTAAGCTGCTGGAGTAGTTAGGAGCTTAAGAATGACAGGATCCAAAATGTTCCATTAGATGGTTTCTTTCTTTTAAAAAAAAAGTATGTGTGCATGCACACATCTAAAACATGCATATAAGCATAAATGTGTATCAGTATACAGATGTACACATGAATGTTTCCTATACACATATGTACATAATACACATATACATACACACACATAATCATATACTTTTTGCCTTTGCTTAGTTCAAACTCATCATCTGGCTATGATTTCATCTTTAAAGATATGGCAATTGGGGTTAAGTGACTTGCCCAAAGTCATACAGCTAGTAAATGTGTCAAGTCTCTGAGGCTGCATATGAACTCAGGTCCTCCTGACTCCAGGGCTGGTACTGTATTCACTCTGCCACCTAGCCTGCCCCTAAAGTTCCTTTTTTCAAATGAATTCAAGACTTGAAATTTTAAGATTGTTTTCTTTTAATTTTCTCTAACATGTCAGAAGAGAATAGAGCTCTGAGGAAGTGCTAATAGCCTCCCAGCCCCTAAAATAGCTACTTTCAAGAAGGAAAGCAACATGAACTGATAAAAGATTTAAAAATAAAAATTATGTTTGAAAATAGTTTCCAAACTTATGGAATGATTTTTTCACTGGCTAACAAGAATACGTTCCTTGATTTTTAATCATGCTCTGCTTTATTAGTCATATTCTTTGAAATTGTTCAGCCAATTCAAAAGAGCATTTATTAAGCACCTCTGTGTGCCTAGTACTGGGATAGATTTTGGAAATACAAAGACAGAAATAAAACAGTCCCTGTCCTCAGTAAGCTTCCTGCTAGATATAGGTAACAAAGAAACAAGAGGAAATACAAAGTAGTTTTATGCTTGGGGTCAGGGGAGTACTAACAAATTGGGAAGGCAGTATCTGTAAAGGCTGCCATATAGAAAATAAGAACTGAGCTGAGCTATGAAGAGAGCTAGGGATTCTGGGAGTCAGTGATGAAGCAGGGGAACAGTCTAAGTAAAGGGCACAGCCTAGGCATAAGAATAGGGTTAGGAGATAGTTATTATGTAAACATAATAGCAAGCAAAGGAGCCCACTTAGCTACAGTGTTGAAGACCCGGTCTGCATAAATAGGCAAAAGCCCAATTATGAACAGATGCCTAGAGCTGTCATCCTGGGAGGATTGTAAGTCTTTATGTCATTACTGATACTACACATCAGCCAGCATCAAAACAGTAGCCTGAAAACAAAGCAAAGCAAAGCAAAACAAAAACCTAGTTACCTATAAAGATCATTCTTGTTATGTCAGACTCATCAGACTGTTCTACATTTCATTCTCCCTAAAATAGTTTCCAATTGAAATATTCTATCCCTTAAAATGTGTTTCCCTTAGATAGAATTATTTTATTATTGGATATATCTTAGAATTGAACTCACCTCTAAATCAACACCAAATGATTCTGTGAGCAGTAGAAGAAGTATATGTCTGTATGGCATTCAGGTTGCAATCAGATTTTCTAGTATTCAAGCATCCCTGTCAACAAGTTCATGCTGTATCTGCTCCCCAGGCTAATTTGGTCGTGCAGGAGAACCGCTATGTCACTGCTATGCAAGATCTGCAGAAAGCTCAGGCTGAACTTGATGACAAACAAGCCGAACTGGATGTTGTACAGGAAGAGTATGAAAAGGCCATGACAGAAAAACAGGTAATTACCCCGAGGTGGAGGGAGCTTGTCACACAGTTACAGGGTCATATTAAATAGTTTGTGCCCTTTTTGATTTCACTGAAGATGAGGCCTAAGGCATGATTCACTTAGATGAATGCATAGGATAAGAGATTTCATTCTGAGTCAACAAAGACTGAATTTTCAGTGTATTTAATATAACTGTAACTCTAATAATTATATGAATTAATTCCAGGTACAGAGAAAACAATGTTCAACTTTACAAATCATTTTGTTCATTTTTTTTTTAATGGTAAGAGTCAAAGAAATGGGGGAGAGAACTTTCCTTTTAAGAACTATCTGGCAGATGTTAGGGCAAACAGAATTACTCTAGTAATTTCTAGTTTAAATTTACCAGTTAAAGCATAACAGAAGCAGAGAGGTAGGAGATAGATTGTCATATAAAAGGAATAGCAAATAGGACAATTTGGTTAGAATGTTGAGAAGATAAAAATGAGTAATAATGCACAATGAAGCCTACCTTTAGCATGCAAATAACCAACTTTTAAAAATTTCAAACTAGAAAATCATTCAGAAACATTAACATTTCCATATATAAATGACAGGAAAATTATATATGAAACTGTGAATCTGTTATATATGTAGCTTGACACACACATTTATGCATGCATGTAATGTACGTATATAGTATGCTGATCTGTCTCCTTTTGAACTTCCTTCTTATCACTTGTGTTTTTTAGATGTTTCAATGAACAATTTAAATGTTTCAATAAACACTTAAATAATTCAAATATTTAATGTTTTCATTTTGGTTTTTAAAGTGAATTTTACATCAAAGTTAAGTTTCAAAGGAGATCAGGGTTAGTAATTTTGAGGTATTATTACCAGAATAATTTTTTCTTGATTGAAAAGTATCTTTTTTATGGACTTTTTAACTACTTCTTAGAAAGATGTCTCAGTTTTCATTAATCTTAAAAATCTTCATATGACACTACCATTTCATCAAGGCAGCATCTTGTAGCTCTCCTCCTTTTATCCCCAAATTCCTAGGGAAAAAAAGCTATCTGCCATCATTGCCTCTAATTATTACATCTCACCTTTCCAAAACTTACCTCTCAATGTCTTGTAATGGAGCTAAAATAAACAACTCTGCCTTGTGATTTAAACTGATAGTCATTTTTGGACAAGTTACTTAGCCTGTACTATATTATCTGTAATATAAGGGGGTTGGACTAGTTGACCTCTAAGGCCGCTTCTGACTCTAAATCCATGATCCTCATATGCAGTGTGGATTTTGAAACTGTTGACAATCTTTCCATGCATGGTCTCTCCTTCTTCAGCTTTTGGATCATTCATAAAACCAAATGAGGACTATGGATAGCTCTTAGTGAAGTCTTTTAATTTGCCATATCATAATCATTAGGTTCTGGCATTATTCATGAAATACAAACAAAACAAAACAAAACAACCCTCATGTCTGTCGTTCTTCTGTCCCCTGGACCTCCCAATTCTATACAGTCTGGGAAAGAGGAGAGGGAAGAGGGCACAGATATCTGGACTGGGACAGAGTGTGGGTCCCAATAATACTAGCTTTACTTCTAGTACCATCCTACATTTTCCTTATTTTGTCATTTCTCTGAACAGTCAGATTCACTCCCAACTTAACAACAGGTATACCCTCCTTTTAACAGTTTCTTTCTCATGTTTTATATATGTCTCCTCTGACACTGCCATCCCCCTGGTACAGGTCTTGATCACCTCACGGCTGGATAACTACAATAGTCTGTTAGCTTGTCTCCATGCCATAACTCTTTCTCCACTCTTGTAGATTCTCCACTCACTCAGTTGAAAAGTGATCTTCCTAAAATCCAGGTCTGACCATGTGATCTTCTGTATTTCTCCTGATAAACTCCAATGGTGCTCTATCACTCCCAGGATAAAATGTGAAATCCTATTTTGCTTTTAAAGCCCTTCATAACTTGACCCCTTCATACTTTTCCAGTCTTCTTATACCACTCTCATCATGTATTCTGTGATCCAGTGACACTGGCCTTGTTCCTCACACTAGATATTTCATCTCTTAACTCTGGTCATTTTCACAGATTAACTTCCATTCTTGGAATTCTCCTCTTGCTTACCTCTATCTCCTGGTTCTCCAGCTTCTTTCAAGTCACAGCTAAAATCCAGGAATGCAGGAAAATTTTCCCCAATCCCTTTTAATTCTAGCACCTTCTATGCATTAATTATCTCCAATTTATCCTACAACTGTAACTGCCTGTTTTTCTGTCTGTCTATTTTTCTGTCTGTCTGTCTTAAATTTATGTATTTGCGCATTTTTCATATTGTCTCCATGATTGATTGTGAGCCCCTTGAGAGCAGGAACTGTCCTTCTTTATATTTCCAGATGCACAATGTAGCATAGTAAGTACTTAATAAAATTTTTAACCTTATTATACTGAAAACTATTTACAATGTAAAAATAAAGAAATTTGCCAATAACAATGACTATTTTTCGTAATTCCTTTTGAAATATTTCCCCATCCTTAATGTGATAGCGATTTTTATTATTCAATTTCATTTCTTTTTCATTGCTTTCATGAGTATTTTGTTTCTTTTATATATCATTTTATCGATAATTTGTATTTCTTTAAATTTGTTAACAGCCTTAAGATATGACACAGACACAGACACACATACAGAACAGTACATTTTCTAACATATGTTTGCAGTGTTTTTAAACTGAGATTTTAAAGTACTTATGTGAATGTTTTAACCAAAGTTATATTTTTGGCATGGAAAATGTGATTAGATGATGAATTATATTTCTGCTATATTTATTCATTCAGGGGTCTTCTAGGAAGTCATACCCCAAGACACCATCATCCACATGCTATCAGCTAAAAGTGTTATAGGTATAGAGCTTAGGAAGAATGAATACAACATGAGAGGCCAGACTTCATGGCCTCAAGCTTTTTTAAGTGAAAGCAAATAGGAGAGATATTCCATTTTATTCTTCCTATGTAATAACCTGGTTAATAGCCTCTGGCTTAGAAATATATAACAATGATGCTTTAAAATTATACTTTCCTCTTAATTTTGACCTTTTGTAGATGCTGCTTGAAGATGCAGAACGTTGCAGACATAAAATGCAGACAGCTTCCACATTGATAAGTGGACTGGCAGGTGAAAAAGAACGATGGACACAGCAGAGTAAGGAGTTTGCTGCACAAACCAAAAGACTTGTTGGTCAGTATAATTTTATAGATGACTTTTTATAAGCTAAATTTGTAAATTAATAGCTTTATAAGCTAATGGTAATAAGTTTTCTCCTATTACTGGAGCTCTTCAAGGAGAAGCTAAATCACCATGGTACAATATCTTCTAGACAGGAATATTTTAGGTGGTCCTTGAAGTAGATGAACTTTGAGGTCCCTTATCAATAGTTAATCCTATAATTCTATCTTGATATATTGTAACACATTGTAGAACAATACTAATTTTGTTGTGGTAAAGTCTGGGTTAAAATACAAATTTTACTGACCTTGGGCAAATAACTTTTCCTTTCTGGGACTTAGTTCCCTGTCCTATAAATTAAGGAAACTGGAGTAGGTGATCTCTAATGTTATTCCTTGAAACTCTAAAATCATGTGATCTCATAGATATGAAGTATGACAGTGATTGCTAAACTGGGCATTTAACCTTAATAGAGATTCAGTGTTGGATCTTCCATTTTTTTTCCTGTAATCTTATGATTTTAGTGTGATGCATGCTAGTCTGATATTTCCTCAGGCATGTTGGAGCAAACATTTCCACCATTGATTAACAGGTTAATTAAGTAGTGTATAGACACATTAATTAAAATTATTTACATTTCTATTCTTGTCTTCTAAATTAAACTATTGCTCCATCCAACTCTTGAATAATTATGCAATTTAAGAAAAACATTCAATAAGTTAGACTTTGCACTAAGGATTGTGGGATGCCACCTGACTTAACATTGACCCCAATAATTTATTTTTTACACATTCTCATTGAGTTATCCTTAATCCTTTGATTTGTGACATTTGCATGAGAAGAATGGATAATTCCAATCTCTTTGGCTTAAAATTTTGTGATTTAATGCACGGTGATAAGGTGACAAAATGTTTTTGTTTTTCTCTATGATCTGTTTTAGGGGATGTATTGCTGGCTACAGCTTTCCTATCTTATTCTGGTCCATTTAACCAAGAATTCCGCAATCTGTTGTTAAATGATTGGCAAAGGGAAATGAAAAACCGGAAAATTCCATTTGGCAGCAGTCTAAACCTCAATGAGATGTTGATTGATGCTCCAACCATTAGTGAGTGGAACCTCCAAGGGCTGCCAAATGATGACCTATCCATACAGAATGGAATTATTGTCACAAAAGCATCTCGTTATCCTTTGTTAATTGATCCACAGACGCAAGGCAAGATTTGGATTAAAAATAAAGAAAGCAAAAATGAACTCCAGGTAATTTGTGCATACACACAGTTATGCTACCAGATATTTTATTTTGCTGCCAAAAATTTATCCTGAACCACAGAACAGAATGATTTAAAATTTTTAGAGATATTGGATCTATCTCATTAGAAAAATGTAACAGATGGATTTCTTAAGGATTAGTGTATAAAACTTGGAAATTCATGTATTTTTGTATTCTTCTGGTTGGTCTGTGTTTGTACCAATTTTAATAGAGAGCTAGCAGTGTGAATTGGGAACTGTGGCTCTTCTTGATAATTGGAATATGGCATATCTCATTATAGTAACTGCTTAGTACTTAGGATCATACACACAAAGGAAAAAAAACAAAAATACATATGATCATTTCTAATTTTTTTAAAAAAAGAAGTGATTGCAATGGGCAAAAGTGGTGCCATAAGAGAAGGAATGACAATGGTTGTCTGATAAGTGGAAATGGGATAATAATCATGGAAACAACTGGGAAGACAGAGAGTTTGATCTTACCAGGTCAATATTGCATATAATATTTTGAAATTAAATCCCTACTTCTTTAATAATTGACAAGAATTCTCATACTGACCCAAATATTGTCCAACCTTGATATAATCTATATCTCCTAAAATAAGATCATGAAGGAAAAAAAAGAGAGAGGCTTAAAGAAAAATAATCGTAGTGATAAACTACACTCACATTTTAACAAAGCAGATTTTGGCAAAAATATATGAGCTATACTTATATCAGCTTAGTAACATAATAATCTATTAGAGGTCTATAATTGTATCTTTGTGTGATTTCAGAAACTGATGTGATCGTGACTTATTTAGTTGCATTGTACTAAAAAATTATAAAGAACCATATGGTATTTACATTTCCAGATCACATCTCTGAATCACAAGTACTTCCGAAATCATCTGGAGGATAGCCTTTCTCTTGGGAGGCCACTGCTGATTGAAGATATTGGGGAGGAGCTGGACCCAGCACTTGATAATGTTTTAGAAAGAAATTTTATTAAAACTGGTTCAACATTTAAGGTGGGCTATACCAAATGTTAACAATATAAATGAACATTAAAATAGATTTATATACATGCAACCACACACATAAATATTTGTGTATAAACACACACATACATGTACATATATATGTATACCATGTATGTATACACATACATATACATATGAACACACAATGTATCTGGCATATAATTATACCATAATTTTTAAACTTCTTAACATAAATGTTTTTCCCTTTTCTAGCATTGGTGAGCTGTGATTAAAAAAAGATAATAATCAATATAATATATAATAAAATAACAATATAACAATCTCTTAACATTTTTGCATTATTCTAAGTACTTGTGCTACTGATTTTGTTGCCTAATCAAATTATTTCTTTTCTATTATGAACAAGAAGCCTTGGGGGGTGTGGAGCAAATCATTTTAACTCTCTAGGCCTTACTTTGCTTTTATGTAAAGTTAGAGGTTGGACTGTGATCATTAATCTATTTTCTGTGGCTATATGGTTTGAAGGCTTGTTGGCTCGTGTGGAAAAGAAAAAGTTTGTGGTGTTACTCTTCTCTACATGTCCAAATAATTTTCGGTCACTCCAAAAAAAGTTTATGGTATTTTAAATCCATGTACTATTATGTAAAATATACATGTCACAAATACGAAGTACTACCTTACAGTGTTTGTGTATTTAAGTGTGTATACATATATAGTATAATACATGAACATATTACAATAGTACATGAAAAGGCAACATTAACAACAATAATAATCTTAATAATGATAGTTTATTATAATGGGAATATATGTATAAGGCTGCATATAAAATTAAAATAAAACAAATAGAATATAAGTTATTGGGAACTATTTCTAAATGCACAAGTAACTACTTTCCCTATTTTTCCTACAACTTTGTAACTTATCCTAGTCAAAATTTGAACGGTTCCATTAATTTTTGTGTATATTATATGCAATTTCTATTTATATCTATATTTAATTTATATCTATATATTTATGTATGTATAAATATATATTTAATTTATATCAATTTATATGTATAAATATCTATTTATATCTCTGAACATTATATCTTAATGATAGAACTATCATCATCTTTGGGTTTTATAGCTTGTATCTTTTCCCTATGGATCACTACATATGAAATATTAAGTAGGGAAGGTGCTGCCTATGGATTCAGCTTTCCTAATTTGTCTGCATTGATATCTTCCTCAGACCTAGGCAAAGTTGTTGGCTTTCTATATGTAGTATTTCTTCACTAGAAACTTTACTCTTGGAACTATTGTTTGACTTAGACAGCAGAGTTATAACTGGTATGCTTTCTCTTCTCAAAATTCTCAATGATTATCCATCATTATTTCCTCTTACTAATCAAGTAATCCACCTAATAACCATTTGGGCAATAGATGGATGGTTTCTATGTATTATTTTTATTGAGAACTCCCATTATTTACTCATGTTATTCTATACATAGTAAAGTTGCTTAGTTATTCGATAACTTGATAAAGATTAGATCTCTGCTAACTTATGGATACTTTTGGAGCTGTGGCACATGTATGTACATTCAATAGTTAAATAAAATAACTGTGTGTGTTTATATCATTGACAGTAAGGACCTATGATTTCATTTTCATGCTCCTGTATGGAAACTCTTTTTGCTAATACAGATTAGCAGTTTGTCTATAACTTACTGTCTGTGGACACTAAAAGCCACATGACCTGACCATGGTCATTCAGCTAGGATGAGTCAGAGGCACTATTTGAATGCAGGTGTCCCTGATTCCAAGTCTAGCACTCTTTCCATTATACCTCTCCAATCAGTTATTGTATCTCATGCATTTCCTTTAAAATAACTTAAAACTTATCTATGTTTTACTTTTCTTTTGAACCTGGCTCTCATAAGGTAAAAGTTGGTGACAAAGAAGTGGATGTAATGGATGGTTTTAGACTATATATCACCACAAAACAGCCTAATCCAGCCTATACACCTGAAATCAGTGCTCGAACTTCCATCATTGACTTTACTGTCACCATGAAAGGCTTGGAAGATCAGTTACTTGGAAGAGTTATTCTCACAGAGAAACAAGTAGGTGGAAAAAATGTCTCCTCACATTCCTCTCTGAGAATCTTGCAGAGATAAAGAAAGCATTCTACAATTTAGAGTAAACTTTATTTTTTTAATTTCATCTTACTTAAATACTTATGTGTTATTCCCTGTGTAGTTTCTAAAGTCATTCAGTTTACCTTACTAAAGATTTTCAAGTTTTCTATATCTCTCTCTCACACACACATATATAAATGAAACAAGACCATTTAAAATGTGTCATCATAATTACTATAGTCTTCTGTATTTTTTTTCTTTCCAAAGATTTTGCTCTGTTGTAACTTTTCTCTAATTTACTTTTATAGTCATAAAATCTGTGACTAGGTTCCCCTTACATTTTTCTTGTGAAAATGTTTTGCTAAATGTTAACTGATTATCAGAATTTCTCTTTTATTCAGATGGTAAATGGTCTCATATTTTCATTTTTATTAGTTAATTAATTTATTTTTTGTTTCCAACATTCACTTCCATAAGTTTTAAATTTTCTCCCCCTTATTCCCTCCTCCCTCCTCAAAATGGCATGCAATCTGACATAGGCTGTACACATACATTCTTATTAATCATATTGCAAAGAAGAATTATAACAAATGGGAGAAACCATGAACAAGGGAACAAAACACAACAATAAAGAAAATAGCCTGCTTCATTCTGCATTCAGACCCCATAGTTCTTTCTTTGGGTGTGGATGGCATTTTCTATCATGAGTCCTTTGGAATTGTTTTAGGTCCTTGCATTACTGAAAAGAGTGAAACCTATCAAAATCAATAGTCACACTCTGAGGCTGTTACTGTGTACAATGTTATCCTGGTTCTTCACACTTTAATCAGTATCAGTTCATATGAGTATTTCCAGGTTTTTCTGAAATCCATCTGTTCATCATTTCTTACAGCATGATGGTATTCCATTGCATTCATATACCATAGCTTGTTTAGCCATTCCCCATTTGATGAACATCCCCTCAATTTCTAGTTCTTGGTTGCCACAAAAAGAGCTTCTTTAAAAATTTTTGTACATGTGGGTCCTTTTCCCATTTTTATGAACTCTTTGGGATACAGTCCTAGAAGTGGTATTGCTGGGTCAAAGGGTATGCACATTTTTATAGCCATTTGGGCATAGTTTCAAATTGCTCTCCGGAATGTTTGGATCTGCTCACAGCTCCAGCAACAATGAATTGGTGTTCCAATTTTCCCACATCTTCTCCAACATTTATAGTTTTCCTGTTTTGTCATGTTAGCCAACCTGAGAGGTGTGATGGAGTTGTTTAGATTTGTATCTTTGTAGTCGATAATGATTTAGAGCTTTCTGTTCATATCCTTTGACCATTTATCAATTGGGGAATTACTCGTATTCTTGTAAATTTGACTCAGTTCTCTATTTATTTTTAGAAATGAGGTCTTTATTAGAGATAGTAGTTGCAAAAATTCTTTCCCAGTTTTCTGCTTCCCTCCTAATCTTCGGTGCATTTTCTTTATTTGTGCAAAAACTTGTCAACTTAATGTAATAAAAATTCTTCATTTTGCATATTATAGTGTTCTCTATCTCTTGTTTGGTCATAAATTCCTCCATTCTCCACATATCTTACAGGTAAACTATTCCTTGCTACCCTAATTTGTTTATAGTATCAGCCTTTATATCGAAATCACGTACACATTTGGACTTTATTTTGGTATACAGTGTCAGTTGCTGGTCGATGCTCAGTTTCTGCCATATTATTTTCCAGTTTTCCCAGCAGCTTTTGTCAAATAGTGAATTCTTATCCCAGACAATGGGATATCACTCAAAAATATTGAGTTATATTTAGGTATCAGTGCCATATTTGTATCATAAAAATAATTTGGCAGGACTCCATCATTCTGGGCAATTTATATTATGCACAAAAAGCATTTGATAAAATACAACACCCATTCCTATTAAAAATATTAGAGATCATAGGAATAAATAGAGTCTTCCTCAGAATGAAAGGTGGTATCTCTCTAAAACCATCAATAACCTGACATGCTAGGTTAACAGTAAAACTGAACTAATTTTCCTTCCTTTCTCTCCACAAACCTTTTTCATACCCAAATTTCTCCATGTTGATAGCATACACTATCCTCCTAGAACTCAAGTCCTAGAGTTTGGAGTCGCATTTAACTCTTGTCTGTACCTCACTTCCCCCATCAAATGACTTAGCAAATGCTGTTAATTCTATTTTGCTTATGTCTTGGACATTAATTCTCTTCATTCTATGGAAAATGTTATCTAATTTAGTACCTTGTCAGTTCTTGGACTGCCATAATAATTTCTTAATTGATCTCCTTGCCCCTCTCTCCTTTCTATTTCATGATTTTTACAGCTTAAAAAATCTCTCTAAGTCAAAAAAAATCATGTTATTCTTCTACTCATAAACCTCCAGTTTCTCCTCATTGCCTATATGATAAAATATTAATTCATTCATTTTGTTGTGAAAGATCTTAATAGTTTGGCTCCAGTCTATCTTTCTTGCTGTGGTTTGTCCTTTATTTTCAAAGAGTACCATGACATCAGGGAAGTAATGGCAAGACTTGAAATTGAATTTTATTTGAGTGAGAGAGGACTGAGCAAAGTCATCAGCATCACTTTCTCCTCCAGAGCCATCTGGGTGCATTGACCACATATGGATGAGCACCACTGAAGATGACCCAGGATACAGTGGGAGGCCTTGGCATTTTGTAAGCTAAGGTCTTTTCAAGTTCTCACTTTGAGTGAGGCAATGCCCATTCAGTGAATAGGATTCTTTAAGAAGTGAGCCAAGGGACGGCCCCTTTAAAAATGTCAACATGAAAAGGATAGACCCTCAGGGTTATTGGCCAAAAGAGAAACTGTTATTATTTACATTCACTCTGAGCCAGGAAGGCCCCAAAATAATCATTAAGTGGTGCTTGGAGAGGAATACCATGTTGTCTAATCAATGAAATCCAGAGTGAATTGGATTTAAGGCATGGTCTTTGTGAAAGAAATCAAGCAAGTAAACCCCAAGTTAACTAGTTAGGTTTCTGTAATCAAAATTACCTTCCTTTGGGCAGAACAGTTACCCTCAGGTAAGGGGAGGAAAAGAGAGGAGGGGAGGGGAGGGGAAGGAAAGGGAAAGGAGAGGAAATTTGAAATACTTTCTCAGCCCAATTTCATCTACTTTCCAAATGTAACATCTTTTCCTTCTTTCCTGATTCCTCAAATTCCTTAAAATATTTTTATAATAATTCATTTTTATTTATTACATTCTGTTACTAGAATATTAAGAAGCTTCTTGAAAAAATAGACTATGGAACTTTGCATTTTTATCTTAAGTATTTAGTATTCTTCCTTGTTGAACATATGGGCCAAAACAGGAAATTAAAAAATATTTGTTGAACAGAAAAGAGATTTCCAAGGCACTTGGGTGCCTGTTTGATGTGATGTGTGGGAAGTTTCTGATTATGAGCTGATATAAGTGCTTGATACTGTAAATGAGCCATGCCTTAAGTTTTATAATAAATTCTGTGTGCTATAGACACATCTTTTCATTTTCATTATAACGGTGAACAACTTAAGCATTGTAACGTAGCATCCCAACTCCTCCCAACTTCTTTACTTCCAGGTATTCTAGGCACGACAGAATCCCTGTACAATAAATGTCTTAGACACTAGCCTATATAAGGCAAATTTTTTTCTCAGTTGCTAGTGCTATCTATCCATCCATCTATCTGTCTATATCTATTTGTTGTTGTTGAGTTGTTTTAGTTGTATTCGATTTTTCATGACCCCATTTGGTATTTTCTTGACAAAAATACTGGAGTGGTCTGCCATTTCCTTCTCCAACTTATTTTTACAGATGAGGAACTTAAGCAAACAGGGTTAAGTGACTTGCCCAGGGTCACATGGGTAATAAGTGTTTGGGGCTGAATTTGAATTCAGGAAGATGAAATTTCATGATTTCAGGCCTAACATTCGATTCACTAAGCCACCTAGCTGCTCAATCTATATAACAGCCTAAAATGAATTGTAGTCTGAGTCATCATTATTCTTAAATATTGAAGTATATGCTTTCCTGATAGTGAACGATTGTTAAAGGAAGATTTCATCCCCCAAAACATCTTTTACTAAGGAGGACAGTTATATCATGATTGAGTTTATCTATGGATACTTGCAATTTTCACAACTTTTTTTTTTTTTGCTTTTTGGAGGGGGAAGGCCGGGCAATTGGGGTTAAGTGACTTGCCCAAGGTCACACGACTAGTTTTGTGTTAAGTGTCTGAGGCTGGTTTTGAACTCAGGTCCTCTTGACTCCAGGACTGGTGCTCTATTCACTGTGCTACCTAGCTGCCCCAATACTTGCAATTTTAATGTTCACCAAAGTCACCATTAGTTGACAGAATATTCAAAAGACTGACAAATTCTTTAAACTCTCACTCCACTTGAATCATATACCTTCTTATTCCTATTTAAACTATATGTTTATATCCTTTTTTGAATACATAAAACTTATTTCTAATTCTTAATATCTCCACTTTCAAAAATAAAGTCTTTCTCATAGAAAAATTTTTAGAATCATAAGGAAAATGAACTATTTAAAGAATGTTGCTACCACCAGTTTTGTTAATCTTTGCTATTCTTTTGGTCTTTGGAGAATGTAATAGCTGATTAAAAAATCCACAGCATTTTATTTCATTCCTTGTCATTTTGAAAAAGGAAGAGCCATTCAACCTGATAGAACATGGACTGTGATTTGGCAAGTTAGATGGCCACTTAGTGAACAACATCCAAGATAGCACATGAAAGATATTTTAAAATAGTATTTTTTAATAAATCCTTTGATTTTATGCTTTTAAAAATCTTGGTCAGCATCCTAACAATTTCAGCTTTTTTAAATATAAATAATCCTTTAGATCCTTTCTTTGGCCCAAGGACTTTCACCCCTCAATACTTTCTGGAGTCTTCACTGATCACTGAATCCTAACCAGAATCAACAAACCTGATGATCCTTAATCTATGAACCTCTTTGGATTCCAGGGCTGAGAGACACACTATTTCCAAAAAGTACTTATTTTGCCACTTTCCTCAACCATGGTCACTGTAATTGAATGGTTAAGTCTGATGATTACTTCCTATTTCTCTTTGATAGAGGGCACCTTGTTTTCATATGAGCCAGGCTACAACTGTATTTTCCCAGGGGTTATTTAGTAATGCTAATAAAAGATAACATTTATATAGTGGTGACTATGTGCTAGACACTATTTTAAGAGCTTTATAATTATTATCTTATTTAATTGTCACAACAACCCCAGGAGGTAGATGCTGTTATTAATGTCATTTTATATAGGAAGAAACTGAAGGAAAGAGTGGATGAGGGATTCACCCAGTGTCAGACTGTTAATAAGTGTCTGAATCTGGATTTGAACTTGGGTCTTCCTGAACTCCAGACCTGTTGCTCTACACACTGAGGGACCTCGATTCCCCTATTTTAAATAATGAAATATACAGATCTGTAAAAATACACAAGGTTGAGGCAATCAGTACAGTTACATATGCATATATTTCTAGTACCAAACTAGTTTGTACTTAAGTTTACTAAGTTCTATCTAGCTTATAGTACTAAGGACCCCTGTGGCCTAGTACCCTTGTAGCCACAGAGGAGAATGGTAGGCCCCAGAATATCATGTGAAAGTGCTGGTTCAAGTTCATTTACTCAATACCCAAGACTTATTGTCTACCAATCATGGATCCTTTGATTAAATAACAGGTTTTTGGAAATCCATGTTTATCTTACATGTAAACATTTACCAACCTTTCCAAGTGACCATGAATTCTTGTTACAATATCCTATACGACTCATCATAGAATCTTAGATTTGGAGGGGGCCTTAGAGGGCATTTAATTTGACTCCTACATACAAAAGAATCTTCTACATTATACCTATAAAGAAGTCACCCAATCGACTTAAATACCTCTAGTGAAATATAAACTACCCCTCAAACCCGTTCCACTTTTATAAACCCTCATTTTTTGCTGTTACCCTTTAGTTCCAGGGCTTTTGCCAGTATTGCCGTAGAGATTTCAGACTCTAGAAATGACTAGAAAGACTCTGTCAAAGAGTTCAACACTTTAGTAATGTTATACAACTTGGCATTGAGACTTCTGGGGAAGAGAAGCCAGAAAAGATGCCATCTTGAGAGCCATGCCTAAGTAAGGGTTATATGGAGTTGTTACAGGATCACCCTCTATCATGACTGCTCTGCACCCTGAAACTTTTCCAGGATGGTATTTCATGATAGTGATAATCAGAACTGATGGGATGGACAGAGATTAATGAGTAAGATCTGAATTACTAGTTACCTGGGTGTTATACTTCTTACCATCTGCTAATGGAATTAGTTCAACACTCCCTAATTGCTAGGTGAACTGTAGGCCACTCACCATTGGTTCAATCTTATTTTCTCCTAGTACAGGCAATGAAGAGATATAGGGAGAAATAGAGGTAAGTACGCCCTGGCTGCTAGGCAGAATTCACCAATCCTTATGGTGTTTACTTTTGCACTTTGCCTTCTTATGCATGTTCATTTGCTTGATAAATAAAAAATTTGATGACTACCCACATCCTTGTTTTTGTAAATAATACCAGTTAAGAGAGAGTTGGGAAGAGGTCTTGACCCTTTAAGGAGATTAGCAACATCATTTCCACAGCTGAGAAATGAGGTTGGAGAGGAGTAAGCACTAATCCAGTTTGTATTCACATAAGCAAGAAAGTCTCATAATTATATCCCTTAGAATAACTCAGAAAAGCCTTTGAATCAAATGAGAGCCTAGAAAGGATCACTCATAGGTGGTATGGCAATGGGGAATTTCAGTACCACTTACTTGCATAACTAAATATACCTTTCTGCAACTTCAACCCTTTGTTTCTAGGTGGAGTTAAGGAGAACTTTTATAATCCTTCTTCTACTTCCTAGCTTTTCAAAAACTTGAATGTCACCTTATATCCTTTCTATGTTTTCTCTTCTCTGGGCCAAAAATACCCATTTCTTTTAATTGATGCTAATATGACATGATCTCAAAATTTATTACCATTATGGTGATGACAACAACTGAACACAGTAATTCATATCTTTTTTGACTAGATCAGAGCACAATAGGACAATAACCTTCCTCATCCTCAATATTAAGCCTCTCTTCTAGTAGCTTATTATTACATGAACCTTTTGTATGAATTCTTGACCCCTCTTGATAGTTCAGTTTATTAAAACAGATAATTTTTTCAGATAAAGTGATATAATTGACATTTTCATAGTTTTATGGTTTTTTAAAATCATTTCATTTAATCTTACATATGATAAAGTCAGCCAGTTATTATTTTTCCATCTCTCTCTCTCTCTCTCTCTCTCTCTCTCTCTCTCTCTCTCTCTCCTCTCTCTCTCTCTCTCTCTGTCTCTCTCTCTCTCTCTTAACAAATAAAGAGCTTGAGACTCAAAGATGTTTAAATGATTTTCCCATAGTCACACATCTTATGCTGGAAGTGGAATTTTTAACATAAGAGTTCATATGGAAATTGCGCTCATATATTGCTACCAACACCAGAAAAAAAATCCCATCTAAAATATATCCAGGAAACAGTCATCTAAATTCAGCTTAAAGACTTAGAATTAGAGGTAGCCTACCAAAGCAGCCTATTCCAGTGTTGATTTATTAGATGACTCTAACTGAAAGGATGAGAAAACGGGTTTCTCCTGATGTGAAAGTTAGCATACACTCTAGTATTCCATCTTCTAGTCAGTGATCCTCATCTTGAACTTTGGAAGTTGATTTTTGTAGCCTTTTTAATACATTAAATTCCCTCTTACTAGATTAAGCCCAATATGCTAAACTATCCAGAACTTTGTGGATTCTGATGTCTGTTATATATATCTTCTAGTTTTGAAACATTTATAAATCTAAGAAACATTTATGCCCATATTTAAGTCACTGATAAAGCTTTTTAATAGTAAAGAACCAAGCACAGAACCTTGAGGCATTCTACTAGAGACCTTCTTGATGCTAAACCATTAATAATCATTCTAACATTTTCGAAGGAAGGAAAATCTTGGAAGGTTGAAAATAGATTTTTATTACTTAAAATAATTTAAAAATGGAACTGAGGTTATTTTGGTATGATGTCTCCTAGAAGATATGCTGATTCTTTTAAATCTGATCCTTCAATAATGTGATCTAGAATTCCATTAGGACCCAAAAGTCCTGTAGTATGCAGACTTCATTTTTATCCCTTTCTGAAAAAAAAATTAAAGACATTTTCCAATTTCTAGTTTTGTGGCACCTTTCCCATTCTATACCAGCTTTCAGACATCACTGACAGTAGTTCAGCAATTCAACCTACCATTTCTCTCATAGTTTTAGGAACTAATTCCTGTGGGCCAAGCAATTAGATCTCATCCAGAATAGGTAAGTAATTAGTTACTGGTTTTTTCCTTGTCTTGGATTTCCTATTAACCATTTTTAAAAAGTTCCTTTTTAGTCCAACAAAATTTTTTGACAAGACAAATAAAATGAGCAAAGTAAAAGTTGAGAAGTTCTTATTTACCTCCTTTTTCATTTCACACAGTGGTGTTACACCTCCTTTCATCCTCTGTATCAATGTAACTATAAATACATACACAAACATACTCACATATACATTAGCCATTTTTGTTACCCTATGCATTCCACACAAAGCTCATTATAGTCTGAGATTTAGCACTCCTGACACATTCTTCTAAGAATCTAAAAATACCTTTGTGTTGTCCTTAGCAATCATCACCTACCACAGCTAGTCTAGTACCTTTGTATTCCTGACACTATTCTTATAGAACCCTAACAAGATGGTGACAGTAGAACACAAGATTTGATAGGTTCTCCCAAACTGGAAACATTTCAAGGGAGGGATACGATAATGTGCAATTTTCCTGTCATCAAAGAATTAGCCTAGCTAAAGTACATTTGTTTTTAGCAGAGTTATACTGTATTATTTAACAGTATTATTTTATTAAGGGACCATATCTATATTTTTCTTAATTCTTTTCAAAAATTCCTGTCAACCAAAAAATGAGATTTTGATTGATCATAAATAACTTTATTCACTATGATAACACTTATTTAATCGATTCTGTACAGTCCAAAGTAAATTGTTTTACTTTATGTTCTGCAAGATTTTTTTGGGGTTATTCTTTCTGAGTAACATTCTTATTTATATTCTGTTTGCTGGAATCAACTCCAGGTAAAATTATGAGGTAGACAAAATATCCAATCCATATTCAATTTAATTGCCTCTACTCCCACATCTACTGTACCTACAAATTATTTCTCCTGCTGCCTCATGTCCTGTCTCATCCAAGGCAGAACTGACAGTTACCAGATTAGGCAATTACATGGTTAAATATTGGAGGAAGGAGAAGCAATCTCAGTCTGAAGCTGAGAAGGTAGGTGTAACACACAATGCTGTTTATAGCTATGGTAAACAAATTAAGAATGCCCTTAGCTGAAACTATAAGAAACCCACCATTCACCCAAGCATTTGGCCTGTTCCTTCATCAAGACTGAGACTGGGAAATCCTCTTGCACTCAACAACTGAGCAGCCTGTCTTCAGTTAAGGGCTGTGCTGTTTTACAGAAACTTGCAGGACAACCACCTTAGAGGGAGAGATATGGCCTCTGGCTGAGCACCTTGTCCTGAGCACCTGTATGAAAGAAGCGAATATGATCACGATTGGACTCACCCATGTGATTCCTATTGCTTCCCATCTCCACAGAAGATTGCCCCATCTATCATTCCACTATGCACTAACCTAGCATAATACCTGTATCACTACACGTAAGATACAGAATGCTACAACCTCTGACGAACAAAAGATGAGCAGAGTACTTCTCTGCTGGAGATGACAGGATGGAACGGGATCATGTAGAGGGCAAGGAGAAGGGCTCTATTCATAGGAGATGGGGTGAGGGAGGACATAGAGGAGGAATACATCTAACTGATATGAAATGAAGAAAGAAGAGGGGGCTCTTGTCAAAGGCCTGAATGTTTTCAATGATGTTTGGGGCAAGGTTCTCAGCTGGGAGAGTGGAGGGAAGGAGTGTGATAGATTCTATATCAAATGAAAAGGTTTAGAAAAGCCACTGTGGTGAGGGGGATCGTCAACTTGGGAAGCATAAAATTATTTCCTTGATGTAATTTGGGCCCCATTGAGATTATTTGATGAATCTTGAGATCATGCCATATGAGGATTTCTTGGAGAAAATGGGTATATTTAACTTGGCAGAGAGAAAACTGAGAAAGGATTTCTTTTTAAAATGTTTAAAGGGTTCTAATGTAGAAGACAGATGACAGATTCTGCTTTGCTCCAAGGGGGCATACCTAGAAACAATGGTAGAAGTTGTAGAAAGACATATTTAGTTCTAATGTAATTTCTACTGTGATTTTGCATTTCTACTCCACCTCTGGTTTATCCTTTTAAGGCTCTCATTTGCCTCAAGGATTTTGCTGAGTTGTTCTAGAAAACAGGTTTATGGACCATCTTCTTACTTGTATAAAATCCAAACTGGATTTGTGTCCCACCTACCCCCTCCCTCATCAATTAGGTGGTTCAATGGATAAAGTGCTGGGCTAGGATTCAGGAAGACTCATCTTCCTGAGTTCAAATCCAGCCTCAGACAGTTTTTAGCTGTGTGACCCTTGGCAAGTCACTTAACCCTGTCTGTCCCAGTTTCCTCATCTGCAAAATGAATTGGAGAAGGAAATGGCAAAACACTTCAGTATCTTTGTCAAGAAAACTCTGAATAAGGTCACAAAGAATAGAACACAATTCAAACAACTAAATAACAATGACAACCTTGTATCTACATCTTAGCTCTCTGCTCAAAGAATAATATTTCTAATCTTTTTAAAGGGCTAAAACCTCTTCCTAACTCTCTCTTTCTCTTTGAACTGCATTAATTACAAAAACAAGGCTGAGGGCAGCTAACAGATTTCACATTTATCAAGCAAATGGCTATACATAAGATGACAAAGTATAAAAACAAAAAATAACAAGCACTGGTGGCTTTTGGATGGCACTAGAAGGGACAGGCCACTGTTTCTCTTCTTTTTTTCTTCCCCTGTTATGAGAGGAAAGAAAGTGGGGTCAATATTGAGTGACCCATAGTCCATATGAGAATTGAGAGATGGGGCTAATTTCCTTATCAGGTGGTAAGAAGAAGCATAGCATCCAGGTAGCTGGCAAATTAGACCTCATCAATTTTCAGGGAGCTCTCATTAATTTTTGTCCATACCATCAATTCTGAATATCACCATACTGAAATAGTAGCCTGAAACAGTCCTAGGGCACAGAGGGGTAAGGGTAGGGGGAAAGGTACAGCATGCCAGGGAGTGTCCATCTAACATCCCAACTCAACCTATGTAAAGCCCTCAATATCGAATCACTTCAGGTTTCCCTTTCCCTCAAGTTTTAATGCCAAGTCATTAAAAAATAACCAAACTGGTGAATTCTTTGATAGATTCTGGCCAGTCATTTCTAGAATCTGAATACTTGATAGACATGTGATAGAATTACATCTCTCTTACTCCATGCTAGCAGGCAGAGGTCAGCTCCAGAGATTGACATGTGATGGAAGGGTGTCTCTCTATCCCCTGTAGGCAGGACTATTACATTATATTTCTAATTACTGTCCCTTCTTCCAATCTCTCCAATTCATCCTCCATATAGTTGTCATGACAGTTTTCCTGAAACAGACCTGACCATGTTATTCCTCTGCTCAAAAATATTTAATAGCTCCCTGTTGTCACTAGGAGAAAATAAAAGTCCTCAGTTTTTTTATTTAAAGACTTCTATAATCTGGCTTCAACCTACTTTCCCAGATATATTTAATTTCACTGTACTTCATGTTTTATTTTGAATAGCCCTATTTTGTCTTCCTTGATCTTGACATTCCGTCTTCCATCTCTCTTTTGTACAGGCTGTCCTGGATGCCCAGAATTCACTAGTTTTTCATACTTTCCTTTTATAATCTTTTGTTTTCTTTTAAATTTCCTCTAAACCTTAACTGTTAGTGTTTTATGCTTTCTCAAATTATCCTGTATTTGCTTATTATCATAGGGTCATATCTCACTTATGTGTGAACATACTGTCGCTCTCTTATGTAAGTTAAGAAGGCAAGTTCCATTAGGGCAAAGGCTCTTCTGCATCATTTTGTATCCTTAGTGTCCATTTCAGTGCTTCAGATATAGTAAGTGCTTATATTTACTGAAATGGATTGAATTGAAATTAAATGTCTATTTCAGTATTTTATTAATTCTTATTCTTCTGGGAACATAATCCATATTCTTCAAAGTTCTGTTGTCACTTACAGTACATGTTCTTTCTTTTTCCCTCAGTGAAAGCCCACTATCATGCTTTCTTGAAATATAGTTCCTAACAAAACAATTAAAAGATTACATTTTTTTTGACATCATCAGGAATTAGTGAGTAGCTTAGACCCATTTGTAGAACCATACACATCCAAGGTCCTTTTACATACTATCAAAATAATTTATATTGCAAAAGTATTCTTTGTTTTCAATCCTTATGCTCCCTTAACCATAAGACCAAATAAGCTTAGCCCATTTTGGAAATTATTTTAAATCTATGAAAACAAAACATGAAGTTGGCCTATGTACAGACTGTCTGGTCCAAACTAAGAGGGAATATCCTTTTGCTAACCAAATTGTGAAAGGCTATTTCCATGGCTTTTCATCAATGAAATCAAGAGAGAAGACCCTTTTATTTGCCACCTCAAAGAGTGAAGATCCTTAAATCTTTGGGCCTTAGTCTTCTCATATGTGTAAAATGAAGGGAAATACCTAGAATCACTTCATGGTCCCTTTCAACTTTAAATTTATAATCCTAAAATCTTTATTTTCAAAGAACTTAGTTTAGAAACAGACCTTAAGAGTCATCTGTTTGAACCACTTTAGTTTACAAATATGGAAATTGAAACCCAGGGAAGTGAAGTGAAGTGAAATGAAATGATTTGCCCAAGGTCACAGGGCTACTAAGTAGCATACCTCTGATTTGAACCTTGGTTTTTTATTCAGAATCCATTGGCCTTTTTACTACCTTGCAGTCCTCTTAAATGGATAGTAAATTAAGGGAATGGTGAAAATAGAGAAATAAAATAATTTTTTACTTTTTATTTTCATTTTATGATATTTCTGATTGTAACAGGATTGTGATGTAGTGATAGTAATTCTATCATTACCAAAGGTACAAAACAATTGAAATAGTAGGTATTAAATGCTTCTTATTTTGTATCACTTCTTTTGTATGTCCTATAATTTGAAATTCTCTTGAAGTAGGCAAATGAATTAAATAACCACTAAGGAGCTTTCAAATAGAATGTGACAACAGATGAAAATAGATGAAAAAAACTAGTTTTGCTTGAGTTGCTCATCTCAAAGAATTGAGTTTCTATGGAACTTCAGAACTTTTGCTTTAAAGAAGAGGAACTTTATTTAAAATATTGTAATGATTTACCACATCCAGTAGAGTGGTAAAATGCCATGTACGTCACATGCTATGCTCAGTAAGCCAACAATAAATGATCTGTATGCATTACTTACTTGTAGCTCACTTCTACTTCATTGATTTTAGTAAAAGAAAGACATAGCTAATCAAGAGTAAAGGTGAAAATCAATAATTGCAGTTCTAATATAACCTGTGCCTATGGCATTTATGTCAATTATTAAAAAATATCAATCACCTATCATGTTCAAGACCAATGCTTGGCCGATAAGAATGCAAAAAATAAAAATCACAGCAGTCTCTACCCTCAAGGAGCTTAAATTCTATGTTGGTATTCAAAGTTATTTATATACCTCATTTTCCCATCAGAAAATAGCAACCTTTATTATTGGAATACATAAAAGACCTTATACCACAAACATTTTAAAAAGGATAATCAAAACAGTTATGATTAATTAAAGTGAGAACATATAATATATTTCTTAACATGTAGTACGGATGTTTCTGAAGAATATTTGACTGCCATCTGTCCTTTTGAGCATACTAAAATGAATCATGCAGCTAGAAACCATGCACTTAAGTTTTTTATGTGTGTATACATGTGTATATATAAATATGTACACACAAATATAAATAATATGTTGTATACATTCATGTATACATATACATGCATATGAATATATATATATATTTTTAGTGATCTTTTAATTTAAATTGTAGACATGTATATTCTTTTGGTTTTGATTTATTTCACTCTGCATTAATTAGAACACATATTTCTATCTATCAGTTTTGAATATTCATAATTTCTTTCTACATAATAACATTCTATTATATTCATAGGTTTTTCATTCATTTCTTATTGATGGATACCCTCTTTGCTTTAATATGTTGAAATAATAGGCCATAGAACATTTTTGCTTTTTCTTTAAATCTCAGCATTTAGTCAATATCATTGACAGGAAATGTTTAATAAATATTTGTAGATTGATTGCTAGTGTAGAAGGTGCTGTCATGAATACTTTGGTATATTTTAGGTCATTTTGTATGACTTTTAATTTCTTGGCATACAAATCCAGTAATATGATAGCCATGTCAAAGGACAAGGGAACCTTAGGTAATTTTTTTGGGGGTGGGACATAATTCCAAATTCATACTATGAATAGTTCAACCAATTAGCAGTTTCTCTAACAGTATATTAATGTACCATTCATCCTATAGCCTTTAAGTAAAGAATTCTCTGTATTCAATGGATTTGGATTTCGAAGACTTTTTCCTATTAGGTTCTTGCCACTATTTCATTTAGCTATGTGAATTTAGGCAAATTACTTAATCTCTCCAAGTAAGTTTCCTTTTCAGTAAGATGGAAAAAATGACAATATTCTATTATGTACTTATCATGCAGATTAAATGAAGCAAGGCCTGTAAAATGACCTGAAACTGAAAGTTGTATAAAGTGTGATTTTTGACTTGTGTCCATATATTTGGAGAGGCAGCATTACACAGAGGATAGAGAACTGGTTTTACAGCCATGAACTCAAAGTCTTGCCTCTGTTATACCCTGTGTGACCCTAGACAAGTCACTTATTTTCTTAATACCTCAGCTGACTCTCTAGATCACATGATGCAGAGAAAGTAACTGCCTTCCATTAATAAGAGGGATTTTCTCACCTTGGAGTTTCATATGCTAATGATATCACAGGTCTAGTTGCCATATTTCAAAGTTACCATTTTTAGTTTTATAGTTCACAGTAGGACTGTGATTTACTCATTTCCATAGAACTTTTTCTGCCCATTTAATTACTGTATAACCCACAAAGCTAATTAATAGGAGTGTGCTATTTTAAAAACTACAATATGAATATTTTTCCTAATGTTCAAAATGGGAGCTCTTTATTAAAATTTGTTCAGATTTCAAATGAATTTATATATTCTGCATCAAGTGTATATCTCTTTACTGAATGAGTTAAACCAGATAAAACAGTTAATATTTTGTAATGGTGGTGTCAAACTCAAATAGAAATAGATCCCTGTAGGCTGTATATTAACCTAGAAAACAACAAATTAACATTATTTGTGTTTAATTTAATTTTAGTTTATTTTGTTAAACATTTTTCACTTACATTTTAATTTGGTTCCAGAGCATTGTAGAATGTTGCAGGCCCTATGTTACCAGTAACCATGAATTTGGCAATTCTGCTTTAAAACATACTTCTACAAAATCTCTGTATTTAATGGTAGTAGTAGTAATAATAACAATACTACTAATGATAGCTAACATTTATATAGTTATATTTTATATCATTGTACATTTATAACCTATCTCAAATTGCTTACTGTCTTAAGGAGGGAGGATAGAAGAAGGGAGGGAGAGAATTTGGAACTCAAAATCTGAGAAAATGAATATTAAACATTTTTACATGTAATTAGGAAAATATAAAATATTATTAAAAAAAGAAACAATAACATTTATATAGTGCTTATTATATGTCAGACATTATAATTAGCATTTTATAATTATTATTTCATTTGATCCTCACAACAACCCTGGGAAGTAGGTATTATTATTATCCCCAATGTCCACATGAGGAAATTGAAGCAAATAGAGGTCAAGAGACTTGTCCAGAGTAACACAGCTAGTAAGTGTCCTAGACTGGATTTGAACTCAGGTCTTCTCTTACTCTATCCTTTTTGCTACCTGTCTATATTTAGATTAAGTTCCTAAAGATCTTTGACCAGTAATTAATTGTATGCTATTTCTTTATTCTTGGACATTAATTTGGATAAAGAAAAATGTATTTATGCAAATTAATAGGAACTGGAAAAGGAAAGAACTAATCTTATGGAAGATGTTACAGCAAACAAAAGAAAGATGAAAGAACTGGAAGATAATTTGCTTTACCGCCTGACAAGTACAAAAGGGTCATTGGTGGAAGATGAGAGTCTCATTATTGTGCTGAGTAACACTAAAAAGACTGCAGAAGAAGTAACACAGAAGCTTGAGATTTCTGCTGAGACAGAAATACAGATTAACACAGCCCGGGAAGAATACAGGCCTGGTGAGTCTCAAAATGATAGACAAATGTCACAGAAACATGAAGTAAGGACAAAGGAGGGCTAGAGGAAGTTCATGAAAATAAGTAAAGTATATAATGTGTCAAAAATGTGATTTCATAAATTCACTTTTTTCTATGGGATTCCTTTCTGGAAATATTCCCATCAATTTGATCTTTTCTCTTTATAGTGAGTGAATTTTTATGTGTGACTGTAGTTCCTTGAATTTGGAAGTTGGCATAAAGTCTTAAAGGTCTATCACAGAATAAGTAACTATTTCCTCTGTTTTTTTTCCCAAGTCATTGAAAGTGAATAGTAAGGGATTTTTAAAAATACTGTTCTGAAAACTGAGAAGTAAGATGTTAGCATGTTTCTACAGTATTGATTCTATGGCCTGTTAATTTAATTGTTTAGATGGTACTGATGAGGCCAGTAACATAAACACAGTCTATACACAGGCCTGCAAGTTTGGCCATTCTATGGCTACAAAAATTATCTTTGCCTCAAGCAGCTGCTTTGGAAATAGGCACCACTGGTAATGGAATCCTCTGGTAGATACCATCTCTATTCCTTAGAAAGGCAGTCAAATATATTGATGCTACTCATAATCTCTTTGAATATGAAGAATGGCCAATATTTATCCTACCCTGAGGGCTACTCCCTTTAACTTTAACCATAAATAATTACTTCCAAGTTTGAGACACTGTTGGTAGACAGGTTCTACTTTGGCACTGCTGAAAAGAGCCGCACCTTAAGTCTCAGGGCAGAAACTTTCTCTGGCAATTCTTGGATTAATTTTTCATCCTCTTTGTTGCTTCCTTTCCCTACTTAAAAAAAGAGAAGATAATACATATTTATTAAGGAATTGGAGATCTTAAGATAGAAAATGCCATTGAAAAATAATACTGCTTTTTGTACTTTTTAATGACTTCTTTGTACTATATATTTTAGGCTTAAATTGATCAATAAATTCATATTGCTGTGATCTAGTGGCAAATGCTGGTTGGTTTTGATTAGTAATGCAAATCAAAATAATTGCTTTATCATACTTTTAGTTAGGCTTATCTATTTTTTATGTGTAATCTATTCACTTTGCATATAGTATAACCTTGGTCTTCGCTCTTTGTTTTTCTCCCCACCAGTGGCAACGAGGGGAAGCATCCTCTATTTCCTCATCACAGAGATGAGTGTGGTTAATGTGATGTATCAGACTTCACTACGACAGTTTCTGGGGTTGTTTGACCTTTCTTTGGCCAGGTATTGTGATACACCAGAAGCTGAGCTGAATTTTACATCAGTGGGTCCTGGTAGTTACTTGCTAATTTTAATTACAAGCATGTAGCCACTGTGAATTGTTCTGAATGGCCTATTATGTATGCATTTTTATGGAATGTAAATATGTATTTAGAATCTGGGAACTACTGCAATAGAAACCAGGCATTAAACCTAAATAAGTAAATGAAAACAAGCCATCTTAGAAAACTGACAGGAAGCTGTTACAATTGGAACTGAGAGCTGAAGATAGAATTGCCGAGAAGAGCCAAACATATATTCCCCTACTGCTCCAAATTTATTTTTAAGGTCATCTAGCCTGAAAGGGCAACTAGGTAGTGCAGTGGATAAAGCACCAGGCCAGGAATCAGGAAGACTTGAGTTCAAACATAGCCTCAGACCCTTACTAACTGTGTGATGCTGGGCAAGTCACTTAACCCTGTGTGCCTCGGTTTCCTCATCTGTCAAATGAGCTGGAGAAGGAAATGGTAAACCACTCCAGTATCCTTGCCAAGAAAATACCAAAAGGGGTCACAGAGAGTCAAACACAACTGAGAACAATAACAACAAAAGTAGCATAAAAATTAAAAAGTGTTAGCTCTCCAAAGGGTTAGTCACTTGAAGTCACTAGAAGTCCTTTAACAACACAGAGTCAGGCAGTAAGTTAGTTAAATATTTATTAAGTGCCTAATATGTGCTAGATATTGTGTAAAAGTCTGGGGATACAAAAAGAGACAAGGAGCTTGCAATATAATGAGGAAGCCAACAACTATACAAATATGTACAAACAAACTATAGATATGATAAATGAGAAATAACTAAAGGAGGAAGGCACTAGATTTAGAAGGGGTTAGGAAAGCCTTTCTGTGGAAGATGAAATTTTGGTTGAGACTTAAAGGAAGCCAGGGAAAACAGGAGGCAGAGATGATGAGGAAGAGCATCAAAGGCATGGAAAACATCCAAAGAACATGCCTGGGGCGTGAGACAGCATAGACATAGAGACTACACAGTTTAGCAGTAAATAAGAATAACTAGTTAACATAGAAAGCTGCTGCTTCCTCCTCCCTACCACTCGTTCTCCCAGAGTGGTATTCAAGGTGGATTCCTCAGACTAACCCTATGCTGATTTCCTTAACCTCCTCTCACCCTCCCCAGAGAGTTAGGCACAGTTGGTGGTATCTGACTATGTCATGTCCCGAAGTTCCTTATTAGGTTTCTTATAATAACTACAGAAAACAGAATATGCTTCAATTTTAAGCAACAAGATAAAATCATTGAGTAAGAGGAAAAGACCACAAGTACTTCAAATATGCAAACAATTTAAAATAATTTAGGATGAAATAAAATTAAAGTAAAAGAATCCTAGATCATTTTATTCAAAGATGTGAGTAAATAAGTAGATGTCCCACTCTGATAAGAAATAGAAAAAAAAGACATAAGGACAAGCAAGCTCTTTTAAAATCAATAGCAAGAAATAGGCCAACACCAAGTGACTAACACCTGCTGTTTGTATGTGTCATTTCTAATGAGGAAGAAAACAAAGGAGAGAGCAGCCAAGCAGAGATTAGGACTAGATCTAATGGAAGAATAGCACTATCTTAAAACCTCTAAATGAGAGGCAAGAACCTTCTTGTTCCCAGCCAGTCCTCCATTTATGGAATGGACATACCTTCAAGTTGTTCCCTTTTTTATCATTAAAAAGCCTTAGTTAGCGGAAAGGTGATGAAGGCCCAATGACCTATTCCTTTCATTAAACGGTTAGGCTCAACTGTGGACCATAAACAATAAACTTTTTTTCTTATTTTTTATGATTATTTTAAACTTAAATACAAAATAAGAAAAGAGAAAAAAAACATTGCCATGTACACAGCAGAACATAAGAGAGGATTCAACATAAAACAATAAATTTCCATTCCACGAAAACCTATGCAATAAATATTCCACATTGTTTTCGAAGTTGTCCAACTTTGCTTCCTTGTAGGTTTTCTTTTGTTCTCTGCTGTGTACTTTTTACTTTATTTCTTCCCCTGACATCCCCCAAAGAAGACTATAATTAAGTGTAGATATATATGTATATACACATGTCCCAAGTCTCAGGTCCTTCTTACTGTTGTTTTTTGAAGTATGTCTGGGGCTCTACCATGAACTTTCTTCTCTACTCCTAAGCCATGGCTAGAATCTTGGGTCATGCTGTTCTGCAAATGATCTTGCTCCCTGTGGTCCCTCAGGTGCCTGCAAACTACAGCTGTCCTTTCTACCCTAGAAAGGAAACCAAGGTCTCTACTCTCCTGCAAGTATCCACAGCCAGCAGGGTACCTGCCACTATGCTATTGCACTTATCAGATGTGTGCTAGGTCCTCCTCCCCTGCAGCAGCAGTAGCCCAGCCCACAACACATTTGGTCAGGACAGATGTGTTTGGTGTCTCTCCACAGTGTAAGGTTCTTCAGCCTTCTCCTGCTCAGCCATCAGACCCCCACATTTTCTGAGAGATGAAAGTTTCTAAGGCTGAGGCTGCTTCCCAACCCCAGCTGTCTCCAGGCTTTGCTGTTTGTTGATTCTACAGAGTTGATCTGGAGGTGTTTGCACTTCACTGGAGGTCTTCTTTGCACTTTTCCTGCTATCTTCTCAAATTGTCTTTGGAGAACAACTGCTTTACCCAGACTTTTGTTTATTTCTGATGCTCTACATTCCCTCTGAGGCAATGTTTTGTCTTTTTCTGTGGAGGAAATTTGGATAGCCAGAAGTTTTTTGACCTATTACACTATCTTTCCAGAATCATCTCCAACAATGAACTTATTGCCAAAAAGTTATACATTTTTACTCCCATATAGCCAGAATGTTTATAGTTTGGCTATGAAGGATTCTAGATAGTTTGACCAAGTTTTTGAGAATGTACAACTCTTATTAATCCAATTTCCTGTTCCCCCTTTAAAGTACTTTCTTAAAAATGGGTACTGCTTAGGAAAGACTTGTAAAGGCCTATGCTGTTTGTACTTTGGCGTTCAATATGAGAAGCAGACAAAAGCAATTTCTTGTATCTGCATGTGTGTGTGTGTGTGTGTGTGTGTGTGTATGTCCAGAGGGCAGAATGTAAGATTATTAATGTGTGGTAGCTAGAGGGAGGCAGACCAGCTCACTATAAAGAAAAACTTCTTAATAATGACAATTGTCCCCAAATGGAGTGGGTTGCCTTAATAGATAGTGAATTCCCTTTTATGACATATATACATGCAGATGCTGGATGAACATTTATTACGAGTATTGTAGAGTTAATTCATGTCTTAGAAGGACTAGGCTAGGTGACTTCTTCAGGGCCTTCTAAATCTGACTCTATGATTATAATAATAGACTTTTATTCTCTGACAATAGAGTTCTTCCTTTTCCATTTATATGTAAAATTAATGAATTTACTTATGTACTCTGATTTGACATAGTATATTCAGATAAAACAGATAGATCTAGAAATTTGATTTTTTTGCTTCTAATTTAGTCTATTCATGCAAAAAGTTCCCAGAACATTATCAAAAGAGATAATAACCAGCAGTACAATTTGATTTAGACAAAGGTGAATTGCCTTATGTTATTTCAGTTGGAGAGAACTGTTGTTACTGTAATAGGCAGCCTGTACACTCTTGATATATGGAAATGAGAATTTGTCCTAAAAGGTTACTTATTCTTTACTGGAGAAATTTTTGAAAGTAGACAATTGAAAAGGGCAGTGAAATAAACCAGGTTTAAATGTTCTTTTCACTAGGTCTATCAAGAGTCCAATTACAAGCAAGAGAATTGCTAATATTATTGAACACATGACCTATGAGGTTTATAAATATGCTGCCCGAGGATTCTATGAAGAACACAAGTTCTTGTTCACCTTGTTGCTTACTCTGAAGATTGATATACAGAGAAACAGAATAAAACATGAAGAGTTTCTCACCTTTATTAAAGGTCAATGCAACAATTATGTAGTGGGAGTAGTGGGAATTATTGTGAATGTCCTTGAATCTCTCTTTTCCTCATATAACTTCCTCTTATTTTTAATTTAAGATTTGATGTAATACACCTTGAGGTGAGTAAAATTGAATTATGAAATAGTATTTCATTTTAATTATGTCAGAATCATAAATATTTACTTTTTCATTTAAAACTTAGAGATATTTGTTAGACTTTTGAACACATCTTTTATTTTTCTTTTCAAGGGGTTATCATTTACATTTTTGTAGTTAAAAAGTAAACGCATGAATGGATACATTGCTTAATTCTCGAGGGGGAATCTGGTTTTCCTTTTGGGGGGGCAGTTTCAGAATTATATTTGAATACCTTTGGATTAGTATTATAGTCTTAAATCTAAAAGGGATTTAGTTGGCATCTAGCTGAAGCCTCTCATTTTATACAGATGGAACCCAAGGTCCAAATAAGTTAAATGACATTCTCTGAGTTATGGAAGTAGTTAACATCTTCCAATCTACATCTTTCTACTCTGCTCTCAGTGCTTCCCTCCCCACCTTACTGTATAACACTTTAAGAAGTCATCTAAGTGGTGTACTGCAAAGATTGCTGGACTTTGATTCAGAAAGACCTAACTGCTAATCCTTAAATGCTTACTATCTATCTGTGTGACCCTGAGCAAGTCCCTTAACCTCTTTCTCTCAGTTTTCTCATCTATAAAATGAGGAAAATAATAGCATATACCTCCCAGGATTGTTCTGAAAATAAGGTGAAATAATGCATGTAAAGTACTTTTTAAACCTTAAAGCACTATATAAACACTATCACCACCATTATCATTATCATGATCATTATTTTTAGTGCCCTTAAAGACATTTCAAAATAAAGTGTTTACATATTGTCTTAAATTTTCAATAGCTTTCATTCCAAAAAGTGCATTTTCCAGGATGGAGTAACATGAGAGTCTAAAGTGGATCTGAAGTAGAAGCAGATAGTTGGAGAATTAGTAGAATGAAATAATTTTCAACTATTATGAAACTTAGGCTGTAAATTATCATGAATTTTCATTTTCTTTGTTTATTGTTTGCCCGTTAGCAGTTCTTTTATCTAGGTGTGCTTCATAGGATTGAAACTTGGGCTGTGTAGATTTTTTTTTAACAATGTGCTCATATAAGTTCAAATAAGTTTCTAGCAGCTTAGATCAACATTGCTAGACTTTTGAAATGTATATTGAATGACTGAGCTAGATAAAGGAGTACAAGGCAGTTCAAAATATATTAAAGAAGTGACTGATATTTGGGATCACATTCAGTACTTTTTCCTAAACATTTGTAATTTTCCTCCCTCTAGCACCTTGTTTATCACGTGATTATTTTCTTTTTGTGAAAGAGGGGAGAATTTTCATAGCAATTGGTTAAAAATTTATTTAACTAGCTATCATGTTTTTAAGTAATACCTTAATTTGTAAGAATTTATTTTGTTGGAATACTGAAGGTCTTTATTGAACTGTTTTTAAAACCTGAAATATACATTTGATTATGTGGAATATATTTAAGTAAATCTTGAAAAAAGGTAATGATTTGGTAATATTCTATGTGGATAAAATTAGGCATTTGCTCAATAAATGTCTTGAGTATATACTTGACACTTTTTAAATCACAGAATCAGTCTCAGATTTGGAAGGAATTTTAAAGACATCTAGATCAGTCTATATCTGACCAAGTTTCTCCTCTACCATACACTCAATAAGACCCATCCTCTTCATAAAGACCTCCTGTAAGGCAGAGAATTCTCTGGAGACAGACTATTTTACTCTTGGATGATTCTAATCATCAAAAGATTTTTTTCTTATATCAAACTTATCATGAACACTTCCATCCCTACTCCATACCACCAAGTTTTCCCTTCTCAGTTCTTTGAACTGATTCTTGTATGGCATATTAGGCTTTCTGTGACCAATCTGTTTATCATATCAAAGAAACTTAAAGTTGGAGTGTTCCCAAAAGCCATTTAGTCTAATTTTTTCTAGAATAGATGCCATCATAGATGGCATGTGCTCATTCAACCTTTCCCTGTCTCCTGAAAGAAAGCCTGTTGTCTTCTAAGAGGGTCCATTCTATGTTGGGATAGCTTTAAGGGTTAGAAAGTTTTTCCTTTTATTCATCTTTAAGCTGTATCTCTGTAGTGTAAACCTACTATTCCAAATTTTGTGCTTTGGGCCAACTAGAACAAGGATGAAATCACTTTTAAGATGATCTCTCAGCTACTCTAGTATTTCAGACAGAGTTCTAGATAGTTGAAGTTCCCCATCACTAAAATATTATGTGGTCATATCATGATTGTGACCTGTTTTCTCATTTCTTTTTTTTAATTTAGATGGTCTATAATATACGCCCTAATATATTATCTCTTCTTTTTTTCTTCCATTTATCTATGTGAAAATGTTTCTGCCATTCCTCTTTCTCACCTTAAAGTAAATATCTTCTCACAAGAGCACATCCACTTAATAAATAAAGCTACTGCAACATTCTACCTTATTATCTATTCAAAGTATTACTTTCCAGGCCCATAATCCAGTCAGAATTCTTATTCCATCAAGCATCAGAGATACTTGCAAAGTCAATTTTGCATGTATCTCTAGGATATCTATTTTGCTAAGCCTGTTACCCAAAATTTTTCCCCATGTATACATCATCAAAAGTGATGGATTTTATTTCTGGATATCTTCTTGCATATTGTCATCTCTTATGCTATTCTACTTTCTTCCCTGTATGTATTAACCTCTGAGGTACCAACCTTAGATTTTTTTTTTCCTTTTTGACAAAAAAATCTTCAGGTTTTCTTCATGAAAAATATCTTGTGGGAAATTAAGGAGGTGAACCATAGTTTTAGTGTATAGATATTTATTACTTATAATTAAATTATGTTTTCAACTATTGGAATTTTATTTTTTCTCTTTTCTTTCCTCTTCCTAGAAAAAAAGAAAAATAAAACCCTTATAAAATTTTACATGGACAAACAATATGCATACCAATAATTAAAATGCATCTCATTAGGCCATCACTTCTTTTTCAGGAGATGGGCAGCAGCCTATATCATCCTCTTCAATCAAAGTTGATTCTATAGTCATTAGACTCGCAATGTCTTTACAATTGTTCATCTTTTACAATATACTTTTTATAGTATAAATTATTCTCCTAGTTCTGTTCTTTCCTTTCTGTATCAATTTAAACAAGTCTTCTGATGCTTTTCTGAAATCACTTTTATCATTTTTATAAGACAATATAGTATTGCAAGTCATTCATATGTCATAATTTGTTCAGCCATTTTCTATTTGAGATGAAATCCCTTAATGGATATAAAAGAGCTGCTATAAATATTTTTGCACATAAAGGTCCTTTTCTTCTTTGATCTCTTTCAGACACAGGTCCAGTAGCTGGCATCTCTTGGTCAAATATTAAGCAGTTTAGTTTCTTTGGGGGCATAATGACACATTGCTTTCCCAGAATTCCTGGACCAATTCACAGCTTTTGTATTCTATTTCCCCCTTTCATTCCCTTTCTTTTTAATAAACTTTTTGATTAGATTAAAAGGGTGTAGCAAGTTTGTTTTTACTGACTCTTGTTAATTATATTTGATATCTGACTGAGAGCCTTCTCTTCCACTCTTTTAAGCAGTATAATCCAGAAAAGCAAATCTCATTCTCAGATATTTTCTTAGCTTCTTTTTTTACCTATCAGTCTTGACTTTTTCTCCTGTATCCTTACTGACAATCTGTAATAATGATGTACCTTTCACCTGCATCCCTAAGGTCCATAGTTTTTTTTCTTCTGCCCTGGATTTCATAATCCTTAGAAATATTCTCTAGATTATTTCTGGTATAGGTATCATATGAGCCCACATGAATTGCCAGGAATGGGTAGTGATCATTAGGTTTGACATGTCTGGTGAGGTTTTCTGTCATGTCCTAGGGATTCTGGGATAGACCAGGCTTCTGTATTGTTTATGCCAGGCTAACAAATAACTGAGTAGGGAGTCACCAATTACTACTACCCATCTTTTTTGACTCTGACAATTACTGTAGAACCATTCACCTGAGAATTTTGTTCAGTATTTTTTAGAGATCAAGAAACTACTTCTCCAGATGACATATTCTATAGAATTTGCACTTTTAAGAGAGGAAATGGATTTTAATAGATGAAGATGTAAAGAAAGTATGTTAAAAAATAAGGTATGGTCTGTAAAAATCCACAGAAATAGGAAATGGCAATATGAAATAAGGAAACAACTAATGTAGTGTTTGGCTGGGAGAAAGAGTGAATGAAGTATAATATAATGCTGGATAGAGAGACAAGAGCCAGATAGCTAACAGCCTTACTTAAATATAAGGCCAAGCAATTTATTTTTTGTCCTATAGGTTTTAATGAACCATTGAAAGTGAGCAGGGGTTAAATCTGGTCAGACCTGAGAATTAGGAAGCTTAATTTCAAATTTGCATGAAAGATGAATTGGAGAGGAGAGAAATAGGAGGCAGAAGAAAAACATCTTGGAAACTCTTAAAGGGGGAGGAGAGAGAGAGAGAGAGAGAGAGAGAGAGAGAGAGAGAGAGAGAGAGAGAGAGAGAGAGAGAGAGAGAGAGAGAGAAAGAGAGAGAGAGAGAGAACAAATCTGAAAAAGGAATGATATTGATAGTATGGTAGAATGGCTATGTTGTTCAGTCATTTTCATTCATCAGACACTCTGTGACCACATTTGGAGTTTCGTGACAGAGATACTGGAGTAGTTTGCAATTTCCTTCTCCAGATCATTTTTATAGATGAGGAAACGGAGGCAAACGGTTATTGACTTGCCCAGCATCACACAACTGGGGAGTGTCTGAGGCTGGATTTGCCAGCTGAGGGGGGACAGTGGATAGAGTGCTGGTCCTGGAGTCAAGAAGACTCATTTTCCTGAGTTCAAATCTGGCCTCAGATCCTCACTAGCTATGTGACCCTGGGCAAGTCACTTAACTCTGCCTCAGTTTCTTCATTTGTAAAATGAGATGGAGAAGGAAATAGCAAACCCTTCCAGTATTTTTGCCAAGAAAACTCCAAATGGGGTCACAAAGAGTCAGAAATAACTGAAAGCAACTAAACAAGAAAAGCAACAATAATAGAGTAGTGATAGTGGTATCAAGATGGAAATGCTAGAATTGACATCTGATTGGAGAGTGAGGTAGAGAGAAGAGCCAAAGATGATGTCAAAGTTTTGAATTTGGATAACTAGGAAAATGCTGCAGTCACCAGTAGAAACAAATAAGTTCATAGCAGGTATAGGTTTGGGGAAGAAGATAATTAATTTTGGACACACTAAGTTTTTGGTACCAGTGGAACATCTGAGTAGAAGTAATAGCAGTGGAAAATAGACTCAAACTGAGGAGAGAAATCAGAACTGAACACACACACACATTTATAATTTATCTACATATAGGGGATAATTGAAATCACAGGAAAGAATGAAATTCTCAATGTCCATCAACAAGCATTTATTAAGTACTTATGTTTTAAGTATTGTTCTAAGTGCAGAGGGTACAAAGGGCAAAATATTTGCTTTCAAAGATTTTGCATTCTAATGGAGGAGACATGTGAATAATTATGTGCCTGTATAAAAACAAAACATTTATAGAGTAAATAGAAGATAACTTGAGAGTAGGTTGGAGGGAAAAGGAGGAGGCCTGCTACAGAAGATGGGATCTAACCTGAATCTTAAAGAAAACTGGGGAAGCTAACAGGAGGAAATAGGGAGGGAGGGTATTCCAAGCATGAGGGGCAGCTGGTACAAATGTCCTATAGGACAAAAAAATACATTTTAGGATTGGAGTGTTAGATGAGAAGAACAAAGTAGGCTAAAGTAGTTGGGTTGCAGAATGAATGGAGTGGAGTAAACTATTTATAAGAACACTGGGAAAGGTTGGAAGAGAGAAATCTACTGACTACATTTGTTTAGTAATTTAAAATTTGCATCTATACTAATTATTTCATTCATGACTCAACACTCTGGCAACTAGAGATATTCCCTTTTTATAGATGAAGAAAATGGGAGGGGTTAAATACCTTGTTCAAAATTATGAATATAGAAAATGTTTGAGGTAGGATTTAAACTGAGGACTTGTTGAAATGTACTAAGTTTGACACTCCTCCATATTGCCTCTGAGAAAGTAAAAGAAAGGATAAATGGGTGAATGACAGAGTTTTAGAGAAGACTTAAATTTAATAAGTGGATGGAGGAAGATGACCCAAAAAGGAAAGGTTTGAATGCTAAGAAGAAGTCTAGGATAGAGCAATGGTTCTGAATGTGAAGAAGAAAAGTATTTCTAAAAAGAGAAGGTGGTCAATAACGTACATTTTACAGAAAGTTTAAGCATGGGTAGGGTGAAAAATGAGGCATTTTGATTAGGTCAGGGAATTCTAATGCTTTTGACTGACTAAATATTTCTATGAATTTAGGTAAGGTTGGTATTCCACTTTAGTAAATCAGTTTCCATGCTTGGATTATGACTTGTACAATGAACAAAATGCAATTTATTTGGGAGATATAAAGAGTTCAGTTATATTGTGAATGGAAATTTAGGAACAATATCTATGCTTAGTGGAAAAATGTACTGAAAGAACATATGTGATCAACATGCAGGGAAGGGAAGTAAAATAGATCGCTGAATTTTGAAACAGGTTCTTTATAAATGGGGTCCCTCACCCACACAAAGCATCACTGACAATTCTGATAAATGTTTTTTTTCTTAAATCTGCTGCTTGTGTTGACACTGGAAAATTCTTTTTAGGATTGAATAAAAACCCTTCAATGCTATACTTTTACTTTAAACTGTAGTGTTAAAGCAAAGTTGAGTTTATATTTATGAAATTTCAAACTACTAAATATTAAGAGGAGACTGGAGAAAATTTTCTGAATTTTTTAAGTATAGGAAAAGAAAGTTTTATACTATTATTTATTCAATTTTATAGGTGGTGCTTCATTGGATCTTAAAGCTTGTCCTCCTAAACCATCTAAATGGATCCTGGATATGACATGGTTGAATTTGGTGGAACTTAGTAAACTTAGACAATTTTCAGATGTCCTTGATCAAGTAGGTGAAATATTTAATTAACTTTATAATAATGTGACATTGAGCATTAATATTTAAAGAACACTGATCATTCATTGATTGCCACAGTGTTTGGGGAGGAGAAATTTTCTATTATCACCTTTATTTTGACATCTATACAAACTTTCCCTTTTTGTTCAACTAACCACGACTCTATTTTTACCACTTGGACATGATGAGGAACTACCCAGCTGGGCCATTTGAGGTTTCTAAATAGAAAAGGTGGTAGATGAAGAGATAAAAGAAGATATCCTGCCAAGGATCAATGTAGTAAAATGTTAACATTTTCATTCTCTTTAAATTTATGCAATTGTTTGCTAAGTCTTAAAAATTAACCAAAAATCACCCTCTTGTTGGAGACTTGTTTGTCCCTTCTTGTGACAGAGTTGAGAACCTGTGAAAGCTAAATAAATACAAGTGGGTAAATCCATTTTACATACTTTTGCTCAATAATTAAATTTAGCTTCCAATCCAGAATTTGAACAAAATCAAGAAACGTGCTCAGAATAATTGCTTTTGTCCGATGCCAAGGCAACCTTATTCTTGGTATTCTTATCTAAATACATTTCTCTGCTAGGCAAAGGGGGAAAAACCCACCAAAAACAAAAAACAAAAGGAGGGCTCCCCAAACATATCTTATATTTATTTTTTTAAATTGAATTATTTATTTTTAGTTTACAACATTCACTTCTATTAGTTTTATATTTTCTTCCTGTCCCTCCTCCTTTGTTCTCCAAGATGACATGCAGTCTGATATGGGCATTACACATACATTCCTATTAAACACATTTTCACATTAGTCATATTCCACAGAGGAATTATAACCAATGAGAAAAACCACGAGAAAGAAAAAGAAACCCAAGAAAATAAAACAAAAAAGAAAATAGTCTGCTTCATTCTTCATTCCAACTCCATAGTTCTTTCTCTCATGTGTCTTTTGGAATTGTTTTAGGTCCTTGCATTGCTGAGAAGGACTAAGTCCATCAAAACTAATCTTTGTACACTATGGATGTTACTGTGTGTAGTACTCTCTTGGTTCTACTCTCCTCACTCAGCATCAGTTCATACAAGTCTTTCCCGGTTTCTCTGAAGTATGTCTGTTCATCATTTCTTACAGCACAATGGAATACTATGGCATTCATATACCACAACTTGTTTAGCCATTCCCCAATTGAGGGGAATCCCTCAATTTCCACTTCTTGGCCATCACAGAAGGATCTACTATAAATACTTTTGTACATGTGAGCCCTTTTCTCATTTTTATCATCCCTTTGGGATACAGTCCTAGAAGCAGTATTTCTGGGTCAAAGGATATGCACATTTTTATAGCCCTTTGGGCATAGTTCCAAATTATCCTCAGAATAGTTGGATCAGCTCACAGCTCCAACAACAATAAGTTAGTGTTCCAACATTCCCACATCCTCTTCAACATTGATCATTTTCCTGTTTTGCCACATTACCCAACCTGATGGGTGTCATGTGGTACCTCAGAATTGTTTAGATTTGTATCTCTCTAATCAAGAGTGACATAGAGTATTTTTTTCATATGACTTTAGATAGTTTTAATTTCTTCCTCTGAAAACTGCCTGTTCATATCCTTTGACCATTTATCAATTGGGGAATGACTTGTATTCTTGTGATTTTGACTCAGTTCTCTCTATATTTTAGAAATGAGGCCTTTATCAGAGACTGTGGTTGTAAAAATTCTTCCTCAGTTTTCTGCTTCCCTCCTAATCTTGGTTGCATTGGCTTTGTTTGTGCAAAACCTTTTCAATTTAATGTAATCAAATTTGTCCATTTTGCATTTCATAATGTTCTCTATCTCTTGTTTGGTCATAAATTCCTTTATTCTCCACAAATCTGGCAGGAAAACAATTCCTTGCTACACTAATTTGTTTGCAGTATCAACTTCCATACATAGATTGTGTACAATTTGGACTTTATTTTGGCATATGGTATCAGATGTTGGTTTATGCTCCGTTTCTGCCATGCTATCTTTCAGCTTTTCCCAGCATTTTTTTGTCAAACAGTGAGTTCTTATCCCAGAAACTGGGGTCTTTGGCTTTATCAAACAGTAGATTGCTATAATCATTGACTTCTGTATCTTGTGTACCTAACCTATGCCACTGATCTACCCTTCTATTTCTTAACCATTACCAAGTGGTTTTTATCAGTGCTGCTTTATAATACAATTTGAGATCTGGTATGGCTAGGCCACCTTCCCTAGCATTTCTTTTCATCTATTCCCTTGATATTCTAGACCTTTTGTTCTTTCAGATGAGTTTTGAAGTTTTCCAGCTCTTAAAAATAATTTTTTTGTAGTTTGACTGATACGGCACTGAATAAATTAATTTAGGTAGAATTGTCCTTTTTATTATATTAGCACAGACTACTCATGAACAAATGATGTTTTTCTAGTTATTTAAATCTGACTATAATTCTGTGAAGAGTGTTTATAATTGTGTTCATTTAGTCCCTGGTCTTGTTTTGGCAGGTAGACTCCCAAATATTTTATAATGTCTATAGTAACTTTAAATGGAATTTCTCTTTCTATCTCTTGCTGTTGTGCTAAGTCTTATATTTCTAATAGACCTAATAACCCAAATGCAGGCTATCATATCATTTGTAACTTGATATTCTTCATGTATAA
This sequence comes from Petaurus breviceps papuanus, assembly GCF_028583685.1. Classification (NCBI taxonomy): domain Eukaryota; kingdom Metazoa; phylum Chordata; class Mammalia; order Diprotodontia; family Petauridae; genus Petaurus; species Petaurus breviceps. Next base: position 13,040,931 of record NW_027186349.1, read on the forward strand.
TTGAAGTATTTGAAGAATTTATAGAATTATTGAAATTGTAATTCTTTTCAGTATCATTTAGAGAGTTTGATTCCACAAGTGGAATGAATAATCTGGTGATTACATGGCTATTTTTATTAAAAGATTTCATCCATAGCTTATTTCAGGCTCTCCTTGTATATGCAGTTTGGGATGAAGCCCCCTAATGATCCTTCTTCCCTGAACCAAACTTTCCCAGGCACAAGTCAGCAAGAGTAAATCATTATATTTCACAGTAATGAAAGGTATAGCTTCTTATAAAGAAACTATCCATAAAACATAAATTGGAAGTTTGCCAACAGAGTAAGCAGTACACAGGACATGCATACTCCACAATTTCTACATATCAGTCAGAAGCAGAACCATTAGAAAAATTTCTTCTGGAGTCAACTAATATTGATATTTTTAGCTCTAACTTTAGTGGTCTCACCAGTACCAGATAGAGGGAAATGTTTATCCCTTTCTTCTAGTCATCACCTGCTTTTTTTTTTTTTAACACTCTATAGTACAGCCAACTTCACACATGGGTGACCTCTTGTTGGTTATAGGACCATGTTAACCAAGATAAGAGGGGCACTATGGGTGTGTATGGTAGACATTGGGCTACCATATTAATATTTTTCTTCCCTGCAACTTCTTCTTCCTTTTAATTCTTATCATTTCTGCTGAAAGTTGAGGGTTGCATTTGTTAGAAGCAGATTTCACAGTAATGAGGGATTGTCTAGTTGAAGGCCTGTTGTTCCCTTGGCTATGTTACCAACACCTGTCATAACACAAGATGTAATTAATTTAATAGGTCCTGACTTTTTCAGTAGTTTAAATAAATATCATTGAATGGAAACAAATGTAGGAAAATCAGAACATTTTTATATGAAAAGAAAGTAACTGATGTTCAAAATTGTCAAGCTTGCCTCAAATTACCACCACTGTGCCTTTCCTTAAGCACCATAATCTCTTACTTCTTTTCTTTGTTGTAATTCATTTTTAATGCCCTACATTCATTAGTCATCTTAGTTTTGCATCTGGAACATGCTTTACTTGTAATGAATTTGCTCTCATTTGTCTCATTTATCTTCTTCCTATAATTCAGTTATTTAGAGTTCTAAGGGACATTAGAGGTCAAGTGCAATTCTCTTATTTATAGATGAGAGAACTGAGGTTTGAAGACATTAAATAACTTGCCCAATATGACATAGCTAGTGGGTGTCTAAAGGAGGAGCTGAATTTACATCTTGCTAACTATAGGTCAGTGCTCTAACCACTACTCCCTGCTGTCTCAGTCTTTGGTGTTTGGAGAAGTAGTAGTTTTTTTTCTGATCTCAACTTGTTTAAACATGTATATACTAATATTTTCCTATTACTCAAATACTCACCAAAGTAATTTACCATTTGAATTTATGTCTTTTTGTATGTTTTATGTATTTATTCACTCTGTCTTCAGTTGTCTAGCCATGTGAATTTTTCTGACTTAGACTGTTAGAGGCCAAAGGATATGGAGAGTATTTGTTGGCTCTTCATACATTGCTTAAACATATGAGCATTCTGACAATCCTGTTTCAGTCAATAGCAATTATTAATCACCTACCCTGTGCCAGATACTGTTCTGAGTGCTTAGAATACAAAGAAAAACAAAAGACAGACCCCATTCTCAATGAACTCAATCTAAAGGAGGAGAAAACAGGCAGACAACTGAATGTAAACAAGACATATACAGAATCAATTGGAAATAATCAACAGAGGGGAGGCACCAGAAGTAAGGAAGTATATAAAAAAATAAATTTTTGTAATAGATGAGACTGTAGTTGGGACTTGAAGGAAACCAGGGAATCCAAGAGTTTAAAGTGAGGAGAGAAAGTATTTAAAGCATTGGGGGACAGCCAGTGAAAATGACTGGATTTTGGAGATGGAGCATCCTGTGGAAGGAACAGCATGGAGGCCAGTGTCACTGGATCACAGTGTATATGGGAGTAAAATATACGAATACAGGAAAGGCAAAGGGCACCTAGGTTATGAATGACTTTGAAATCTAATTGGAGAATTTTATATTTGATCTTGGAATTGATGGGGAGCCAGTGGAGCCATTGTTAAATACAGAAGGATGGGGCATAGTCATACTGTACTTTAGGAAAATCAATTTGACAGCTGAGTGGAAGATGGACAAGTGGGGAAAGATTTAAGGCACAAAAATCAACCCATAGGCTGTAGTAATATTCCAGGCATGTAATAATGAAGCCCTCTATGAATAGGGCAATGACAATTTCAAGGGAGAGAAGGAAATATATACAAGAGATGTCACGAAGGTAAAATCAATAGGTCTTCAAAATAGACTGGATGTAGAGAGTAAGAGAGAATGAGGAATTATGCATGACACTTAGGTTGCAAGCCTGGGTGACTAGGAGGATGATGATATTCTTCATATTAATAGAGAAGTTAGGAAGAGAACATAGTATTAGGAAAAATATGATGAGCTCAATTTTTGATGTTTAATTTAGGATATATATTGGAAAACCAATTTGGGATATTCAGTGGGCAGTTAGAGATGTGAGAGTAGAGGGTAGAAGAGAGGTTAAGGTTGGAAAAGTAGATCTAGGAATCATCAGCATAGAGATGATAATTGATTCCATGGAAACTAATGAAATCTCCAAACAAAATCGCAATAGAGGATGAAACAAAGAGGACTTAGGACATAGTTTGGAGGGGGGAGGGTATACCATAATTAATATACATATATATACCTGGATGAAGATCCAGAAAAGGAAACTTAGGAGCATAGATAGAGGAGAACCAAGACTGAATAGTGTTATGAAAATCTAAAGAGAGTATTAAGGAAAGGAGGGTGATCGAAAGTGTCAGAAGCTGTAAAGATGTCAAGAAGAATGAATGAGAAACAGCCATTGGATTTGGCAATTACAAGATCATTGATAGGGAGAAGTGCCAATTGAATGATGAAGTCAAATACCAGACTGTAGAGTATTACAATAAGAGCAAGAGGAAAGAAAGTAGAGCCAGCGATTGTAGATAACCTTCTCAATTATTTTGCATTAAAAATGCTTTTAAAAGTTTATTTTATTTGTGTTGAGCAAATGAGAATTAAGATTGAATTATAAAATTATTTATTAATTAATTTATTCTCTATGAAGTACATACTTTAAAAAACCCCACAGGAAATGTAGGGATAAATATATAGAATTTGCCTTGTCATGTGTTAATACAACTTGAATACAGAGTCGATCTTATTTCATTTTTAACTTTGCTCTCACTCTTTAGCACTCAAATATAAAGTTTAACAAAAAAAGAGGTCAAGTCCATAAATGTTTAGGTGGTCCAGAATTTCTGATGAAAACTTTTTTGCAAGGTATTATAGCCTGATTTTCATGTGGTGTGACATAGATTTTTTTTAATCTCTTGGTATTTTAAGATTTCAAGAAATGAGAAAATGTGGAAAACTTGGTTTGATAAGGAAAATCCTGAGGAGGAACCTACTCCAAATGCCTATGATCAATCTCTTGACTGCTTTCGACGTCTTTTGCTTATTAGGTCCTGGTGTCCTGACAGAACCATTGCACAGGTAAATTATGGAATGAATGTTTTAGAGAGGATGATTATTTTAGACATAATCTAGTTTAAACTTCATTTTACAAATGAGGAAATTGAAGTGTCAGACATGAGGGAAATTAATAGCTCTTAAAAACACGACTGCATTTCAAAGTAAATATATTTTATATGTAAATTTCAGTGTGATCATCAATTCATCTAAAATGCTATACTTGGAGTCAACAGGTTTAGGTTCAAATCTTCTCTTTTATTTGTGACCCATGTAACCATATGTTCTTATTTTCTTTTAAAAAGTTTTACTTCCTATTCATATATTTGGTCAGTCATTAGTTAGTAATCATATATTAAATGCCCAGTAAGTGCCAGTTCCTGTACTAAATATTAGGGTTACAAAGAAAGGCAAAACATAGTTATTGCCCTCAAGTAGCTCACAGTGTATTGATGGGGGAGGACAAAATATATATAAAAAAGAAGTCAAAAAGAGTGGATGAAGGTGGAGGAAGGGATTGTACTCATGCTTGGGAAGGCCATGATGAAGACCTGCAGTTAGTTGGGAAATAATGAGATATCTACCCTAGATACCTTCCTTAAATGAAGGATCTGGGAGGAACTCTCTGATGTTTACCTTCCTCCCTGTCCAATAAGAAGGAAGAAGGATGTCATGGGCAGGCATACTGAGGAGGTGTGAGCTTCAAATTTTATGTGACCTTGTAGGAAGATAAGTTTCTGGAGACAGTGAAGTCCAAGAGAGCAGCCAGGTGGGATATAATGTTTTTCTTTCTGGTTGCCAACCAATGAGCTCCTTTTTTTCAGATGGATATGTGCTTAAAGTACTACTTGATATTTGAATCATTCTGGTTATACTGATACTTTATACTGTTGTGGATGTTGTCTAAAGCTGTGGAATCCAGTATAGATGGTTATCTCCTTTGGAAAGTATGGTTCTGGTTTATTTAGAATATGAAATAGTGGGGTAACAATTATTCATGTTTTAAAAAATGGCTCAAGTATATTATTGGTGGTATAAGCAGAGTGTTAAATAAGCACATAGCATCTCAGCACAAGAAAGGACCTAAAACCTTTTAAAACTTAAAAAAAAACATATTCAGGTTTGGAGATATCCTGTGTTATTCTACTGTGGTGACTTTTTTTAGTGCTTTGAATATTCCATTTTGCTAATAATAAGAAGTAATGGGTTGGTGAGTAGGATCACATAGAAACATGACATAACAAGTCAAGAGTTTTCTAAATCTTACAGTCCTATAGAAGTCATCTATTAGATTTTGGGCAAGAGTAAGCTACAAAGACCCTCAAGCCCACAGCTTTCATTTATGAAAATTAGCATTCTGGGTGGCTAGAAAGTATCTTGGCCTGAAGGATTTTTTAAAATTAATATGTTTCAATCAGTATGTTAATGTCTTAAGAATCTTGCTTCATGAAATCTTTCTAAAGCCTGTAGACAAAAGACTTAATATCATAGAAGTTTTTTTACCTCCAAGAGGCTGGTTGGTTAATGCCTATATAAGTGACTAATTTGAGGATTTCTTTAAATGAAGCATAGTACAATAGTAATAAGAATTCACTAAGGCATGTAGAGAGATCTCTTATTGTAATTCTGCAGAGAGTTTGTAATTGAGTGCCAAAGTACAATGGAACAACTATCTCATAATCCAGCAGATCATTTCTCAATAAGGGAATAATATATTCTCTCCTACTTATTATCTCAAAATCATGGAAAAGTCATGTCATTTGTCCAGGTCTAAATTTTTCTCATCTGTTACATGACAAGGTTGATCTTCACGAGATAATTTCTAAAGTTTCTTCTAGCTATAAATACCCTGGGCCCCATTATCTCAACATCCTAAATTCCCATTTTAGATTTCAAATTATCATCATTTAGACAATACCTCCTAACATCCTCAGCATTATTATTATTATTTTGTCCAAATAAGTCCCAACCAGCTCATCTTCCTCTGAGATAGTAAAGAAGTTGTGAATCAAACTCGGATGGGGTCATTAGAGTACAAGCAATACTTTAATAGCAAAATGTCTATTTCAAAATGTCAATTTAAAAAAAATTATAACTCTGTTACCATTTATCTGTGTTTGATTTGGACTTAAAAACTGGTTTCAGGGAAAACACTTCAGTTTCTTTCACTTCTACATATTAATTTCTCAGTTATACTGGCAAATTCACTGTTCTTAAATGTTCAGTGTAAGTTAAACAGGACATGTGTCCCATTATATTATCTGAAAGGTGTGACATAGCAAACCCTATTCTTTATTAACCTTATATATCACATTTTCTTGCCTCCTTCTATGTAAAAAAGCACCATTTTCTAAGCATTTTTGTTATAAAATATCACTCCTGATACCCATACAATACGATATTCTTCTACTATTTCTTTTTTCAACAATACCCTTGAGTTCAATGAAAGGTTTTTGTTTGTTTTTGTACTAAACATAACCATCATTGCTTCTAATAATATTTTAGCTTCTTTTTGAAAGAACATGGTGAGTAGGCAGTCAATTCAGGTCAGAAGGATATATTAGGTATCATATGTATATTAGGTACTAAATGTATATGCATTTTTATAACATTAAGACCAAATATTAGGGATATATGAAGGAGAAAAATTAAATTCAAAGCAGAGCAAAAGCCATTACACAAATGGGAAAAATAATGAATAAAGGAAACATGGGAGAAAGTGAAGAAGAGAAGAAAACAAAAGTTGAGAAAGACCAAAAGTGTTTACAGTGATTACATGCTTTGAAATCAAATGACACAGCTTTATTAGTGTTAATATTCCATGCAAATTTCTAGGAAAATATGGTGTTTTACCCAATACTTGTATAAACTAAATTAACAGTGAGTTATCAAAATTTCAAAGGGAATTGCTTTGGAAAGTCAAGAATTCTCATATGAAAGCATGATCTTTACCACTTGAAACCCCTTAGACATAGAAAAACTATTTAGAGATCTCTGGATAGGCATAGTACCAGAAGGGTTAATAGGAAGAGGATAATTTATTTAAGTAAATGCTTATATTTTCTTAGCACAGTGCTTGGCCTATTGTGAATGTTTAATAAATGCTTTTTCATTCATTAGGTTATAGATATTGGAAAGAGAAGTGGTGGAAGTCCATGGGAATTACTAGGTAGGATAATGATTGTTAGTAAATTCTAAGTGGAACAAAGAAGATTTTGTATATAATGTACATAGACACATACGTAAAAGCAATATAGTACTTAGAGAAACTAAAAGAAAAAGACTTGCAAAGCTCTGCTGCATTATTACACATACTCCCACAATCACTTTAAACATATTCCTGATAATGGAATATTCTTTAGGAATATCATTCTTGATTTTGTTAACTTGCATATTTCATTATGCTTTACTTTCTCTAGGCCCGGAAATATGTCATGGATACTATGGGAGAAAAATATGCAGAAGGAGTTATCCTAGATTTGGAGAAGACATGGGAAGAATCAGATCCACGAACTCCACTAATCTGTTTTCTGTCTATGGGCTCTGATCCTACTGATTCCATTATTGCATTGGGAAAAAGATTAAAAATAGAAACACGCTATGTTTCTATGGGTCAAGGTCAAGAAGTTCATGCTCGTAAGCTTTTACAGCAGACCATGGCAAATGTAAGGAAACTACAAAAACTTTAGTTTAGTGTTAGTTTTCGCTCAAAACTGATAACCATGAAATTGTGCAGTGTCCTTTGATTCATTAATATTACTATTATGGACCTTAGATGGCTATCTATGTATATTTGAGCATCTTTGGAGGAGGCTCTAAGACAAGCACTCTCTGTTCATTTTCAATATTAGAATGAAATAAGGGACCTACAAGTTGGTGAATATTTAATAAAAAGTTTAATTTGCCATGACACAACAAAATATGTAACAAGAAAACCTGGTCATTAGCTTCTCTGGACTACCTCCCCCAACTCACCTTCCATCTCCATATGCAAATACATCTAGTTTTAGGACAAGACATAGTGAAATATATGGTGACTTGTATGTTCTTCAGAAATCCATCAATGAGGACAGGCCCTAATTTCCTATCGCTGGGAATTTTTATACCTTTAGGTAATAAGGAAACTTCATTGGGGAAATAAAAGATATTCAGTTACCAGCAATAGCTTTTTATTCTTTCAGAGAATGCTGTTGCTGTTCAGTCAGTTGGGTCTGATCCTTTCTGCCACCATTTGCAATTTTCTTGGCAAAGATACTGGAGTGCTTTGTATTTCCCTTTCCAGCTCATTTTACAGATAAGGAAACTGAGACAAACAGAGCTAAGTGACTTGACGAGGGACACATCGCTATTAAGTGCCTGAGACCAGATTTGAATACAGGTCTTCCTGTCCCGATGCCCACCACTCTACTCACTATGCTACTTAACTGCTCTTTAGGTAGTGCTAATCCCTCCTAAAGGAGCGGAGAACAGGCATAGGCTTAGCCCATGTTTTGAATAGGGAGAAAGAAGCTTCTCTCAGAACACCCAAATAGAGGTACCTAATATTATGATCCACCAATTAGTATTTTTATGTTTCATTCTTCCAGAAAAAAGTAACACAACTATTTTAAACATATGCTTTAAAATATTTTGGTATTTAGAAAATGTCTATAATGGAAATATATAGAATTCAAAATAACTTTTATATGTTTGAACAGTTAAAATCTCTTTATTCTTTACCCAACACCTTGCTTTCTATTACTTGATATTTAGTAGTGTCAGTGCTATACTGAATTTGGGAAAATGAAAGTAAGTAACAATGTATATCCAATTAATCTTTTCTGTGACTACAGAGATTACATTATGTCCCTTTGGGCATACATAAGAATCACAGAATTTTGAAGGTGAAAGAATCCTCAGAGGTTATATAGACTAACTTATACCATATCTACCTTCAGAGGGCTTCCTATTGGGGAGTGTACAACATGAATACAGATAAACATGAGAGAACAGTCTTAGATGAACAGTAAATCTGATAGGAAGATTTGGAAGGGTTGAGAACTAAATCAGCCATAAGGAAGTAGAATCAGTGATAGGAGATTATTTTTTTTTCTAGGATCTTGGTAGAGAGGATAGAAGTGGTATCATAGACTGACATAATGGAGAGTCAGGGGGAGTTTATTAGTATGGTGGAGACATGGATATATTAGTAGGTATTCAACAGAAAGGGAGAGATTGAAAATAGAAAGAGAAAAGGAACAATCATTGAAGAAGTATCTCAGAAAAATTATGTGGGGACTAGATTATGGGCATAAGTAGAGGGGTTAGATTTGGCAAGGAGAAAATGTTCATCTTCCTGAGTGACAATAGCAAAGGATTCAGTTAATCAACCAAACTTAGTATGTTCCAGACACTGACTTTAGCGCTGGAATGCAAAAAAAAGGCTAAAACAAAGCAAAGCAAAGCAAACTGAAAACAACCCAAGGCCAAACAGAAACAGAAACAAAAGAAAAACCAGTCCCTGTCCTGAAGGAGCATGCATTCTAATGAGAGAGACAACATATATTCTCTAGATACATTAAATACTGAGTAAATTTAATCTGAAAATGGAAGGTATTTAGCAATCATGGGGATTATGAAAGCCCCATTTTACAAAGGGGATTTTTAAAGTTATATCTTAAAGGATTTAAGGCAAATGAAATGGAAAGGAAAGTAGATAGATCATTCCAGGATTCAGGGATAGTCAATGCAAAGACACAGAGATGGGAATTGGAGTATTGTATTTGAAAGGTTATAAGTAAGTTAGGTTAGTTGTATGTTAGAGTGTATAGAAGGGAACACACATAAAAAGAATAGAAAATTAGGAAAAGAACAGGTTATAAAAATATTTAAATGACAGAGGACATGATGGCTGATCCTGAATGGAATACAAAGCTATTGGAACTCCACAAACAGGGAGATATGATCAATCCTATGGTATAGTGACTGGATTTAAGAGGCAAAGGAAATGTTTTCATCTATGGAATAGGGAAAATTGTTTCATTAACACTGGATGGCTTTGATTTTTTTCCCAGTAAAGTAGTAGGTAAGGTCTTTTGTTGAAAGTCAAAGATTTGGGAGTAGCTATTATGAGGAGTTTTAATAGTTAATCAGAGATGGAAAAAAAAGATTGCTATGTGATAGGGCTCAGTTGAGTTAGGAGAAAGGGCCAAGGTATTCAAAGGTAGCAGACAGTATATATTCTAAACAGTTAATCAAGTTGTTAAGGTCAAAGACTGTGAAGAGAGGAAAAGAACAGTTCATGGGTGTGGTTTGGGAAAATAAACAGCATCTTTGGAAGAACTGGCACAAAGAAGGGTTGAAAGAACAGGAGATTATAATTAAGAAGAGAAATTCAGAATTAAAGAACATCGAGGTGGCACAGTTACACATGATCAATGGCATAATTTAGTGGATGGCTGAAGTAGGTTAATAAAGATTTAGTTCTTGGGAGATGAAAATGTTGATCACCTGGGAGGTTTGAACGCACAGCACCATGCCCCTTTGTTTTATGCCTTTTGAGAATATGTTACTTTTTGAGTTCCTTCTTCATCCACATATAAGTCTCATTCAGATCTCCCTTCAGCTTCAAAATTGTTTGAATCTTTTGGATTTCCTTCTTTTGAGGTTCCCATCCCTCTTGGACTGACCTCTTTACAATTATTTGGAAGTATTGAATACTAATATAGAAATGAATGTTTCTGAGTATAACTGCAAAACAAAACTTAAACAAAATAAAAAAAAGCAAATCTAAGATTTAAAGATAACAAAGATGGTAGTGGATACAGTGGGACTGGTTAATTTTATGGACTAAACCATCTATATTATCAACTGATGGCCATCATATTTAATTGCTGTCAATATAAAAGGCAAAAAATTTTAAAATATTAAAGAAAAGATCATAAGAAAGTAGAGAATTAGTTTATAAACTCCTTGAGGGCAGAGCATATATTGAATATTTTAACCCCCCCCCCCATAAAAATATAGTAAATATTCAATGAATATTTGTAGATTTGGAAGAAAAGAGAAAGAACAATAGCTGAAAATGGGGGTTTTGGAGGGAAGTATCTATGGGGTGGTAAAAACTGCAGAACTGAAATCATTAGCAAGGAACAAAAATTGGAAAATAGAAATAGCAAAGTCAGCATATTAATCTTGGGATATTTAGTCAAGGATATACTATGTCTTCACACTGTATAGGCCTCAAAGGCATTGTTATTAACATGTATATCATGATACTTGGTGTTCTCAAAGATACCTAGGCCATGTGATTCAGTGGAAAGGAAACTGGGTTTCCAATCTAGAAGACCTGTCTTGTTCAAGTCACTTATTTTTTCTCATTTTTTTTGGCCTGTTAAATGTGGCCAATAATATTGCATTACCTACCTCAAAGATGAGGAAAGTTCTTTAAAAACAAAAATGTTATATAAATATGGAAATGATTATTTATAAGGGTTAAATTTTTTTCATTATGTCTTGTTTATTAAACAGAGAAGGGTGATTTTCATATCTTTTAGCAATATTTCCTCCCAAAAATGATGCTAAAGGTATTGACCTTAATTATCTGGAGAATTTAATGAAAGAGCACCAAAATCCATAACCATTCTAGATAAGGGAGCTAGTCCCATACATCAAATGAGAAATAACTGGCAACAAGGGTGCACCTGTTTAATTTGGGTATAAAGTAAGCACGTACCCTGTTGATTTGATCTCAGCCTCATGCAGTAAAATATGGAACTAAAATTGGAATCATAATCAGAGATATTTTTTAACCTTCCAGTTTTATATTTAGCTTTTAATTGCAGATGAAATGAAATATCTCCTCATTATTGGCAAGCTTGTGATTTGTCCCAATAATTAGTGTTTTTAATAGCGTTTGCATTGAAAGCGTTGTTATGGAATGACAGAATCAGCCAATAAGGGGCAGCAGCTCTAGTGCTGTCAAGCCATCATTAGAGAAATTAAACATCTAAAATAGAATGTGGACATCCCAAAGGAGCAAAAGGATCTTGGGGTATCATGAGATTATGTAGAAACTTGATAAGTTCTACATAAGAAGAAATCTGAATTAAATAAGTTGCCAAAGCAAAGAAGTTGGTCAAAGACTGTGGAGTTTAGGATGTCTTTTCTTAGCATGAGTGAAATATTTTACTAAGGTTGAGAGTATACAACTCTATTTAAGATTTCTGACTTGGGATATTATTGGATAATAATCTCTCACAAGGCAAAAGATGGATAAGTTTTCAGGTGGCGTCTGTGTATACATACATATGTATACATATGTTATATATGTATAATATACACACATATATGTATGCACACATATATAGGAAATGGTGATATTTGGTTTTTGAGGTGAAAGAGGTATGCAGTTTCTTTTTTTCTTATATTTATTCATTCATTCATTCATTCATTTGTTTGTTTGTTTGTTTATTTATTTTTTATTTTTGGATGGCAATTGGTGTTGTGACTTGCCCAAAGTCACATGGGTAGTAAGTGTGTCAAATTTCTGAGGCCAGATTTGAACTCAGGTCCTCCTTACTTCAGGTCTGGTTCTCTATTCACTGTCCCACCTTGCCACCCCAAGGTATGCAGTTTCTTGAAATACAGTACATTTCCTGTCTGAGAATAAATTGGGCATATACTGTGTGCCAGAAATTAGATTAGGCATTGGGTATTAAAAAAAATTAAATTGCCCTTTATATCAGCATAAGGAAATATAAAGGACAGCTTGGTTTCTCAATGGATAGAGCATGTGGCCTGGAGTCAAAAAGACCTCCATTCAGATCCGACCTCAGACACTAGCTGTGTAATCCTGGGCAAGTCACTTAGCCCTGTTGGCCACAGTTCCTTCATCTGTAAAATGAGTTGGAAAAGAAAATGGCAAATTACTCCAGTATCTTTGCCAAAAAAACTCCAAATGGAATTACAAAGAATCTGACATGACTGAAATAACTGAACAACAAAGGAAATATATCCAAATGAATCTAATATCTATTTTACTGTTTTAGAGAAATTTTAGCTCAGATAGCTAGGTGGTATAGTGGATAGAGTTTGAGGCCTGGAGTCAGGAAGGCTTATCTCCCTGATTTTAAATCTGGTCTCTGACCCTTATTAACTGTGTGACCCTGGGCAAGTCACCTAACCCTTTTTTGCCTCAGTTTCTTCATCTATAAAATGAGGTGGAGAAGGAAATGGCAAACCTCTCCAAGTGTCTTCTGCAAGAAATCCCAAAATGGGGACGTGAAGAGTTGGGCAGAGTAAAAATGTCTACTGTAGAACATTATGCTAGGGCTCTACGTATGTATGTCCTGGGTAGTGTATTATATACTAGGGCCCCCCTCTAGGGGGAGAATATCTGAAATTTAGTCCTTGTTCTCATAGACCTTGGAGCCTAAGTAGGTAGATAAGACACAGAACAGATAAATACATTAAAGAATTGTAAAACAATTTGTTATGTAAATTCTGGGTAGAAAAGATTTCTTAGAATGTTGACTTGGGAGAATAAGTGAAACCTTTTTGAAGAAGCCACATTTTATTTGTATTTAAAAGAATTAAAAAAAAATTTTCAGTGTTATTAGGAGAGATGGCTTTCCATATATGTGATAGAGAGTAAAGATATAGAAACCACAGTATTGGGAAGGGGGGAGAACACACTGAAAATAGAGAATAGAAAAGATCTAATTTGACTAGAGCAAAAGTTTCTAGGTGATCCAGTGCATAGAGCAGAGGTCCTAGAGTAAGGAAGATCTGAGATCAAATTTGACCTCAGACATTATTAGTTGTGTGATGCTGGGCAAATCATTTCATTTTTATCTGCCTCAGTTTCTTTAACTGTAAAGTGGGATAATAATAGCACTTACCTCCTAGGGTTTTTGTGAGGATCTAATGAGATATGTGTAGGTAATATTAGCACAATGCCTGGTATATAGTAAGCACTTATATCTCTTCCCATCCTCTAACTCCCTCTTTCTACTTCTCTCCCTGATTTTAAGACTGGAAAGGTAAGGTAGAGTCAGATCTAGAAGGCTTTAAATGCCAGGTAAATAAATTTAAACTTTATTCAATAGATAATAGGAAGCTATTGCAGGCAAATATTCTCTGTTGACCCACTCAATATGCTATGTTATACTGATGAGTTCATGATTAAAACAGCAATTCATACTGAGAGATATGAAATATGCTTTAAAAAGGAAAATGTTAATATTTACTTAAGTGTAGAGAGTATTTGCATCTTTTTAACACAGATTGAACCATATAGTTCCTTGTTTAAATAGGTCAGTTGTAAGTATTTTTACACATGTAATATACAAAATTTTATTACTTTTAGTGACCTTGCACAAATCTCTTCCATGGTACAATTTGAGACAAAAGTTCTTTCAAAATGATTTTAATGAATCACAAGGTCATCTCATCCTATTCCATATTCTTTTATTTTGATGTCTTTCCTCATGTTTCCTAGCAGTTATTTTTGTGATCTATTGGGAATTAGAGCTGGATGAGACCTTAGCCATCAAGTTCAACCTGCTCATTTCACAGATGAAGAAATTAAGGCCCAGAGAGGAAAAGTAAATCACAGTTACATAGATAGGAATAGCAGAGCTGGTATTTAAGATTAGGGTTTCTGGCCCAATTTTCTATAATTTCTAATAGCTATATACTTCACATTCTAGTTTACTGTAAACATTTATATATAAAAGCAGGCAAGGATGCATTTCTTAAATTGTCTCATTATTTTTTTCTGTTATTCTTAGAGCTATTGCTTATTAAATTCTCATCACTTTCTGTGGACTTTATGAGTGTTTAATCTATATGCAGAAGGAAGAAAATAGTTTTTCTTTTCATCTGCTTGATGCAGGGAGGATGGGCACTTCTTCAGAACTGCCATCTGGGCCTGGATTTCTTGGATGAGCTGATGGACATAATAATAGAAACAGAGACTGTGCATGGTGCCTTCCGCCTCTGGATAACCACTGAGGTCCACAAGCAGTTCCCTATTACCCTTCTTCAAATGTCCATTAAATTTGCCAATGAGCCTCCACAGGGACTCAGGGCAGGTCTGAAAAGAACATACGGAGGTGTGTGAAGCTACATGGGAAATAGAAATGCTATTTTCTTGGCCATTATACTTTTCTAAAGATTATTTTTAAAGGAAGTGTGTTTTCTTATTTAATCAACAGAAAAGAAAGTTATGATCAAAAGCAAATATTGTAGTAATGATTAAGAATAAGAAGTCTCAAATCCTATATTTCCTACTTTCTCCCTATATTTTTACTTTTCACTTTTCCAATTTGACATCTTTTTATATTAATCTTGAATAATGACAAATTGATGCTCTTGTGTACTATTCAACTATACAAATTTCTAGTCTCTTAAGTATATTAAGATAGGAGTTATCCCTCTTTTAGGAGGTAAGGGAAATAATAAACAAATTTTGTCTTGTGAGGGCTGGTATTTTAAACCAATCCCCAATATACATTCATTCACACATGTATGTGTGTATACACACATATGTATATATGTATCACACATGCTAGATATACACAAATGCACAAATATATATATGTTACATATAATTCATAAGACACATTGAGAGGTAGTTCTTCCTTCTTTATCACTGCGCTATATCCATCCCTGCCTTCAAAGTCTTATTTCAAAAAAATCTTTGTGAAAATTTTTTTCTTGATTAATCCAAGCTACCTCAGTGGATTTTAGCCTAGATTGTTTATTCTATGCATTTAGTGAGACTTAAATGAAGAATATTGAAAATGCATAATGATTTTCATCCATTTGACCATGACAGGTGTTAGCCAAGATCTCCTGGATGTCAGTAATATGGCTCAGTGGAAACCGATGTTATATGCTGTGGCTTTCCTGCATTCCACAGTACAAGAAAGACGCAAGTTTGGCCCACTGGGGTGGAACATCCCCTATGAATTCAATCAGGCTGACTTTAATGCTACTATGCAGTTCATCCAAAACCATTTAGATGACATGGATATCAAAAAGGTATTGCACTTAATGCAATTTCATGTCATGTCTGAAATACACACTTGAGGTTTCTAGATGACTCGACTCCCTTGTGTCAGGGTTAAATCACCTGATAGTGGTCATAGTCTTTGTGCTTAAAAAAATGTTATCTGTGACTGATTGTGCCTTGAGTTGCCTGCTTGTCACTTCTTTTGAGGAAGAATGTGGACAATTTTCTCTTTCTTTCACTCTCTTTTTCTCTCCTAAAGTAAAGTTGAATTTATGTAGACAGCTACATGGGAAGGCTTCTCTGAGGAGTTTTTTTCCTCTAAAAGTCCAACAAAGTCAAAATGAAATGCTGTGTTGCTTCAGAAGCTTGTACATGAGTGTGTTTTCATGTCTGCCTTTCATCTACTCATCTCAGCCAAAACTTGTTATATGAATCTACTAAATAGTGGTTACCTTTAAACCTTAAAATAATGAAAGTAGTCATTTGAGTGGTTCTTTTGTTTGTTTTATTACAATTCTTCATTTTTCATTATGTACATAAAAGAACAGCCAATTTAAAAAAATCTGTCAATGAACCTTGGAACTCAGTTTTGATTCCAATTTTTGAATTTAGAATTTATTTACTAAATTCAAGCCACCTCCTTTGATGACAAGGGCATACAGGCCCTAATGTTTTGTTTTTTGTGTTGGATCTTTACATTTTTAATAAAAAATAATCAACACAGTACATTGGTCCCTACTCCCAGGGATCATACTTTACTATAAAATTTATGTTGACCTACCTCATTAGCTCTAGGTCAGAGAAGGTTGGGAGAACATAATATGAAGGAAAAAGGTACACTCACACACAAGGGCTTTTACAAAACATCAAAGAGAAAAGCAAAAGAGGATCAACCAATGGCCAAACACACACGCATCAGCCCAGAAGGGACAGGCTGCTGTGGTGGCTTGCCCTGTGACATCTCCTTGAGAACTGTGCAAGGACTCAGATGTAGTGAGTCAAGGCTGCTCTCCTTGAGAGTCTGTCATTGCATCTGGACCCTTGACTCCTCCATGGGCACTGAGGCTGTGCTGTGGCCCAGGGTTGGCTGCCTTGGCCCTTGCCAGATTGGGGACTGTTGTGGGCAGCTCCCTTCCTAGTCTGGATAGCTCTTCTTAGAACTGAAGATTTTGAAACATAGCTGAGCACCGTGGCCCACCTCAACAGGCCGAAGGGGAACTTCTGATCTAGTTTCAGTGCGACTGACTTGGAGAGATCAATGCAGGAACAGTAAGCAAGACCATAAATAAAGTCAATGAAGAGTTCACATATGTTGCTGAGTAAAGAGCTTTGGGGAATAAACCAGGAGGCAAATAGCAGGAGCCAAGATATCATTGAAGCAGAGACGGGGACCCCAAAGAATAAAGTTCTTCTCATTCTAATGTGGATAGAGCTGATACCCAACATGGAAAAAGCCGTTGGAGTGAAACTCCCAATGTCTTCTACTCCTCCAAAGCCAGCCAGAACCCAGAGGGTTTCTAGCAGGATGAAGAGCAGGGCAGAAAAGAAAGTGAAGACCAAGGTGAAAAAAACTGGTGCACAGTGCCCACACTCTTCCCAAAGCTGCCAGTAAAGGGCCAGATGATGACGAGGCCATAGAGCAAGGAGAGGGGGTGCTCATAGACCAAAATGTAGGTTGTCAGTCTGTAAATTGAACAGGAAGGGAAAATGAAGATGGATCCTACTCATTCAGTCCTTTCAAAGCTGAGTATGGGCAAGAGAATGGAAGGTGCAGTGATGATTCTTGGGAATGAAATAGACTTCCTAGCTCTCTGCAAGGCCACAGGCTACAGGCTGCAGGGCTAAGCCGGAGAGGAACAGCAATACCTCAGGTTCCTGGGGTGGTGTGGGCGGCAGCAGGAGTCAGGGTGTGGACACAAGCACCAAGAGTAGCGCCGTGAGGAAGTAGGCGGACAGTACCTCAGGCACCAGCTGCCCCCACCACCATTCTCCCTGAGCTCACACTGCAACCCAGGCCCTAATGTTTTAAGGAAAAATAACTTACCTAAATATTTGAAGGGCACATGAATTTTGGGTCAGGAAGATCTCGATTAAATTCTGCCTCAAACACTTCCTGTTTTTATATAACCTGGAAAGGTCATTAATTCTTCTCTGCCTCACTAGTAAAATGAGGGAGTTAAATTCAGGTCCCTTCTATCTTTTGATTTTTGATCCTGTGCATTCCAAAGCATAAACCTCACATTAAAGATCCTCTTTCCTTGCACTTGCCTTTTGAACAGCTCTTGTTTTAGGGACATGATCTAATACACACCAGTGAATATGTTCCCTCTTAGATAATGTAATGCCTTAACTAATATAATGCATGGATTCAGAAAGAGTGGAAGGAGTGATACACTTTTGAATAGTAATTTGTTACTTCTGTGAAAATCATTATATTACTTTTTAAATAAACAGATACATTTTTTTTAGAAAAATCACATGGCAGACAGGAGATATTACATTATGATGATCATAGATTTCTCATGATAATTTATTCTGTTCTTTCATCAGGGTGTCTCCTGGAGCACTATGCGCTACATGATAGGTGAAATTCAGTATGGAGGCAGAGTCACAGACGACTACGATAAGAGATTACTGAACACTTTTGCTAAGGTTTGGTTTAGTGAAAATATGTTTACTCCAGATTTCTGCTTTTACAAAGGATACAGCATACCCAAATGCAGCACGGTGGAGAGCTATCTTCAGTATGTTCAGGTTTGTCACCTTATACACAAATTAATCATATATCAACAAGGAGAATTTGTTGGTTTTTCTGTTTTCCACATTGTAAAACCAAGCACGAGCAACTTTCCAGAGGACTGCTGCTGTGAACAACTTCAAGGTTCTGATTACATAGTATAGTGGACTCTCTATTTATTCTGCGGTAAATTAAAACAAAACATTCACAGAAACCAAAGTACAGCATTCACAATGTTATGACATAACAGCTTATCCCTAAAATGGCCACATAGTTTTCACCAATGTGGCCACATAGATTTGAACAAAGTACAATCATTTAGTAGCTCATTTAGTAAGTCCTTAATTCAATCATCCTTAAGGAGGCTTCTTTCCTTAATGGACACAAAGTACAAATGTCAAAGTTCTCCACTCCTAGGTCACAGCAAATCATAGTCTCGGTCAGCATCAGCTACCCAAGAAGAGATCTTTTCATTTTGATTTGAAGCTGGCTCTCAGCTTGCATGTTTCCTCTTCCATGATCCCAGCTCCTGCCCAAATCTCCACAACTGTCACCTGGATTCAAAGGCAGACAGGTCCCAGTTCCTTGTCCAGCTCCTTGTCCAGTTCTTTGTCTAGTTTCTTGTCCAGTTCCCATTCCACATTGAAGCTCACAGTGTGCAGTCCACCTCAAGTCCTTCA
This sequence comes from Petaurus breviceps papuanus, assembly GCF_028583685.1. Lineage (NCBI taxonomy): Eukaryota > Metazoa > Chordata > Mammalia > Diprotodontia > Petauridae > Petaurus > Petaurus breviceps. Next base: position 13,059,908 of record NW_027186349.1, read on the forward strand.
GAGTTCCTGTTTCTGGGAAGACAAAGCTTGACAGAGCCACAATAATATTCATGCACATTGCTGGCACCATCATTAATTCACTATCTACCTGTGAAATCAACTCAGACCTACCAACAAGGTCTGAGAACTCAATACAAACCATCAACATAGAAATCAACACAGACACACAAACAAGGTCCAAGAGGTTAATACAAATCATCAGGAAAGTCCCAGGACCTCCAAAACCCTCCTCCAGGACTTCTGTAAACAGACAATCAGAAACTCCTCTTTCAGGGCTTCCAGTAAGGTCCCAGGACTTCTGTAGAACATATCACAAACATTGACACAGACAGAACACACAAACATAGAGTGCCAGGATACCACGTTTTATCCTTCTTCACAAGAGTTTCCTTCTCAGTTCTGTTCTCTCTAGCCTGGGCCTCTCCTTACATGTAGTCATTAGCTCCTCCCTTTCCTGTTGCATCAGCAGCAGGAGTTCACAAGTTCTAGGGTTCAAAAGTTGTGGGGTTCACAAGTTCTGCTTCTCAATCATGGGCAAGGCTCAGACTAAACTTGAACTGAAACTAGGTGTCAACTAAGTAGCTGAAACAAGGTGTTAACTAATTCTTTGCTTTGCCATTACACACATAAATGTTTTCTTGTCTTCCTTTCCATCCAAATTTTGTGCTTCCACTTGCTTTTTCTTATTTTGTTCTTTGAGAAATCATTTTCCTTTCTTTTTTTGTGTGTGTTAAAACATGAAAGTGGAAAAATCAAAAGATCATAGATCTCGTACTGAAAGGAACCTCAGAGGCTACCAAATCCAATTCTATTTTAAATATGGGGAGGTTAAGAAACTTGCCCAAATACATATAATTAGTAAGCATCACAGGTAGAATTAAAACCCTAGGTGACCAACAATTATGGCAACTTTTGGCTTATGTTCCTTCAGTTACCTTATCAGTCACAATGATGAGTTGACTCTAGCATCAACTTCTTTTATTTATTTCTCTTTCTTCTAGATGAATTTTTAAATGATTTTTTCTAGCTCCATAAAATGATTTTTGATAGTTTGATTGGTATGGCACTGAATAAGTATATTAACTTAGGCAGAATTGTAATTTACATTATATTGGCTCAGTTTACTTGTAAGCTGCCACTAACTCCCCTAACCCAAGGGCCAGCCTTAGGTTGTATTCTCAGGTGGGATTGAAGAGACCAGAGGTGAGGGAGAGAAATGACTTGTAGTTTATTCTAAAAAAGAGGATGCACGGGTGGCTTCTGGGAGGAAGAAAGTGGGTCCTTATATACTTTTAAAGAGAGCATGATTCAGGCATGAATTCCTCGTGCATGGGGAATGTGAACCAAAGGAGGGGGGCCGAACCAGCCATGTCAGCTGCTGCTCATCAAGTGCGCAGTCTCGTGAGAGATGTCCTTGTGAGCTGGCAACTGGACTGTGGCCCTCAGTACCTCCTCATCTCCCAGAACAGCTTCTGAACCAAGAAGCCCCAAGGCAGTTCCTGATTTCCCCTGAGACAAGAGGTACTTGGAACTCACCTTGTCCTGTCCATTTACCCATAAACAATGAATATTTTTCCATTTGTTTAGATCTGTCTTTATTTGTGTGAAAAGAGTTTTGTAATTGTGTTCATATAGTTCCTGGGTTTATATTAGTCAGGTAGACTCCTATGCATTTTACAGTGTCTATATTTACTTCTCTTTCATAAAAATTTTTTATCAATATCTTTTGTTTTACATTGTCTAAAATTTCCCTTATATCTCTCCTCTTTTCCTATCCCATTGAGTCACAAATTAAAACAAAGAATGTTTTAAAAGAAAAGGAAGAACAGAAAAAATAGCAACAAAACCAATCAATATGTTGAAAAAATCTGGCAATATTTGCGATATTCTACACCCATGGATGTCTCCACTTCTGCAAAGGAGAAGAGGAAAGTGTCTGACACTCTCCTTACATCTCCCTGAAATTACATTTTATTATCACTTTGGGTATGGCACAAATATGTATATGTGTTTTGGAGGCTTTGAGACACCTCTTCTCATCTGGTTTACAGCTAGTCAAGGTTTCTTGAAGGGATCGTTCTGTTGCACACTGAGATTCTGTTACCATACCTATTTTTCTTAAAATAGAAACCAATATTAAAAAAAAACAAAACAGGTCCTGGGGTTGACTGTCTCTTCTGGCATCTGCTTCCTTAAGCTTTGGCATGGCATGTGGGAGACTGACTCTAAGCAAGAATTTCCATGTTGATTGAATAACTCAGTTTTTTTGAGTAAGTTTACCATCTAATCAGTGCTCAAGGTTTGAGTAAACCTATACTACCTTCTAAATATACACTGAAAAATTAATCTTCTGTATCTCTACTACAAATCTAGCTTCTTTAGAATATGTACTCTTTTCTTTGTTGCTTAAGCTGAATAATTCACAATTCTTCCCTCTCCACCCATGATAGTGAATCATTTTGCTAATCTTGTTGATTCTACCTCTCCTCCTCTAACATAATTTTCTTTTGACTCAAATGGCCACCATCTTAGTTCAGGAACTCATTTCTTCTCCTCTGGAGTATTTCAATAACCTCTAATTAGTCTCTGCATACAGTTTCTTACATTTTTAAAAATCTAAGATCCACATAACTGCCAAAGAAATCTTAAAACACATCTGACCATATCACTCTCCTGATCAAGAGACAGGAGGCACCACAGACCTAGAAAGTCAAGCCATGACCACCATCTCCTCTTCGACCCTGATGGAGACTGTCCTTGGAAGGATAGTGCTTCTAGGTTATTGTGAATAGCCATCATCTTGAGAAGCAACCCCTGGGGAGTTGCAGTCTAGCAGCTGCTCCTATAGATGCTATTGCCACATCTCTTGAAGATGTCCAGAGGAAAATTCTTGTCTCCAAAGTCCTTGGCAGTGTGGAATGGTTCAACATCAGAAATGGATATGATTTTAACATTGAAAACAATACTAAAGAAGAGCCATTAATGACTACTTTGCTACTGCCCTTTAAAGGACCATAGTACCTTGCCATCTGACTTGCAACTAAAACCTATCTTATGTGATGTCTCTACCTCTTTACTTCTCCATATGCTCCAGTAGAATATGATCTCCTGGGGAGCAGGGATTGTCTTGCTTTTCAAACTATACTAGCAGCACTTAGTACAGTGCTTTGAATGTAGTAAGTGCTTAATAAATGCATCATTCATTATTCAAGAAGCTTCAGTGACTTCTTATTGCCTCTTTGTTAAAACACAATCTATTCGGTATTGCATTTATAGTCCTTCAGAATCAGGTTCTAACCTTCTTTTCCAGAATTATTTCATGTAATTATCTAAATATGCAAAATATAATTGATTACCGGGATAGATTTTTAATTAATAGAAGGAAATACACCCCTACGTTCTTCGTGGTGTTGTAGATAGAGAATTTGTTTTGGAGTCAGAGGGCATGAATTCACATCTTGCATACTACACTTACTATGTTCATGACCTTGAGAAAGTCACCTAATATCTTTGGCTCTCAGTTTCCTAATCTGTAAAATAAAGGGTTTGTATAAGAGTTCCTCAGAGTTTCCTTCCAACTCTAGATAAATGGCCCTTTTGTTCAATATATGCATGCAAGACATGATGGTTTCAGCTATATGTATGAAAATGAGAGAATGTATTTGTTTCTTTCAAGTGATCTTAAAAGCATAATTAATTCTCCCCTAAGACATCTCATCCTACTTAAGGTTTCAGAAGAGGGATCCCACTTCCATCTTGTAATATACATCATGAAAATTTGAGGTGGACCCTTTGCTAAATTTTATTTATTGACCCAGAATTTCCAATTAGAATTGATTTTATGTTGTATGCTTCAGTGATAATATTTTGTAGTAAACTGTTGATTTTTTCTGAAAAATTATTGATTTGAGTTTTATGCTCTGCCATGATTAAGAAGTTTGATGGAAATACGTACTGTAAGATTGCATGCCATCTTGGGGAGGGGGGAGGAGAAGGAAGGGGATAAAATGTAGAACTCAAAATCTTACAGAAGTGAATGTTGAAAACTAAAAATAAATAAAAAGAAGAAAATAAGCTATGAAGATTTTTAATATTTTCCCAATCTAGGGCTTGCCAGCTTATGACACTCCTGAGGTGTTTGGATTACACCCCAATGCTGATATTACTTATCAAAGCAAGCTAGCTAAGGATGTGTTAGACACTATCCTTAGCATTCAGCCTAAAGACAGCTCCAGTGGAGGAGATGAGACCAGAGAGACTGTAGTGGCAAGACTGGCTGACGATATGTTGGAGAAGCTTCCTCCTGATTATATTCCATTTGAAGTGAGTTAATGAAATCTTGTCAAAAATGATAGCTAAGTTCTAATAAGTTTTGGGAAGGGGTTGGGAATGTGATCCCAAGCAAAAAAAAAAAAAAAGAAATAAAAATCATCCTTATGTTAGTCTGATTTTTTAATATTTAAAAAAGCTTTATTGAATCCATTTACCTAATGTTTTCAGAATACAAATACTGAGAAAGCCTGACCAGAATGCTAATGTCTGCAATTAAATGACTAAATGTGTACTGATGGGTTAGGATTGCTTTTCTAAATGGAGAACCTTTTCCCGAGGTATTTCAAGTTGTCATTTATGCTAAAGAAAGCAATTTATTCTTAATCTAAACTACCAGCTTGTTCAAGACTAAGAATGTATTGGGTGGATTAAAACACAATTTAAAATATAAGCATTTTCTAATTTAGGGAAGATGTGTTTACATCATTAACTCTTTGTAGCTTTTATTTCTCAGTCCAATCACCTGTGAGTTGATTCACTTTTTATCTCTCTGGGTAGTGCCTCGTAATGAAGGTGATAACAAAAGTTCTTTTAATGTAATGACATTTTCATGGATAATGTGCAATGACAGGTTTGCCTAGGTGGCAGAGACTCCTAATTGACACAAGTGACACTAATTATTTGCTTATAGGTGGTCTCAGTGGAGAGCACAGACTAAATGAATAAGGTAACTAGTCTTACCTTTAACAGAACTTTGCCAGTTTTTTGGTATATTTCTGGTTCCCTTCCCCATTTTGAGAAACCATATGTAGGTTTTCATCATCATCATGATCACCATCATCATCATCATCTCTTCCTTTTATTATCATTCTTGGTAACCCCAGTCTAAAAGTTTAGAGTAGTTAAAGAGCATAACCTTACTTGATGAAAATGAAGAATACATAAAATAGTAATATCACTTCCTCTAACCATATCTTCAGAAGCTATTCTTTGGGACAAATTATTTTATTACTTGTATGCCCTTGACATCATTTTGTCAGTTGTCACAGGCAATTTATTGGCTTAATTATCTGTATATCTATGCAGCTTTTGTGTCAGGGTCATTGTATATCAGTATTTATCTATGTGTGTTTGTGTGTGTATTATGTAATATATTATATATATAATTTGCATATGTGTATCTAGACATGTGCATGAATATACATGTGTATATATCTTTAGATATGTATATATATATACACACATACATACATATACACACACATTTATGTAGCACTTACTGTGTACCAGGTACTGTGCTGAGCATTATACAGATACTATCATTTGATCCTTACAACAACCCTGGGAGGCAAGTTATTATTACCCCATTTTATACATTAAGAGAAACAGAACCAAATAGGTTAAGTGATTTGCCCAAGGTCACACAGCTATCAGAGGTTAGATTTAAACTTAGATTTTCCTGACTACAGGCCAAGCTCTCTATCCAGGGTTCTGCCCAGCTGCTTGTTCAATGAACGCTCACTTCTTTACAGAAGAACATAGGAGTTATTTTGTATACTTTAATGGCACTGAAACAGCTTATTTTTCTCTAAGTGAAAGGAAGGATATGATTAGTCACCAATGTCAGCTTTATCTTTTCTGTGCAAGTAATAAATTTTAAGTATTAAATTATAAAAATTCTGCCCTTCCCCTCCCACCCCCCCAAGAGTGACAGGGCACAAAATCAATAATGTCATTAATAATTGTCTAACTTTTAATGTATCTTTTCATTTTTTCCATGGCAGGTAAAAGACAGGTTGCAAAAGATGGGGCCATTCCAACCTATGAACATCTTTCTCAGACAGGAGATAGACCGAATGCAACGGGTAATCAGCTTGGTTCGAAGCACCTTAACTGAACTAAAACTTGCTATAGATGGCACCATCATCATGAGTGAAAATCTGAGAGATGCTTTGGATTGCATGTATGATGCAAGGATCCCTGCTCGCTGGAGAAAAGTAAGCATGAATCTGAAATGAATAAATTTCTCCTACTGTCTTATTATGGGAAATGTATAGCTAGTTAAATAATGGAAAAGTGAAGAAACAGCTGCCCTAAGGAGTAGGAAGAGTAAGCTTCAAGTCTCAGATTTTATACAAACTATACGACTCAGGACAATTACTTAATCTCCTAGAGCCTTAGGCAACTTTCTACCATTGTAAATCACAAAACTGTGTCATTCTGTATTGTTATGGGGAATTTCTCAATGGCGAACACCCTACAACAATGAAATGAAATATCTGTACCCCTAAAGGGAAGTCACTATACTAAGTGGCGTGAATTTTGTCATGTGGCAAGTAGAAAGCTAAGTCCAAGCTATTTAAAGAGCTCCTTTGCTTAGGAATGGATTTATTTTTATCTTTTCATTTAGGTAGGATCTGTCAGTAGTAACAAGGAAAAATGTAGATATATGATATAATACTTAGAAGAATTTCACACCTTAGTTTTATTGAGGGAAGCAGAAGTAGTCATATTCTTTAAATATTCGGAATTTACCAAAATATAATTATTTATTGATTAATATTTTCTCATGGGAAATGGTTAGATGGTACTGAAAATGATATAAAAAGAGCAGAGTAATGGGTATTATCATGTGAGTGAAATAAATTATTTTAAACTCATAATGTTGAGTTTGAATACAAATAACGGTCACATGTCTCCTTAAGTAGTGAAACACAGATTTCAGGAAAAGATCTATTGGTATGTTCTAATAAATGCTATTTCATCTAAGAAAGTATTCAGATAGATTTAGTCATGGCTATTGGAAATTTCACACTGAATATCCTAGAATACTCTCAAACCCAACATTTCCAAAACCAAAATCATTTTATTTCTATCTCCCCCCTGTAGCTTACTCCTTTCAACTTCCTTATTCCTGTAAAAGGCACCATTATCTTCCCAGTCTCCTAGATTTGTAACCTTGCTGTTACCCCACACTCTCCTTACCTTTGGGATTGTAAAACTCTTGAGAAGTGTTCCCCTCAGAAAATTTCTGTATGGCCTTCCACCTCCTCCCCCCCCCCCCAAAGGAAATCTCAATTTATTGGCTTTCAGGCTAGTTCACAAACCATTCTCTTTGATTTAACTAACCCAAAAGAATGGAATGAATTCATTTTAAACTCATGATGTTTTTATGAAGGTATTTAATCTATCCCACAGGGTTGTTGGGAAGATGATTGAAATAGCAGGGCATAAATGTTCTGAAGCTTTTAAGACAAAGAACTGAATGCAAGTTATAACTGTGCATTGGAGTCTAAAAATCTTCTGAATTGTAGGCATACTGCATAAAATTCTCTATATCTCAGAAATATACATACTAAAAATTACTTTGGTTTTATGTAATAAAATAAAGACAACATTTTATATATACTTATGTCTATAAATCCCATACATATTTGTGAATGGTGATATCTTACTGATTACAAATTCCTGCTTCAAAAACCTTCTTTCTCATGACACAGAAGGGACCCAGGGTTCTGAGAGGCCATGTCACAGGAGTCCAGGCTTTAGCATACTTTGCTATGCTGGAAAAGCTTCAATTATGTGCTAATTTCTGTTTAATTCTATTTAATAAACATTTATTAACCACTTACTATGTGCCAGCCACTGTGCTAATCTCTAGAGATACAATTCAGATAAAATAAGATATTCCCTGTCCTCAAGGGCCTTGAAATCCAATGGGGGAAGAAAATACATGAGAAGAAGCTGGAAAGTAGTGGTTGAGGAAACCCCAAGGAGCATCTTGTTCCATGAAGTTGAGACCAACATAACGGAAGATGCAAAAGTGGAGTGAGCTGCAAAGTCCAGGTTTTGCTTTCTATAAAAGAAGGCTTTAGGTGGAATTTCATGTCCCTCCACTCCAGCCCTCTAGTCAGAAGGCAAAGGAGACTGAGGGAGGTGGGAAGGTGTTGAATATGTCCAAGGTTTAGTTGAACTACAGGATGTAGAGATTTCTGGTGCTTAGAATATCCTTGGAGGGGCATCTAGTTCCATGAAATTGAGAGCAAGTAGATCTATAATCAGTGAAAAATTGTATTGTTATAGCAGACTGCATGGTACAGAGATGCTCATTATCAGTTAGCTGGACATTCAGTTGAAAAAAAAAACTAACAAAAAACCTAGCATTTTATAATGCTTTTTGTTTGCAAAGCATTTTACACATATCTAAATGGCAGGAAAGTAAGGCAAGGGTGGTAGTAATTGGAGTTTTTAGATTTTCTTTAACATTAACTTAACTATTGGTACTCCAAATGTGAGATGTATCAAATGACCAACTGAATATATGAGTGGAAGAACTTAATAATAAGTAGCCATTTTTAATACTAATAAAACCAGAAGGAAAAAGCCAGTTTCATATAAAAATGGAAGGATGACTCACAGGTTCTAATTGAAAAAGCAAATAAAGGAGTTGGCCAAATTGGTTTTATCATGAATCTATTGGCAACAACAAAAAACTGTTTTAGGGATATTTGGTCATTGATATTGCAGTGCTGTTGATAAGCATTTGCAAAAAACTTGCCGTGTAAATACTGTCAATTTATGCACCAGTATCTGTAGCAGAGGATAAGGAAGTAAAAACAAAACAAAAAAATCCCAAATATCCTACAAATAACTCAAAAAACCAATGCTAATTAATTAAATTAATAGATAATGCAATACTTGTAACTTCAAAACAATGGAGTACAAGGTTGATATATTGGGGAAAATGGCTGAGATGTGTAAAATGAGATAATTCAAAGCTTTTTAGACTATACAAAAGCATTATCCCTTTATTTTATGAATATATTTTAGGTAGGAGCTCATAGATATGGAGAACACTCATATCTCAAGAAATTGATGTTCTGCAGTACATTTTTCTGGTGATGCTTTGTACTACAAGTCATGGGAAGCTTTAATCTCCAAGAAATTAAAAAGGAACATAGTGGGTGGAGTAGCCTATAGCATATGAGTAAGGAAGAATTTCATACGGCAAGTGGTAGAAGGGATATCACTGGACAGATGTGTTAATTTAGAAAGAATTAGTCTGGTTGTATAGTAGAAGAAGGGTTAACTGATGGCATCCAAAGTAGAGAGATCCAGAGATAAGCTTTAGACTATTAGGTGGATAGACCCTCTGTGGAAGCTTTAAAGGATGATATGGAAAAGAGTTTCAAAGGGATGAAAGGAATGGATGGTTTGGGAGCTGCTCGTTTGGAGGAAGTACACACACCATTGAGATTATAGATCACTTGTATCATTGGAGTAAAGTAGCAGTTGTAAAGGAGACGCTAATGAAAACATAATATTTCCATGTCAAATGGAATAATTAAAGTTTATAAAGTGAGTTCAGTGAATTGGCTTTTTTGTTAAAGGAAATTAATATAATTGATCTAAGGGTGATAAAGAAAATAAACTTTCATATTTTCTTCCTTCATCAGAATAAGGCAATTAATTTGAGGGGAGATGAAAACCCTGGGGAATGTAGACTGGTTTTTAATCTAATTAAAAATGAAAAGTGAAGAAAGACTTGTACAACTTGTTTACCAGAGAATATATTTTTAAATGGGGAGGCTAGGTGACATAGTGGATAGAATGCCAGGCCTGGATTCAGGAAAGCCTGTGTTTCACTTTGACCTTAGACACTAGCTGTGTAACCCTGGGCAAGTCACTTTACCCTCTGCCCTAGTTTCCTCATCTGTAAAATGAACTGGAGAAGGAAATAACAAAACCACTCTATCATCTTTGGTAAGAAAACCCCAAATAGGGATGGTCAGGTGCCACAGTGAGTAAGAGTGCCAGCCCCAGAGTCGGGAGACCTGGGATTGGTTCCGGCCTCATCGATACTTGGCACCCACACAAAAATAATTGGCCATGTAACCTTGAGCAAGTTACTTAACCCTGATTGCTTAAAAAAAAAAAAAAAGAAAACCCCAAATGGGATCATGAGGAGTTAGACACAACTGAAACAACTGAATGTATATATTCATGATATATAATATATTATATATCATGTATATAATATATATTATATATAATATATTATATGTCATGTATATAATATATTATATATAATATATTGTTTATAATATATCATGTATATAATATATTATGTATATAATATATAATAACAAATATTTTAAAACACTGAAAGATTCATCTTGAGTTATAGTCATAATTTTTGGGGTGATATTAATATAAATGAATATGAATTCTATATAAATTTATGTATATTTCATTTTTATTGAGAGAAGTAGCCAAACTCCATTGAACTTATTTACATTAACTCATTGAATTTATTTATCATTGAGTCAATTGATCAAACATAATCTTACCTAGAATGTGATTTTAATGATAGGGAATGGCTTTTTTTTTTTTGGAGGGCAATTGGGGTTAAGTAACTTGCCCGAGGACACACAGCTATTTTTTTTTTCTGTTAAGTGTCTGAGGCTAGATCCAAACTCAGGTCCTCCTGACTCCAAGGCGCTCTACTCACTGTGCCACCTAGCCACCCCCAATAGGGAATATCTTTATATTCATTCTGATATTTTATGGAAAACTATACTAGTTTGGTAATCATGCTGGTGACCAATGAACTATCATGCTATCATTAAAAATTTAAATAATTTGAAAAACACTAGTCTAAGTACACTAAGCAAACTCCATGATAAGTCCTACTTGGATGCCTCACTGGGGAATAGGGGAAAAATTTGGTTCTCCAAGGCTTTTCTAGTAGAGCACAACCTTTGGCTGGGCCTATAAAGCTGGACATATTTCACCTACTGGCCTAGCAATGGACTGCATGTCAGTTGTCCAAGGGAGACCTGGCTAAGGGTAGTGAGTTCATCACCAGGAAGTTGGCTAGGGAAGCACATGAAGACCATCTGCTGAAGCATGAACGAGTTCTAATGTACATTGGGGAGAGGATCCCTATGCCGACAAAATTCCAGAGCTTATACCATATTGAAGAAGATGTAAAGAAAGTTCAGTTCTTTCTACATGTCATACTTTGAAAGTAAAATCAATGGATTATTAATATAATTATATTTTGTATCATGTAACCATTTGTACATCAAACTTGAAGGATTTGTATACATTATAGTCTATTTCTTATGAGATTATCTCCAAAAATATCATTTATGTATCTCATTTGTAAGGGGTTATTTGCTTGTTGATTCTCCTATTAGACTAGAAACCTTGAAAATGGCCTCTTTTTTGCCTTTCTTTTTTGCCCCCAGCACTTAGAATAGTGCCTGGCCCACAGTAAGAACTTAATAAATAATGATTGACATTAATTTAACCTATATAGATCATTCATGTCAACTAAACATTTATATTTGTTCTTTTTTTAGGCATCTTGGGTTTCAAGTACACTGGGTTTCTGGTTTACGGAACTCTTAGAAAGAAATTGCCAATTTAATTCTTGGCTTTTTGATGGCCGACCAAACTGCTTTTGGATGACAGGATTTTTTAATCCTCAAGGATTTTTAACAGCAATGAGACAGGTGAAAACCATCATTTGAACACTTAGTGATTCTGTACTTTCCTGCTATAAACTTTTCTTCCTTCTTAATCATTTTGAAGCATGTGATAAGACTGAAGAATGTTTTTCTCCTTTAACATTAGGGAATTTTCTTGACATTAAAACATTAAGATAAAACTGGCAAAATGTTATTTTGAAAAGCTATATTTAATTTTTAATGTATATTCTTTATTTCCAAGTTTGGGTTTATGTCTAAAAAAAACCAAATCAAAACTATGCAAGTAGTACATAAGTATGACTTAGTAATTTTGACACATTTAGTCAAATAATTCCCTACTTCTTTGGAATTAGGAGAATTTTGCTTGTTCTAATGTCTCCTTTTAAAAATTATTATTATTATTTTTGCGTTTTTGGAGGGGGGAAGGTAGGCTAATTGAGATTAAGTGACTTGCCCAAGGTCACATGGATAGTTTTGTGTTAAGTGTCTGAGGCCAGATTTGAACTCAAGTCCTCCTAACTGCATGGCTGGTGCTCTATTTACTGAACCACCTAGCCACCCCTTAAAAATTATTTTTATGGGGCAACTAGGTGGCACAGTGAATAGAGCACCAGCCCTGAAGTCAGGAGATCCTGAGTTCAAATGTGACCTTAGACACTTGACACTTAACTAGCTGTGTGATCTTGATCAAGTCACAACCCCAATTACCTTGCCTTCTTCCCTCCAAAAAAATATTTTTATCTTTATAATAGATAATAGAAATATTCATATATAATATATAATAGAATATAATAATATATTATTATATTATAATAAAAGAATATAATAATAGATAAAATATAATAGATAATAGAAATATAATAGAAAGACCTGCTCACTAATTTACTTGCTCTGTTTTTTGTTTTCTTGTGTTTTTTTTTTCTCCTTGAGTAGGAAATAACTCGAGCCAACAAAGGATGGGCATTGGACAGTATGGTACTTTGTAATGAAGTCACCAAATGGATGAAAGATGACATTTCTTCTCCTCCAACAGAGGGTGTCTATGTCTATGGGCTCTACCTCGAAGGTGCTGGATGGGATAAAAGGAATGTGAAACTCATTGAATCAAAACCAAAAGTACTTTTTGAATTGATGCCTATTATAAGGATATATGCAGAAAACAACAGTAAGTAAACTGACCTATGTTATCATCCTTAGCATTATGAAAATCTCAGGTGATAAATTGTTCATATTGACAGACTATAAATACCTTAGTGAAGCAGAGTGGAGCAGTGGAAAGAATACTCTGAAGCCAGAAGAAGAACTAGTTTTGAATCTGAATCTGATTTATGCCATTTACTATCCTGTGACTTTAGGCAAACCATTTATTTCCTTTCTCCTTCCCTCAGTTTTTTCATTTGTTCATTGAAGGAGTATAGACTAGGCACCTTCCTAGATTTCTTCAATTTCTTATGAGGAGTCTTAATTTTGTGGGTTATATTCACAACTACACACACACATATACACACATACATATCTATGTGTGTGCATATACATGCATATGTGTGTATATATAAAAATATATACATACATATACATACACATAAACATACACATATGTTAAAGGTTTTGTGTTGGAGGGTTAGTAAGTGGAAATGTAAGTTCATTGCTGTAGGGAATCCCTGGGAAGGAAGCTGACCCTATGAACCAAGGTCAGGACATGCTTTACTACAATTTAGAATTGTATGCATCAAAGGAAACATTTGGACCTAAGTCTTTAGTCTGAAATCACCACTTTTGAAGATATCCTCATTTTCTAAATCTTGGGGAGTATTAATCAATAAAGTAATTATCAAGCATTTATTAAATAGGAAATATGTTCCAGGAATTGTTTTTAGGTGGTAGAGATACAAAGGCAAAAGAAAAAGAGCCTTGCTTTTGAGGAGGTATGTAAGTTTCTCCTCCTCCCATGATTATGTCTTACTTTCCTTGGCATGCCTTGTGAGGTAATCCTTCACTTCATTGCCTTGACAATTATGTTACATTTATATGGATGTCTTCCATGCAGACTTGTTCTAATCTGGTGACTTTCCCCATCTTTGTTCTCTCTGACTCCATTTCTAACTATTCAATAAACCTTTCCAGGCTTTGATTCAAGAATCTGAGAGTGGTAGTTTCACTGGTCTTAAAGATGAAAAGAAATGATAATAAAACATTGTTAGATCCTTTGTTCCCCCTAGTTATGTAGTTTCATCCTGTGAAACCCTTGGAATGATTTTTTTGTTGGGAATTTAAGAAAGCTTTTGAAAAATTGGTTTTAGCCTCCTTCATTTCTCTCCATTTTCTGAGGTGATATGGATGAACCATCTATTCTCTATTCCTGAACAATGTTTTCTAAAATTTTTTTTGTCTTCCTCTCTTATTCACACTTTCATATGAAACTCACTGTGTATCTTCTTGAAATTTCTCTTATCTTTTTGTCTTCTGCAACAGAGAATTTGTGCCCAAGTTGTAATAATTTTGAGGATTGTCATTTTCCCAGATATGTTTTGTGGGTATGTAATTAAAGATGATAAAATGTCTCTTGGGGGTTTTTCTGTGGTTGTTATTGCCCTTAGTTTAGCAACAGAACCAGAACTCCTTTACTTGATTCTCCAAGGATTCTGAGAGACTTCCTTCCATTTATATGCAACTATCCTCTAACTTTTGGTTTCATTTATAACAAAAATTTCAAGGTTGATGTGATTCAGTTTTGGTAGCAGTGTTACCATTTAATCATCACTAGACATTTTCTCATTTTCAGAGTATATCTAGTGAAGTTAGAGTTTGTAAAGTCTAAAATCTATGTGGTCTTTACTACCCTTTGTCCTCTTTTCTTCTGCTCTTCTACCATCTGGAAGGGAGTTACATAGAATTCAGGGCCATTTTGTATTTTTCTTTGTTTTATGGATTACCATGGCCACAGACCTCATCACCATGTGGTCAGTCTACAGTTCATGTTCTTCTCTCTACTCTCCAGAGGAGTCCTCTGAATGAAGTTTGCATGTTCTTGGGGTCCTACTTGAAGTAAAGACTTCATGGCAGAAATTGCAGAATTTCCACTGTTTTAGAATGGCCTTCAGTAGTCCAGAGTCACCCTTGTGCTATTGTTATGCTATAAATAGCTCATGTAACCAAAGAGTTTGCTTCTTATTGTTCTGAAATTAATTACTGAGTGCACCCTATAATATATGACACAGTCAATGGTGAGTCTTTCTTGGCAGAAAACATAAAATATTTAGTTAACAGTGCCCCTTATAAATAAAATTATGTAAAGAAATTTAAAGACACAAAAAAGTAAAAGTGTTAATAATCAAGTTTTTGACAGTGAGCAAACTCAATTTGTTTAGAAACCTAAAGGAGAATAATTGATGTGAGTTATGATATAATGCTAGTTATCTCCAATTTGGGTTTATTTCTAGTTTTCTTGGTTAACAGTACGTTTTCTGTTACTAATTTTTTTAGAGTATCATGGTTTTGACAATTTTCAAAGACTTTAAACAAATATTTCAATATATACAATTTAGAAACAAAACTGTGAAATAGTTTCACAAAAAAATATGGTGATCTTAGTACCTCCTCCCCCAAAACCCCCTGAAAACAAAAAGAGATGAAAAATGGTTGTGAATTATTTTATGAGGTGAACTATCACTTCAAAATTAAAAAAAAAACATTATTCCCAATAGGCAAATTGCTTAATATATGGTTATAATTTTCAGACTAGTCTTTTAGAAGAATAAAATCAACCTTATGAATTTTCCTCACAAGTAGCAGACTTTTTCAACAATTATTTAAAAGTAATTTATTGTAAAAACTCCATAAAAGTTATATTTAAACTTTATGCTTTCAATATTCCAAAATATATGAAATTTTTGGTTTGGATAGAAAGTAGAGAGCACCAGAAAGAGAATCAAAGCCAGAGATGGTGAAAGAAGGATTACTTAAATAGTACAAAACTAGAATTAAATATCAAGGAATGGATAGATATATTGTTTTAAGGCAAAATTTTACAATAGGTAATGAAAACATTGAAATACAATTGCATTTGAATTCATAAACAAGCTATATATATAGTTTTTTTTCTTTTAATGGGTTAGCTTTTATAAGATTATAACAAAATATTCAATTTACTTTTATATTTCATTCTAGAAATTATATGCATATATATATGTATATACATTTTATATTGTATTTTATTTTTCCCAATTACATATAAAAACAATTTTAACTTAAAAAGTTAGGTTCTAAATTCTCTCCCTCCTTTTAACTTTCTTTTCACTAAGACAGTAAGCCATTTGATATAAGTAATATATGTGCAATCATGTAAAATGTATTTCTATTTCCATGTTAGTAATGTGAAAGAAAGAAGAAACAAACCAAAAGAAAAAAACCCACACATAAATAAAATGAAAAATAGTATGCTTCAATCTGCATTCAAATCCATCAGTTCTTTTTTTTTGGATGTGGATAGCATTTTTCATCAGGAGTCCTTTGGAATTATCTTGGATCACTGCCATGCTGATAATAGTTAATAGATGATCATTGTAAAACATTGTTTTTACTTTGTACAATGTTCTCCTGTTTCTTCTCACTTCACTCAGTATCAGTTCATGTAAGTTTTTCCACGTTTTTCTGAAATCCTCTTGCTCATCATTTTTTATAGCAAAATAATATTCCGTTACATTCATGTATTATGACTTGTTATATCATTCCACAGTTGATGGATATCCCCTCTATTTCCAATTCTTTGCCCTCCACAGAGTTGCTATAAACATTTTTGTACAGATAGGTCCTTTGCCTTAAAAAAAACTCTGAGACATAGACCTAGTAGTGATATAGCTGGATGAAAGGGTATGTAGTTTGTTTACCCTTTGGGCATAATTCAAAATTGCTCTACAGAATGGCTGGATCAGTTCACAAACTCCACCAGTAGTGCATTAGTGTTTCAAGTTTTCCCACATCCCCTCCAACTTTTTTATTTTCTTTTTCTTTTATATTAGCCAATCTGATAGGTAGATATATATATATATATACATATATCTTTTCTATATTGTGGCATGTTTTTGAACATCAATGATACTCAAATATTGTCTAAGTGTGAATATTAACCCTCACTTTATCTCCTTCTTGGTCATTCTCATCTTGCATTCTAAGGAAATCAGGGAGGTATACTATGATATTTTAGTTACTAAATCTTTAATTTTGAAAATTGCAATGTTACACTTATTAATTAATTATATTTGAACTTCCACACCAGGTTATTAAATATTTATTTCATTGTTGAGAAAAATTCTATCCCCATAAGCTTTTGTGTATCTTTCTTAATGTAAAGCAGACCAATTTGCTAGACTTCAATAATGATTTTTACTGGCTATATAATTTATCAACACTTTAACAGCAATAACAAAAACAAAATTGCTTACAACTTATTAGCTGTGGTAAAAAGAAAGGCAAGTGCTACCTTTAAACAAAAGTATTTGTTTTTATTCTTCACTTTTTAATCCTGTAAACACAGTCCCACCATTCAATTCTCTCAGTATACAAATTAAAATGTTTTCAAGAATTTTCTTAATTTTTCTTCACAAGATAAGGGTTTAACTCAGTTATTTCAGGCAGAAGTTCTTTCACTCCTTTTTAATCTGAAATTTCATGGTCTCTCTTCACCTATTACAATCTCCCCAGAATAACAGTTTATCTTCTAATCTTTCAGTGTTTTATTGTATTACTGACAAAGTTAAAGAATCTATAATCTATGTAAGGATTTTGAAGCAAGTAGTATATTATTGTCATCAAAAGAGTTGTAGTTAGTGTGAAAACTATTGGTATGTTTCTGCCTTTTTTTCATTCAATATATCTTCGTATACTTGCCCATCTTTCTTTAGACTGGTGAAATTTGTAATTTATTATGGTGCATATTATGCTATCATCTACAGGCTTGTTTTTTAAAACTATTCTCCAATTATTAGAAACACTGGAGGACTTATAGGTTTTTTTTTTAAATTGTGACAAATAATATTGCTATGAATATTTTTAAGCATTTTCCAATAGTTGGACATATTGGAGTGCTTATAGTTTTATTTTAAACTATGACAATTACCATTGCCATGAATATTTGTGTGCAGATCGGACTTTTCTAGTCCATATATTCTTTTTGCATAGTCCTAATTAAGGGAACATTAGGAAAGGGGATAAAAGAAATCAATGCCACTAGTACTGTAAGAATGTATCTTTATATCTATGGCTGTGTCAGCATTGACCTTCATGATTTTGGAACATATGTTAATTTTAATGAATGTAAAACTTTATCTCAAATTTGCTTTAATTTGTACATTTTTATCTTGTGAGAGCATAAACAATTTTTTCAGGTAGTTATATAAATCTGTTTTTCTCTTTAGAGAAGTGATTGTTTCAATATTTTATTTTGTTGTCTTGGAATACATTTTTCCTTTTAAAATTGGTGCCAACTAAGGAAAGATTTTAAATCTCTTTATTCCTGGAAATTTTTATAGTGTTGAATTTCTAAAATTAAGCTGAATAGCAATGATTATGTTAGCCCTGATGGAGGATAGTGTTATTTCCCCAATTCTTAATCAGAGTTTAAGCATAAATATCTGTCTAAATAATATTATTTATATTTTAATTTGTTGTTTGTGTGCAAATATATTTTATTTTATATAACCTAATGCACATATTTTCCTATATCTTATTCTATTTATTGAATACCAACAATTTTCTTTATTTCTGTTATATAACTCTATTATTCAATTTTGCTTATATTTTATCATTAACAAAACCCCAAATAGCCATTAATCTTTTGGAATTATTGTAATATATTTTTATGAGAAATGAGTCTAGTTTCATTTTCACCATACTTCCATTTCTTCCCATAAATTTTTATTTAATAATCACTTCTTTCAATTGTATTATTTCACTAGTGATTTATCAAACACTAGTCTATTATGTCAGATTCTAATTTAGGATTAACTTTTCTCTTCCATTAATCTATTTGTTCATTGAAAAAAACCCACTATCAGATAATTTAGGTAATTATTACTTTACAGTGTAATTTTTGGCCTGGCATTGAAAATCATGCTCCCTATATATTTTTTTTCCTCTGTAATTTCTCTTGGTAGTTTTGTCCATCTGTTCTTTTATGAAAATTTAATTATCATTTAATTTAGTTTTATGAAGTAGCCCATTGGTATTGCTTTAAAATTTGTGAATTAATTTGGGTAATTTGTCATCCTTATTTCATTAGCTCAAACTTGCCAGATAATTTGAATAATATTACAATTATTATTTTTCTCTATTAAATTATTTTATATCATTTTAAGGTAAATCTTATGTATGTCATAGTAGGTTATTATCCAGATATTTGATACATATTTTATTTATAGAAATGACACTTTTTTTCTCTTAATGAAATTCTTTTTGTCAGAGACAAATAAAATGCTGATGATTTTTATGAGTTTATCTTACATTTCATTACCTTAGTGCTGAAGTTACTTATGTCAATTAATATTTATTCTTTTATTTCTTGAATTTGTTTATATTGTGGGTATTTTAAAACTTATGTTGAATTATAATAATGAGATTAGCTCTGATGAGGATAATCCTGGTTTTAACCTATCTTCATCAGATAGCTTCTGTTTCTTTTTTTATATATTTAACTTTTAGTATTTCAAATCAATTTCTTTTTTAAATTTTTAAAAAAATATTTTTGGTCTTTATTAATTTGTTTGCTTACTTTTAGTTTACAAGGTTCAGTTCTACAATTCCTTAAGTTTCAAATTTTCTCTCCCAGCCTTCCCTTCCCTCCCCCCACCATGGTGGCATAAATCAAGTATAGGAACTGCAAATACTTTCACATTAGACATTAGTCGGGTTATAAAGAAGGATTGTATCAGATGGAATGAACAATGGGAAAGAGGAAATAAAACCAAACAAGAAAAAGAAAAAGAACAGGTAGTTTGCTTCAATATGGATTCAAACTCAGTTCTTTCTCTGGATGTAGGCATCTCTCTCCATCATGAGTCTTTTGGGGTTGACTTATAACCCTGCACTGCTGAGAAGAGTCCAGTCTATCAGAGTTGGTCATCACACATATATTGTGTCTGTAATTGTGTACAAATTTCTCCTGGTTCTACTCTTCTCACTCAGCATCAGTTCATATAAGCCTCTTCAGGTAAATTTGAAGTCCATCTGTTCCTCGTTTCTTATAGCACAATAGTATTCCGTTACATGCATATACCACAACTTGTTCAGCCATTCCCCAATTGATGGGCACCCCCTTAATTTCCAATTCTTTGCCACTACAAAAAGAGCTGCTATAAATATGAAATCACTTTCTATCTATCTAAAGGAAAGAAAAATTCTTTCCATTCCTCTTCTTTTTGCTGTTTAATATAAATCAATGCTTTTGTCACTTTGTTTGTTGTTTTGTCCTTTCAGTCTTGTTCAACTCTTCACGCTCACTTTTGGAATTTTCTTGGCAAAGATACTGTAGTAATTTGCCATTTCTGTCTCTAGCTTTTTTTTTTTTAACAGATGAGGAAATGGAGACCAACAAAGTTACGTGATTTGCCCAGGATCACAAATCTAGCAAATGTCTGAGGCCAGATTTGTATTTAGGGAGATGAGTCTTTCTGATTCTACAACCAACACTTTCCATTGTGCTAACTAGCTGCTACAAAAATCAGTGCTATAGTTCATCAAAGGTTTTTTTTTCTGGATCTTTTATTTTTCTTATTGATATTATTATTTTACTACTTTTTCCTATATCCTATATTACTATATTACCATCCTTATAATCCTGAAATAAACTATTTTAAAAATGGTTTTTATGTTTTGGTGTATTTTGTTTGCCTATACTTTAATATTTTGCATCAATATTTTTAATAGAATTAACCTGTTCCATGTTTGTCCTTTACAGGATTGGAAATCACAATAATATTTGACTCATGTAAAGAGTTGTCTTGATTTTACACACACACACACACACACACACACACACACACACACACACACACATACATGAACCACAGACTTTGAATTAATATATTTATAGCTTAAACTTTTGAATTTGTTAGTTGTTTGTCCAGGGAAAATTACATGACCTCAAGGATCCCCATCTACAAAATAGGGATAATAGTATCTGTAGTGCTTTCCTCACAAGCTTGGTGAGAATGAATTGAAATAATCAAGTGAAGTGCTCTAAATACCTTAAAGTGCTTTATAAATATCAACTAAATAGATTATAGGATAGTGATATTTGTTCTTCAAATGTCTGATAATGTTTACATGAACCTGTGGGGTCTTGGTAACTTATTAATATTTGATCTCTGCCTCTACTTCTATTTCTTAGTGTCTCTTTCTTTCTCACTATTTCCCTTACTCTCTTCCTCCAATTCTCCCTCCATCCCCTACCTTCCTCTACTTCTGAGACTTATCTGAGTTAAATGTTGCTTTTTATTTTTGTATTTTATAGTTTTTATAAATATTTATCTATTTCTTTTATATTCTTGGTTTTCTTGAAATAATTTCATGTTTTTCTCTATTCATAGCATTCTTTTCCATTTTTAATAATTTTCTCTCTTTTTTAATCAAATGTTTTATTAACTTCTAGTTTATATCATTAATTTCCGCAGAATTTTGAGTTACAAATTTTCTCCCTGTTTTCCCCTACCCACCACCCCGAAATAGCGATTCCACTGGATTTCCCCTTCTCCAATCTGGTCTCTCCCATATCTTCTCCCATACCCCCTCTGACTTTCCAGTAGGGAATGGTGGATCTCTATGCCCCAGTGTCTGTTTCTCTTATTTCCCAGTTACATGTAAAATAATATTAATAATAGTATACATATATATGTATATATATTTAAACATTTGATTTTAAAACTTTGAATTCCAGATTCATTCCCTTACTCCTTTGTCACCCACCCTTACTGGAAAGATAAGCAATTCATTATAGATTGTACATATTTAGCTATGCAAAACATATCCATAGAGGATATATTGTAAAAGACTGACTGTATTTCCCTCCCTCCTATCACACCTCCCACTTATTCTATTCTCTACTTTGATCCTGTCCCTTTTCAAAAGTGAGTGCTTCCAATTTCCCTCCCCCCCAGCCTGCCCTCCCTTCCATCATGCCCCCTCTCATCCCCTTCCCTCCTATTCTCCTGTATGGTAAGATACCCTATTTAGTGTGTATGTCATTCCCTCCCTAAGCCAAATTCAATGAGAATAAGGTTGACCCATTCCCTTTAGCCTTCCTATTCTTCCCCTCCATTGTAACCATTTTCCCTTGCCTCTTCTATATAAGATAGTTTACCCCATTCTGTCTCTCCCCATCTCCTCTCATTATATTCTTCTCTCACCTCTTAATTTCACATTTAAGTATCATTCATTCTTATTCAATTGGTCCTGTGCCCTCTAGCTATGTATACCTGTACTCATATATACACACATTCACATATGTATTCATACACACATATACCCTCCTATATAGACATATATATATGTATGTATATGTGTGTACATATATATATATTATATATATATGTATATATATTTCTATTTCTATTCCCTTCAACTATTCTCATACTGAGAAAAGTTTCATAAGTTGCAATTTTCATTTTTCCATACACGGATATAAATAGTTCAACTTTGATAAGTTCCTTATGATTTCTTTTCATTTTTTACCTTCTCATGCTTCTCTTGCTTCTTGTATCTGAATGTCAAATTTTCTATTCAACTCTGTTTATTTCATCAAGAATGTTTGAAAGTCCTCTATTGCACTAAATTACCATATTTCCCCCTGAAACATGATACTCAGTTTTGCTGGGTAGGTGATTCATGGTTTTAATCCCAGCTCCTCTGACCTCTGGAATATCATATTCCAAGCCCTTCAGTTCCTCAGTGTAGAAGTGGCCAGATCCTGTGTTATCCTGATTGTGTTTCCACAATATTCAAATTGTTTCTTCCTGGCTGCTTGTAATATCCTTGATCTGGGAATACTGTAACCTGGCTATAATATTTCTAAGAGTTTTCTTTTTGGGATCTTTTTCAGGAGATGATCAGTGGATTCTTTCAACCTCTATTTTGTCCTCTGGTTCTAAAACATGAGGGCAATTTTCCTTGAGAATTTCTTGAAGGATGATTTCTAGGTTCTTTCTTTGATCATGGCTTTCAGGTAGTCTAATCATTTTTAAATTCTCTCTCCTGGATCTATTTTCCAGATCTGTGGTTTTCCCATTGAGATATTTCACATTGCCTTCTATTTTTTCATCTGTTTGGATCTATTTAATAGTATCTTGATTTCTTATAAAGTCACTAGCTTCCATTTTCTCCAATCTTATTCTGAAGGAATGATTCTCTTCAGTGAGCTTTTGAGACTCATTTTCCATCTGCCAAATTTGACTTTTTAAAGCATTCTTCTCCTCAGTGCCTTTTTGAGCCTCTTTTATCATTTGAGTTAGTCTATTTTTTAAGGTGTTATTTTCTTCAGTCAGGTTGTTGACTCTCATTTCATAATTTTCTTGCATTGTTCTCATTTCTCTCCCCAATTTTTCCTCCACTTCTCTTATTTGATTTTCAAAATCCTTTTTAAGGTCCTCTATGGCCTGTAACCAGCTCATATTTTTCTTGGAAGCTTTTAGTGCAGGACTTCTGACTTCACTGTCTTCCTCCTGTTCCATGCTTTGATCCTTTTGTCCCCAAAATAGGAGTCTAATGTTGGATTCTTCTGTTTGCTTTGCTTCCTTTGCCTGGTCATGTTGCCACTCAATTACCTGACTTTTGGGCTTTTTGCCACAGTAGGACTCTGCTACCAGACAGGGAAGCTTCATACCAAACATTGGAGTTTTCTCAGCTGCCGAAGGTATTAGTTGGGTACTCTCTCTGAAGCCTCCACAAGCTCTGGTAAGCTGTTTTCACACCCCAGGATCTCCACCCTAGACTGCAATCCAGATCCAAGCAGGTTAAAGCAAGAGCGAAAACCCTTCAGACTGGTCACTTTGTCTCCCTATAATCTTCAGGTCAGGAGCTGAAGCTGCCAAGTGGTGATGGCTGCATGGCTGTTTCTTGCCTGGGGCAGAGATGGTCTGTGCTCCCAACTACTGGATCCCAAAGTCCACACTGCACTGACCTCTCACTGTTACCTTTGCATCTATGTGTTGATAATTCTGGAAACCACCACAGCTGCTGGTGATCTGAAGTCCCTCCAGACAGTGGCTTTTCAGGCCCACCCTGGGGCTAAAACCTTGGATTTGCACAGGGCCAGGGTTGTCTCCCAGATTGCTGCACTGGCCACTTGCTGCCAGCCCACCAGGCTGTCCTCAGCGGGAGGTTAGCTTCTCTGTGACATTTTGTGGGTTTTGTAGCTCCAAAGTTTCTTCAGAGTCACCTTGTACATGAATTGGAGGAGGTGAGAGCCAGAGCCCCACAGAAATCCTGTTTCTACTCCATCATCTTGACCCCACCTCCTGTCCCCATCCCTTTAGTTTCCATGGGGGAATACAATGCCCTTGAATTTACATTCAAAGATACAGTTGTTAAATTTGAATTTTTCTCTATAATACTTTTTAAATCTCATTATTTTGTGAGAAGACATCATTTTGCTTATTTCACAGATACCTTTACCAGACTAAACACACACACACACACACAACACATACAATTACTTAATTTTATATTTGCTCCTTAGTCTTGTGGAAATTAAGTGATTTCCCCATCCCTTCCCATTTAAGTTAGGGATTTTGTTCTATGACACCTCTCCTTACTATCTTCATCCTTATTTCCTTGATAAATTGTAGACTACAGATCATATATTTGATCTTATTTTATGATAAAACTGAACTACCAGTGCTTAATGATTTGCCCATGATGATCAAGGTAGTATCAGCATCAGAGATAAGATTTGAATCCAAGTCATCTAACACCGGAGCAGAAACCTTGTCAAGTTCATGTTTCATTTACTGATATATGAGCAGATAATGCTACTATTTTCAGTTGCCAACTAGTAGATCATAGTTGCACCATAGCTGTTGATTAAAGGCATGGCTTTTTTTTTAATGCTTTATTAACTTCTGATTTACATCATTCATTTCCGCCAGATTTTGAGTTACAAATTTTCTCCCCATTTTCCCCCTACCCACTGCCCCAAAATAGCAGTCCCACAGGATCTCTCCTCCTCCAATCTGCTCTCTCCCATATTTTCTCCCATACCCCTTTCGACTTTTCCAGTGGATCTCTATGCCTCAGTGCCTTTATGTCTTATTTCCCAATTACATGTAAGATGGTATTAATAATAGTATACACACACACACACACACACACACACACACACACACACACATATATATATATATATATATATATGTATTTGAATATTTGATTTTAAAACTTTCAATTCCAGATTGATTCCCTTCCTTCCTTGTCACCCACCCTTACTGGGAAGATATGAAGTTCAGTATAGGTTGTATATGAGTGGCTAATGCAAAACAATAACATAGTAGATATATTGTAAAAAACTGACTATATTTTCCTCCCTCCTATCCCACCTCCCACTTGTTCTGTTCTCTACTTTGATCCCATCTATTTTCAAAAGTGAGTACTTCCAACTTTCCCCCAGCCTACCCTCCCTTCTATCATCCCCCCTTTCATCCCCTTCTCCCCCCCCCATTCTCCTGGAGGGTGAGATACCCTATTTAGTGTGTATTTCACTCCCTCCTCAAGCCAAATTCGATGGGAATAAGGTTGACCCATTCCCTTCTGCCTTCCTATTCTTCCCCTCCATTGTAACCATTTTCTCTTGCCTCTTCTGTATGAGATAGTTAACCCCAATCTGTCTCTCCCCATCTCCTCTCATTATCTTCCTCTCACCTCTTAATTTCACCTTTTAAGTATAATTCCTTCCTGTTAAATTGGTCCTGTGCCCTCTATCTATGTATACCTGTAAACATATATACACACATTCACATATGTATTCATATGCCCATATATTCTCATATATAGACAAATATATATATTTCTAATCCCTTCAACTACTGAGAAAAGTTTCATAAGTTACTATTATTGTTTTTCCATGTAGGAATGTTAATAGTTCAACTTTGATAAGTTCCTTATGATTCCCTTTCCCTCTTTACCTTCTCATGCTTCTCTTGCTTCTTGTATCTGAATGTCAAATTTTCTATTCAACTCTGTTTTTTTTCAGCAAGAATGCTTGAAAGTCCTCTATTCCACTGAATGACCATATTTTTCCCTGAAACATGATACTCAGTTTTGCTGGGTAGGTGACTATTGGTTTTAATCCCAGCTCCTTTGCCCTCCAGAATATCATATTCCAAGCCCTTCGATCCCTCAGTGTAGAAGCTGCCAGATCCTGGGTTATCCTGATTGTGTTTCCACAATATTCAAATTGTTTCTTCCTGGCTGCTTGTAACATTCTCTCCTTAATCTGGGAATTCTGGAACCTGGCTATAATATTCCTAGGAGTTTTCTTTTTGGGATCTCTTTCAGGAGGTGATCAGCGGATTCTTTCAACCTCTATTTTGCCCTCTGGTACTAAAACATCAGGGCAGTTTTCTTTGAGAACTTCCTGGAGGATGATTTCTAGGTTCTTTCTTTGGTCATGGCTTTCAGGCAGTCCAATAATTTTAAAATTATCTCTCCTGGATCTATTTTCCAGGTCAGTGGTTTTTCCGAAGATGTATCTCACATTGCCTTCTATTCTTTCGTTTTTTGGATCTGTTTAACAGCATCTTGATTTCTCATAAAGTCATTAGCTTCCATTTGCTCCAATCTAATTCTGAAACAATGATTCTCCTCATTGAGCTTTTGAGATTCTTTTTCCATCTGGCAAATTCGGCTTTTTAAGCCATCCTTCTCCTCATTGCCTTTTTGGGCCTCCTTTGACATTTGAGTCAGTCTGTTTTTTAAGGTATTATTTTCCTCAGTCAGGCTGTTGACTCTGAATTCATAATTTTCTTGCATTGTTCTCATTTCTCTTCCCAATTTTTCCTCCACTTCTCTTATTTGGTTTTCAAAATCTTTCTTAAGGTCCTCTATGGCCTATAACCAGCTTGTATTTTCCTTTGAAGCTTTTGGTGCAGGAGTTCTGACTTAACTGTTTTCCTCCTGTTCCATGCTTTGCTCCTTTTTGTCCCCAAAATAGGAGTGTATTGTTGGAATCTTCTGTCTGCTTTGTTTCCTTTGCCTGCTCATTTTGCCACTCAATTACTTGACTTTTGGGCTTTTTGCCACAGTAGGACTCTGCCACCAGACAGGTGAGTTTTTTTCCCAAACGCTGGGGTTTTCTCAGCTGCCGGAGGTATTAGATGGGTGCCCTCTCTGAGGTCTCCACATACTCTGGCAAGCTGGACACACACCCCAGAACCTCCACCCTAGACTGCAATCTAGATCCAAGCAGGTTAAAGCAAGAGTGATTACCCCTCAGACTGGTGCTTGGTCCCCCTACACTCTGCAGACCAGGAGCTGAAGCTGCCATATGGCGCTGGCTGGCTGTGCTGGCGTCTCAGTGGCTTCTCTCCCTATTGGTAAAAGCCATGCACTCCCACTTACTGGTCCCATATTCCAGACTGCACTGACCTCTCACTTTGTCCTTTGTATCTATGTGTTGGTAAATCTGGAAACGGCCACAGCTGCTGCTGATCTGGGATCCCTCTGGCCGCGTCTGGTCAGGCCCTCCCTGGGGTTAAAGTCTTGGCATGGGGCTGGGCTCAGCTCCCAGAGCGCTGTGCTGGATTCCTACCTGCCTGCCGAGCTGTCCTCAGCGGGAGGTTAGCTTCTTTGTGTCATTTTGTGGGTTCTGCAGATGCAAAGTTTGTTTAGAGTCCCCTTTTTTACATGGATTGGGGAGGGTGGAAGCCAGAGCTATGGGAAGGTCGTGCTTCTACTCCCAAAGGCATGGCTTTTTCCTGTTTTTGTTTTTCATGTCAAAAGCTATTTTAAGGTTGTCCCCCTTGCCTTAAGTTTCTAATACTTACTGAAATTTTTAAATGATAATTTAAAAATCTTTTAAATAGAATAATTTTACTCAGAAGATGGTTTGGGGATGAATGATTAAATCTCATAAATTTGAAACTCTGTGCAATGATGACTCAACCCCAAAGTCTAAAATAAGAATTCTCTAGACCATAACGTCTGAGTCCTTCCCTATTCTCTTGGTGGTCCCTATTTTAGACGTCTTGCCTCTAGAAGTCAGTAGTTAGAAGACTGACATGTATTTTCTCCCCTTTCTGAATTTAAGACAGGAATGGAGATGTTGGTTCCTTTAGTCACTGAATGAGTCTATAAGACCAATGATCTAACTTGTATTATGACCTTTGATTTGAGGCACTTAGTTTGCCAGTTTTTAATATGGTAAACATGTGGCTAATGACTTCATGTGGATTGCTTCTCTCAGCTTTGTGAAATACTCTGGACAATGCATTTTTAGGAATAAAAACCAAAGGTTCTTTTGGCCGTAGAGTTTTTCCCACTTACATTAGTATTTTTGTTACTTTCACTTTGCATGTGAAAAAGTATCTATTTTATAATGAAATAAAAATCCTTTTCATACTTTATGTCTGAAGATTTTTTTCAAGTGATTTATAATTAATCTGTAAAATCTTTTCAAATTTAACATTGAACGTCTCAGTGTGAGAATAATAAAATAATAATTTTATAATAAAGTCAAATCTTGATTATTCAAGAAAAGTTTATTCAATTTGTCAATGAACTGTTCTCCCCCTGCCAGGCATCAGGTAGGTTTAATGCTCATTATCAGCAGGTAGAGGAGGAAATAAAACCAGCAGTTGAACTAGTGACTGATCTTTGAGTCTTTTTTTTTCCTTTTCTTTTAAAATGCATAGTTCTCTTTTTTTATTGCTGCAAATAAATGTTAGGGACAGTCTATTTTGAAAAGTACTTTATTGTTCTATTTCTGATTGATAATGTAACTTCTTTTTAAATACCAGCTACAGGTTATGGCTATGTATTTATATAAGTAAATCTAACATTGCTAATGATTGAAGAACACTTCCAGTAAGACATTCTATAACTACTGATCTGATTATTAATAGTTTCCATACTATTATTTAGGGGAAAATGCTCTTTAAATCCACCACCTTTGAAATTGGGTCACCATTTATGTTCTTTTCATAGAAGCCTCATAGTTTTATTTTGCCTTTCAAAACATACATTAACTATCCATCTAAACCAGCAAGTTGCAACCTCCATGGGCTTCTGTTTCTTCATGTGTAAAATAAGGGATTTGACTTAGATCAATGGAGCTCAAACTTTTTCATAGTGGTGAGATCATTTAATTTAAATGAAACTTCAGTGGATCCTTTGAAATAGAATTTCAAAACAGTGTCAAAATGTATGCTTCTAACCACAGTGGAAGAAAACAAAGCATGGCTGTGTCAGTGAATTGGTGATACCATCAATATGGGTTTTTCCTCCATCAATGCCAATTACAATCCACCCATCTTTTCTTATCCTGAATAATTATTGTCTTTGCTATATAAGGAAGCCTTCACGCAGAATATGCTCAGTATTCTTGAGGTCATTCTTTTGTTTTGTTCTGTATTAAATTGCATGGTTATACTGGAACACTTGATATGTATCTCACATATTTAAGATATTGTGATTTTATTTGATAAGTGCAATCATAGAGATGACTTTATACAGTGATTACTCTTCTGATTATTGACCTCAAATGCTTGCCACAGATGTTTGACATCATGTTGGATATCTTACATGAAACTAAAATGAAAGAAGCATGAGTAAGATCCTCCATATCTTTGCAGATGACATTATATTGATTGAATCAAGGCACAGAACATTACAGTGTCTATTCAGTAACTGCCCTAAAATATATTCACAAAAAAACTAAATTATTTTTCTGTTGTCCATATTATAGCATAGAGTTGGAAGGTTAGCCCATTGAATTAATGTCAGTTCATATATTCAGGACATGTACTAAAATGGAGCTGGACAGCAAGCTGGATGATATTTGGGAAATTTCACAGTGTTTTAAAATAATTTAATACTTTAATCCTTGGAGTAAAGGCTTATTATTTACATACAAATATTCTGAAAAGGCACCATGATCACTGATTTAGATTCATCACCATCTTTAAGTTATCAAAGTTGCTCACAAATGACTGGGAAATGGAAAGACAATGAACTCCTGTCTTTTCTTCACTGTAACTCTGTCTTATTTTGTCTTACTAATTCCACTGATTCCCTCTCTGCTCCTTGATTATTTTTGACTTAAGTCTTGAAGTCCCTCCTCTTTCTCTTTTGTCCAACTCTTGAAATCTCTCCTTAGTGGCAAGTGATACAACCTTTTTGAGCATTGGTTTTCTCATCTATATAATAATAATAATAATGCGTTTACTCCTTACCTTACAGGGCTGTAAAGAAAATATTTTTTAAATATTAGTTTTATACACATCAATACCCACATAAGCTATCACTATAATATATTATCATTATCAATAACTTTTTTATAATCCTATGCCTTCTGGATTTTGGTTATACAAACTCCCAATTCTGTGGGGAAAAAGTTTGTTGGATTAATATATCAATGCATAAGCTAAATTAGGATAAAATGTTGAACAATCTATGGGAGGAAATTTCCAACAAAGTGACTCATAACTAAATCATTTATATTACAGTAGACCAACTTCCTATACCATCCTTTTCCCTCTCTCTACCCTATTTTGAATCTCCCAGCTTCATATTTGAACACATTTGACTAATTTTGTCCACCTACACAATATGTTTATTTTTGCTTCTAAAATTATTTGCTTAACCAGGGGTGATACT
This sequence comes from Petaurus breviceps papuanus, assembly GCF_028583685.1. Taxonomy (NCBI): domain Eukaryota; kingdom Metazoa; phylum Chordata; class Mammalia; order Diprotodontia; family Petauridae; genus Petaurus; species Petaurus breviceps. Next base: position 13,090,531 of record NW_027186349.1, read on the forward strand.
TGTGAGTCATCCATGATGTAGTTTAGTGTCTGTTGGCACTTCTATTAAGCACTTCTACTTGCAGTGGCTTCTTCTTCACTTATAGATATTTGTCTCATGCTGTGATTTGGCATGGATACTTTCAGTTCTAGAACAATTTTTAAAAATCCAGTTGAATAAATCTATTGGAAAGTTTTTGTGAAACAAGTGTTAAGAACATCTTTAAAAATAAAGATGTTTTAAAATTCCATTTCACCTTTTTATGAAATTAAAATCTTTGTGCTTAATCTTACATAAATAGATGGCCAAATTTCCTCAGTGTGGAGTAAATCATGATTACACTTTGACATTTATCTCATCACAATAATTTGTGGTTCCATCATTCCTGATGCTGCATGACTGCAATTCTTATTCTTCATACTTACTGGAGTCTCCTTATCCTCCAAGCTCTTCTTTCCTAGACCATATTGTTGTTTGTCTTTCACCCTTGACAAGAACCAATGCCATCACAAGGGTGGTGTCTGAGCTTGCATGTGAATTATATTTAACTGAGGTAGAGCTGTGCAAAGTCAAAGAAAGCTTCACTTTCTCCTCCAGAATCAGGAGTGGCAAGACAAAATTCAAGATGAGTGGTGATGGAGACCAGCCCTACACCATAACTCCTGCACTGGTCACACTCTCCTCCCTTCCCTATCTTTTTTTTTTTGCTTTTTGGAGTGGGAAAGGTGGGGTAATTGGGGTTAAGTGACTTGCACAAAGTCACATGGCTAGTTTTGTATTAAGTGTCTCAGGCTGGATTTGAACTCAGGTCCTCTTGACTCCAGGGCTGGTACTCTATTCACTGCATCACCTAGTCACCCCTCCCTTCCCTATCTTGAACCCTTGGTGAACCACCTGAATTCTACATTATTTTCTACTCTCTAATCCCTTGCTTCATTGTCCTGGCCAACTCCCAACCCTGGATTACTCCCGCCATTCACCTTTGATTCTAATCATATGTGACTAAAAAGGAGGTGGAAGAATATTGAAATCATACAATAAATTTCACTACAAATTTATATTATTTTAATCTGAACTGGATACTCACTTCCACAATGTTGATATTTGCAATCTCACTCTCCCCAGAAACTATTCCAAACTTTCTCATCTTCTTAAGCCTCCCACAATAGTCTTTCTTCCACCATTTCAGCTATGAGAGAGCCTCCAACAGTTGGCTGAGGCCAAACCATCTATGTCCATCATTATTACTAGTTCTTTATGACTTCTCTAAGAAATTGGCCCTACTATTCTCCCTAGTTCATCTCTTATATTCAATTTCTCCCTATTATTCCCCCCCCAGCTTCCTACAAATTCCTTTAGAAACCATCTACACTTGGTGTATACATCTCCCCTTCTCTAAACCCTCTGTAATCCTGTTCCTGACCTCATAATTTAACTGAAACTACACTCATCAAAGTTATAAGGTTCTTTTTAATTGCCAAATCTAATACAGATTTCTCAGTCCATATCCTTCTTGGCCTTGCTGCATAATCTTATACTGTTGATCACCTAACTCTAGATCCTTTCTGCTTTCTAGGTTATAATGACACTAGTCTCTCCTGGTTATCTTCCTACCTGACTTATTGCTCCTTTGCACTTTCTCCTTCTCCTTTATTGTCATATACACTAACCATCAATGTCCCCAGTGTGCTGTCTTAGGTCATCCTCTTTTTTGCTGTTGTTCTCTACACAAATTTCCTTTGGTGATCTCATTAGTTCCTATGTGTTCAATAATCATCTTTGTGACAGTTGGACTATAAGGCAAGCTGAGTACTGCAGAATCAACACTTTTGGATTGTGGTGCTGGAGGAGATTTTTGAGAAGTTCAGCAGGGAGTTTAAATCAGCCAATATTTAAATAAATTAATGTAGGCTATTCACTGGAAAGTTGAAGTTTAATACTTTGATCACATGATGAGAAAATGAGACTCATTGAAAAGGCCCTATTATTGGGAAATACTGAAGGTGAAAGGAAAAGGGGGTGGCAGAGGATGAGATGGGTAGATAGTAGTGTGGAAATAATGTATACACATCAGGAAGTGCTTGATAAATGGTTGTTGACCAACTGACTTAACATATGCCCTCAGAACTTTAGAAGAGCTTTAAAAACTATCCCTACTTAGTATCATTTTATGTTACCAGACAAGACTGCTTAGTTAAGTAAGTGTCTTACAAACAGCATCCCTAGGACAATAGGGATTAATAGAATCAATGGATAAAACAAAGGTTAATTACCTTATGGAAGTATCCTTCAAAATTTGTTGTGATCAAATTTAGCTTTTAATTTTCAGATTTTGGAAAAATGGAATTATTGCCCTCTGTATTTGAAATGAACTTTATCTTTAAGAACATATTTTAAATTGTTTTGGGGACTGATATTAATAATAAAGTTAAAAGAAATATATAATTAGTTCAATATTAAATTAAAATGTGTTTTATAAAATTTTCTAAAGTCAGATGATTTGTGTTATACCAAGGAACACGTATAGCAACAATGTTTTAAGTGTTTAAGATATCCCATTAAAATTGGGTGAAATTAAGGTTGTTACCAGGATTGGACAACCACACTTCTGCCAAATGTACCAAAACCACGGGTCATCACATTTAAATGGTACTTAAAACATTTACATCGCATGTAGTATTGGCTTGGCAGAACAGGGTTTGGTGAGTCTATTGCACAATCACTCCCGAGTCCCTAGATATGGCAGGGAGAGAAAGAATGAAGATTTTCTTCTTTTTAACTCTGGATATGGCTTGCACTATCTCAAATCACAGATTACTATTTATTTGAAACAATGTGAATAGAAAACATAGGGGTATTGAATTAGGATTTGTTGTTCAGTACTCCAAGGATGTGTGATTTCATCTGTGTGAGTGTACCCCTCATCACTACAAACAGCAACCTTTCCACCCTTATAGTCTAGCTATGGTCTTTATAAGTTAACATGGCTAAAAACAAATCAAGGCCAACCTTCTGGTGATGAACCTCCTGAATGTACCTAGGCTGGTTCTCTGATAACAACTGTATATTTAGCAGATTAGCTGAGATATGTCAAATACACATCATCATCATCAATCAATTTTTGTCTGAGTATTAGAAGCTCTTCCAGCTTAGTAGGACCTACCAGTGCTTGGGCACTATGGGGAGTGTCTTCAAAATTCCAAATCTTTTCCAGTATGATAATGCAAGCATAAGAGTAGGAGTAAGTAGAAGATGAATGTTATTTCCTTTTCAATCCTTATATAGTCTACTGGGTATCAATGTATAAAAATCTTATGACCAACGAAGACTTGCAGTGGTGGATATATATCATAAACAAGAATAACAACAGCAACTTAATCTCTGTTTCTGGGAGAAAATTAAGCAACATTAGATAGGCCATCAAAGATACCGAGGTACCATTGACTATGTTATTGTTTCGGTGGCTTGGTGACCACCCCCTCCCCTTCT
>NW_027186349.1:13094098-13111646 GCF_028583685.1 Petaurus breviceps papuanus
CTCTCTCTCTCTCTCTCACACACACACACACACACACACACACACACTGGCAATTTAATATTATATTGTTGCAGTAGAACTTTTTACAATACATGGAAACAAATACCCTGCATTACTTTTTTTGGTAAGTGAATCAACTCTTGGAGGCCATTAAAACACCACTCAGTAATAAATATATTAGTATACTAAATAGCCTACTCTTGATAAACCATTTTCATTGCTTGGTGCATCATATTTCTGTTTGCTTAGTAACATTTGGGAATGAAAGGTCTCCTTGGGACTGCTGATGTAAAGTGGTTTGGTAAGTGAGGAGGCCAGTAAAGATGGACAGGTTTGTAGGGAGGACTTTGAAAATCATGCGTTTTCCTTTCACAATGAAGAAAGAATGGCAATGGCATGTCATTTGTCCATGGAGGTCTCATTAAATGTTACAGGTCACTTATATATATAAAGCAAGTCCTAAACAAGGTTCAGATTTAAGTCCATGGAAAGGTGAAAATGTATTGGTTGAAAAAAAAAAAGAGAAATTAAAGGACATTGTTGCATGAGCAACCTTAGTGATATTCTCTGTAAAGTAGGAAGTAGAGCTGAATAGTCAGGGCAAATTGGGTGAGCTTATGGTGACACGTTAATGGCTTTTATATGCAGGAAAATTCAAAGTGCGAATTTTACTATGTGAAATTAGCTGCCTCCTCCCACCCCCACCCCTACTGCCACCCTAGAAGAATTCACTTAATTTGATTTTTTTGATGAAACCATTTTATAATGAATGTATAAAAATATTTCTTCACTGTGACTAATAAGTTGAGTTTTTATTTTGTAGATTTCTTATCCTTTAAAACATTTTTCCTTTTATTTTTTTAAAGGTTCAAGAGATCCCCGCATGTACTCATGTCCAATTTACAAGAAGTCAATCCGTACAGATTTGAACTACATTGCAGCAGTAGACCTTAAAACTGTCCAACCCCCAGAGCACTGGATACTTCGTGGGGTGGCCCTTCTTTGTGATGTCAAGTAATGTTCAATCATTTTTCATAAGTACTTTTTCAGTGTTTTCTGCTGAGGCATTTCAAAAAGATGAGTAAGTGTTGTTCCCACTAAAGTACCTGGAGGAAACACATATGCTACAAAAGATTATTATAACAATGATTTACCTATGCGTATTGTAGTATATAAATCAAATGCTCCCTCTCCCTCCCCCCAAATTAATGAACTACAAGTCTTCCCCCTCCTCAGCTACCTACTTACATTTGACCCAGTTCACCAGTAGTGACCAATTATTGTTTCATTCAAAAGTTATTCAGTGACTTAAAGGGAAGTAAATGTTCAATAATAATTACAGCCCACTTTCTAATGACTTGTTGTCCTCAAATCCATTATAAAAGAAGCATTAATTGGCTTCATACTGTTTAACTGAAGATTAAATAGGTGAGATAGGCAATGATTCTCTCTAGGTATTAAGAAACTTTTCTCCTAATAATAGTGTGCTAATGTGAACCACAGGGTCTGTGGTTCAGCTAATTCATTGGAATTGTATACTGCTTTTGCTTTCTTTACTTTTATATCAATGGATTTAATTCCAGAGTTTGAAGTACCAAATTAAAAAGATTCTTATTTTAAAATATGGGTTGGGGAAGGTAGCACATAAAAGACAGGACCAATGGGGTATAGTGAAAGAAGCCTTAGGGACAAGGGATTTAAGTTTAGGTAGCAATTCTACCACTTGTTAGTTGTTTGGACAAGTTGTTTAATCTCTCTGAGATTCAGTTTCCCTTTATGTCATATGAGAACAATACTTACATACCTGCTTTACACGATTATTTTGAGCAAAGCACTTTGTAAATCTTAAATCACATTATAAAAGTGAGTTTTTTTTTTAGTCAAGTAAAATGATGGATCTATGAGATAATTTGTAATCATAAAGCACTTTTCAGTCATAAATGCTTTACAAATTTAAACTGTGATGGAAATATTGTTGAAACCTCAATATTCTTTTTTTCATTTTAAAATGTTTATTTCTCCATTACTTTTAAAAATAACTTCTTTTATTTCTTAGTATTTTGTTACTTTTCTTTTCCCTAAACTTCTCTTAACTAGAAATGTTGTCTAAAATCTACTGATATTATCTGACATTTATATAGTTCTTTAAATTTTGCAATATATTTTATATAAATCAACTCATTTGATCATCACAACAACTCTGTGAGGGAGGGAGGGTAATGCTAGTATATATTATTCCTTTAAAAAATAAATGAGGAAACTGAGGCTCAGGGAAGTAAAGGGACTTGCCCATGACATAGTATCAGAGGAAGGCCTTGAACCCTGACATCTTCTGACCCCTTCTTTTCACTGTACGACACAATGTTTCTAGTTAATGCTACTTTAGATTTCTAGTTCATAAATGTTGGGCAAGTTTTAGTTTATGCATGTTGTTATAGTTCATAAATGTTGTAGTTCAGGTACTGAGCAAGGAGTTACTATTTCCATGCTAATGGGGGTGGTATGTGTGTGTATGTGTATTTGTGTGCACATAGTTGACTCTGATGATAATAGATGAGAGTAGCTGCACATTACTTAATATGATAGGCCAACTAGGATATTAGTTACATAAACACACTTGAGTGACATTTTTACTTCAACACCTATATTCTACATTAACAAATAAATTGACTTTTGTGAATGTATACCTATCTTTTTATAAATGAATAAAATTATAACAATACAATAAATGATTATTAAAAAATGTTTGCTGATTGGTTGGACTAGAAATGATTTTTATTAGGCATGGAATATTTGTGGCATCAAGTCCTGAAATGAACTTTGACAACCTGATTAGGCAAAAACAATAGCACCTGAAAATGTATCATTAGTATTGATTTGTAAATATTCTTTATATGTTATCTATACATATAGGATCCCTAAGAGACCAACTAGGAATCTATAGGAACAAATTTATAGGAACAAATATTTATAGAGTTATCAACTGGCTCTAAGGATTCATAAAATATTTATGTGCTATAATCATTATAGCTAATTGTTCATTTTTTAGCATTATTTAAATTAATCAAAGTTTATTGTATTCTGTTGCCTATATTTTAGGTTGTTGCCACCCTTAATCTCATCTATCTCGTTACCAACTGAGCCTTATCTGATGGCGAAGCTATAAAAGTCTTGTATTACTTTCTGGGGATTTATTGACATTCTCATGGTTCAAAACTGCATTCAAAAATTTGACAAAAATACATTGTACTTGTAAGCATTCTGGGTGAAGGAATCAAATAATTGTTTACTACCAAGATAACACTATCTAGTTTCATTGAAAATGATTCTGTAGTTCTCTCATCTATTTGAACATTCTAGGGTCATTTATATGCAATAACCTCAGATGACAAGGTAGATATCATTTGCATTATTAGCTCAAAAATTTGCCTGATTATAATTTTTATTCACTTATTAGGAGTCACTTGCATCTGATTAGCTCTTTATGGTTTACAAAGGGCTTTTCTCTTAACAATGCTGTAATCCATGTAATAAAATGCTCTTCTGGTTAGATCATGTCCTTTTTCCCAGATGAGGAAGGGGGACATTGTGAGAGAAACAGCTAGAGTGACTAATTAGTCCCTAAATTTAGCCCCTGACACCAAAAGCCTTCTATCAAACTCTTGGTTTGTCTTTATCAAACATACCCATGATTGATATATTTAAAGATGGCTATGGTTTGTTTACTCTGCCCTTGTACATTTGGATTTCATCTACCAGAGCCAAAGTTATATATGGCATGCAATTTTCTTCAGGCGCCATCCCTTCCTCTCTACTTTACAGATCTCTCTGTATGCATGTGTACACTACAAATTTTTCTTGTTATGTCACTTTCACTTCTCACCTATTTTTTGGTTCTTTTTATAATGCTTCTGTTTTATGGATTGTATAGTTCTGTAACATGGGGCCAATGACTCACTTTATCATGTAATACCATAATCCCTGCTGCATAGCAAGGGTTTTAGCTACTTTTTTGTGCCTCAGTATAAACCCCTATAGACATTAACTTTCCTGGGCTACTCAGAATTATCTTGCAGAACTTTGTGGAAGGATCAGATGCTTGTGAATATTTACATACTGCTTCATCTATTAGAACAAGCTGGGTAGAAGACTGCCTCCATACCTTTGAAAATCTAGGTATAGGCAGGTAGAGGAACTATTATTATAGTTATTTTATAGATGAAGAAACTTAGGCTCTTAGTAGTTACAAATATTGTACCTTGGTTGTCTAGTTACATGGCAGTCTACTTGAGGTAAAATTTGTAATCAGATTATCTGAGTCCAAGTTCATCACTTTATGTACTATACCACATTGCTTCTATCACAGAGTATGGGTACTGAGTCCTTGAAATGAGTAATGCAACCATCTCCTTTTCAAACTTGTCTACTTATACTTTTCAAAAATACTAGTTTAACTTATTTCTAACCTTCTTGTTATCCTGCAATTGACTGGTACTCACTTATTGACCCTCTATTCTGTTAATTGTGATTTTATGCTATTCCTTGTATTGTTTTCCAGGACTTTTGGATTAGGAGTCTAATTTTGTCCCTGCTTTTAGTTTTTCTCCAGTCTAATCTTCACACAATTGCCAAATTGATCATGGCATGGGTACATAACTTCTCCAGATATTTTAGTGGTTCTCTTGTTGCCTTTAGAAGAAAATATAAACTCTTCCATTTTGTATTAAAAGTTGTTCATAATTTGGCTCTCATCTATTTTACTAAACATTACTCTTCTTCACATTCACTAAATTCTGGCTAACTTGGAATATTCTGTATTTAAAGTAGACCATAAACATCTCCTCATCTGCCTCCATGATATTGCTTGGCTTGGCTCTCCTTCTTTTAACCATTTCATCTTAATTGGTCTTCTGTTCACTTCTGTCAGGCACTGAACCTTCCCTCCCTCTAAACTCTCCCCCCCGCAACATATAACAAAACAGAGCAAAATTATTGCATATCTTTTTAGTACATCAATTTCATTTTCCAAAGGTGTCATTATTCAATGATACTTTTCTAAAGAATCCCACTTGTATCAATGGGAATTAAGTATATTATTAAATTTTTTACATGTCTAATATGCACCAAAATTACTCAAATAAATACCAAAATCCTCTAGATTGGTCTCCTTTCTTTCAAGATACTTGTTAAGTAATACTAAAGTAGCACTTTCATACTGCTGGGTTCTTCTTATTTTAGATTTGTTTGTTAAACCTTAGTTAAACTTATTTCCTAAGTCATAAGATCATAGATCTAGAGATGTAAGGGTCCTCAAAAGTCATCCACTCTTTTTTTTTTTGCTTTTTTTTGGAGGGCAATTGTTGTTAAGTGAATTGCCCAAGGTCACATGGCTAGTTTTTGTGTTAAGTGTCCGAGGCCAGATTTGAACTCAGTTCCTCCTGACTCCAGGGCCAGTGCTCTATTCACTGCACCACCTTGCCACCTCAGAAGTCATCTACTCTTACTCTCTCATTGTATAGATGAGAAAACTGAATGGGAGTCTCTTGACCAAGGTCATACATACGGAAAGTGGTAGAGCTCAAATATGAACCCAAGTCCTCCTACTTCAAATCTAATCCTGGTACTACACCAATATACTGTCTCACTTCAAAATTATAAGGTATAAAATTCAACATAAAACAATTAATAGAAGATTATTGAAATGAAGGTGTTGTCTGATTCTAACTTTTAAAAGAATTGATAATTTAGAAAGAGTAATAAAGCTTCTTAAAAATAGAGGGTATATTTTAATGATAGAAGAGTTCTGTGTTTTACCTTAGCAACTGAATAATCTGTTTTATGTATCTAATATTCTTTTCCCAGTTTAGTGTCCCTGAAAATTGATTTTTAAAAAATTTATCTGACTTATTAGTTCTATGATACCTACTGAGTATTAGGCATTGTTAGCACAACATGATGATCCTTCCTGAGTCTGAATAAAATTATGCATTTGAATTTATTCTTTGGTTTTCAAAGACGAATTACTTGAACCCCTTGAGAGTCAAATATACCAGTATGTGCATTTGTGAAAAGATAGAAAATTTGCATCTCTTGGCATTAGCTAGTTTGTGAACATTTGCTAGCAGTGACATCTGAGTGTCCCTTGCTTCTCCCTTGTACATATAACAAGTAAGTATTTACAGGGATCTTGGTAAGTATAAAAAAGGGGCAAAAGAGAGATTTCCAAGGTCTTTTTCATATTCAAAGGGAGGATTTGAATGAGTGTCAGTGGTCCTGGGAATGCTGCCTTACTCATTTTAAGAGTAAGCTTTAATTCTCCATTTGTGTGCTGTATTTTCAGCAAAATGAATGCTAGCAGGCTTCAGAGAAGAGCAGGCACTTGTTTAATCTACCACTTGTGAGGCTGTCCAGGAACTTTCCACCTGCCTGGGAAGCTTATTTGGGCAGCCAGGTGGATAGTAATTATACACATAATCCTCTCCCTTCATTTACATGAAGAGGATATGAAAGTGTGAGTAGTTAGGGTGGAAGGAAGCTAAGGGGTAAAAGGAAGCTAAATGTAGTGAGAATGAGTGATAAGAAAAAGCTGATGCTGACAGACTGAGATTTCTGCTCTCAGGCTCCTGTTAGAATTTGCTTATTAGGAAGCGTCCTGGTGGATCAAGGCACTTTCAATGAAAAACCTTGCTGAATGAGATTCTAAAGTTGGAAAAAGAGGAATAGTTTTGTACTTTTAAAACATCATTATATATATTTTTTGTACTGGAGCTCAAGATTATCATTTCATGACACAGAAATGAAATATTCTTATGATCCAACATAATATCTCCTGTGGCTAAACCAAATTAATCTGAGACTTTATAAATGCTCTGCCTTGTCCCCGAAGGGGAGCAAAACTATAAAAACTGTCTTCTGGCCCTGGTTAATGAATCTTCTTCCTTAGAGTACTTTTGCTCCCTTCTCTGATATAGACCCCTGCTTATTTTCTCTGAGGTTCTGGATTTATATCCAAGCTTAATTGTTTCTGAGGTTGGAGTTTATGGTAGTTGGACTATGCAGCCAAGCCATGGAATATTGCCCTCCTTTTCATCTGCATACCAGATGACATTTTTCACTTTGCCAGGTGTTATTGCTGGTTGTGTGTTCATTGATTATGACTACAACTAAGAAATATTGTGCAGAGGGAGACTTTGGCCCTGGCTTCTTTTAATATTTGATGATTACAGTAATACATTTCTTCATTTATTTTTTCACCTGGGCTAATAAAGAGCATGCACATCAAATGCAACCACAAATAGATGGGCCAGGAAAGCCAATTAAGTGCTCCTCGATGAAGGGGCAAGAGTCATATTTAATAAGGCTTCAGTACAGGGTTCATTTGGGGGACCTGAGAAAGAAGGAAGATTAAATGTGAGGAAAGGAAGGGAATAGTCTACCTAGGAAGGCACTGAATGCAGAGATTTAGAAGAGGCTTAGAAATTTTTAAAAAATGATCTGCTTGGGTTAGTTTTGAACATTCCTCTGTACTGCTGAGGCTGGTTTTTAATTCACTCTGTTGAGCTTCATCTCTTTCAGTGCAGTCAGCTGTGATGTAGCCATTTATAATTTATTTATGCAAATACTTAAAGCAAATCCCCTGAGATCTGAAGAAAACACTTTCATATATTTCATCACTTGAAAAATGGTCATTTACATGTGCCAAATGCTACATTTTTAACTATTCTAGCAAAATATGAAAACAGTCTTTTCCCCCTTGGGATCCTAACGAATTGCTAATGCCAACATTTTCTATCTCTGGTTACTTTATACCCCTTTATCCTTCCCTCATGGATCTCTAAGTAGTTTTAATGAGTATCTTTTGAAATGATGATGATGGCTACAATTTCAGTTACATTTGTACAGGAAAAATGCCTTTATCTGATTATTTTGGTTATAATAGCCACACAGAAATTTACCTGAAGCAGGACAATAGAGGTTAAGAAACTTTGTGGAAGTTGGTTAGTCATTTGTGGCTTGATTCCCATCTCCCCACCCCCATATTCTAGCTTTAATTTATTTCAATAAATATTTCTTAAGTGCCTACTGTGTGCCAGGCACTGTACTAAGCACTGGGTTTATAAAAAGAGGTAAAGCCAGCCCCTGCCCTCAAGGAGTTTCATGTTTTTATACTCACAAAATTTGTCTAATATACTTCTAAATCATCAAAGCAGAGTGTATAGATTTTTTTTATTAAATTATTATTATTTTTAGTTTTCAACATTCACTTCCATGAGATTTTAAATTTTCTTCCCCTTTCTTCCCCTTTCCTCCCCAAGACAGCTTACAATCAGATATAAACCCTACACATATGTTCCTATTAAACACATTTTCTCATTAGTCATGTTTGAATGGGGAAAACCACGAGAAAGAAAAAAAGTAGCAAAATAAAACAAAACAAAAAAGAAAATTGTCTGCTTCATTCTGCATTCCGACTCCACAGTTCTTTCTCTGGATGTGGCTAGAATTTTCCATCATGTGTCCTTTGTAATTGTTTTAGGTCCTGGAGCATGTGAATTTAACACAATAGATTGGTTTAAAGTCGGGAGACTTCGAGTTATATTTGTATAGAATGCAGAGAGACTGAACAAAACTCAATGAGCACTGTTTATATTTCTAGAATCACTGAAGATGATTCTCAGTAGGCTGGTGAAATCATAAGTTTGTAGATTTGGAGCTGGACAGGACCTCAAAGGTCACCAAGTCTAACTGTCTCATTTTACAGATCAGAAGCCTAGGGTCCATAGAAGTGGAGTGATTTATATAAGGTCACACAGGAACTCAGTGGTAAAACTATTATTCACTCCCAGGTTGTCTGACAATAAAACCAGTCTCTTTCCCCAAACCAGGCTGCTAAGTCCACTTTGGATCAAATGCATATTCAAGCTTAAATAGATGCTAATATTATGGAACCATTCCACTGGAATCTCTGTGGGAAGGGACTCTCTGTCTCTTTTTTCTATCCCTTAGGGCTTAGCTTAGGGTCTGGCACATCCTAGTCATTCAAAAAGTGTTATTGAGTTGAATTCAGTTGGAGGACTTACAGTCTATGGAATTGACTTCAATTTCTTCATTAAAATTAAGGTGGGGCAGCTAGGTGGCACAGTGAATAGAGCACCAGCCCTGGAGTCAGGAGGACCTGAGTTCAAATGCAGCCTCAGACACTTAACACACTTAACTAGCCCTGTGACTTTGGGCAAGTCACTTAACCCCAACTGCCCTCCAAAGAGCAAAAAATAAATAAAATAAAATAAAATAAAATAAAATAAAATAAAATAAAATGAAGTGGAAGTAGATGAGGTGATTTTAAAATTCCTTCTAGCTCTCAAGTGATGATCTTTTGAAACCAGTGGCTCATTCAAGAATTTTAGTTGTTTCAATTGTGTTCAACCCTTAGTGGCCCCATTCTGGTGTTTTCTTGGCAAAGATACTCTAGTCCTTTGAGATGTTCTTCTCTGACTTAGTTTACAGATGAGAACCTGAGGCAAACAAGGTTAAATGACTAGGGTTACACAGCTGGTAAATGTCTAAGACTGGATTTGAACCAATAAAGATGAGTCTTCCTGATTCTAAGCCCAGTGTTCTATGCACTGCACCACATAGATACCCTTATTCAAGAATAAAGAAACACCATTTTGTTTAAGAGGAATATAAACATTTCCCCCACTCCTTGTCATTTTGTTGGAAAAAAATTATAAATTTAATTTTTAACAAAGCAAATATATCACAACTATACTCCCTAAAAACAGTTATGCTAGACAGTCCAAATAGTACTTAGGACTGATAATTCATGTAATGGAATAATTTTATATTTATTATCTGTTAAAAGAAGTGAGGGCTATTTGCTTTAAGTTTGGTGAGGAAGCCCAAATGATATTCACTGTAATTGACCTGAGTTTTCTTGTTTTATCAAGTTTATTTTTATTGTTGTCCTCAGTGCATATGTTGCTTTTTTTGGTTCTATTTTTTCCTTTATTCTGCCCCAATTCACACACAACTTCTAGCATTTGTTTGAATTCCTCATAATGCTTGTTCCTTATGCCTTTCTCTAGAAATTTCAAGTGTATCTTAAGGTGAATCATAAAAGGTTATAGGAGCTAATGGTTATAGGCATTGTTCTTCCTGGTAATGAGATTGAGTTGAAGTTAGCAATGTAATATGCTCTCAGCCTCTTTCCTGTCATTTACCATAATACCACCTATTATACAGCAGTAATGACTGTACACTAGAGCCTCCTTATAACCTTGCCTATTCCATGCGACTGCATTATAAATGAAACCATGTAATAATTAACCTTTTATGATTCTTCTAGTACCAAAATCCCTTCAATGGAATATCAAAGCAGATAAAATTGGGGTCACTAGGTGGCACCGTGAATAGAACACTGGCCCTGGAGTCAGGAGTTCAAATCTGACTTCAGACACTTTACACTTAGAAGCTGTGTGATGTTGGGCAAGTCACTTAACCCCTTTTGCCCTGCCCTCCCCCCTCCAAAAAGCAAAAAGTAAAAAAAAGCAGATCCAATTACAAACTGCACTACTCTGTATAGTATACGAAGGTCCACCAGTCTATAATATAGTTGCCAAAAATGACCTATGATATGATTTTGGAAAGCATAAACAGGTGTGTGGGACATGAAGACCCTTACCAATAATTTGTGGAGACTCAGAAAATTGTAGTAAAAGCAGGAGTCTTTATTGTGCTTTCTCAAGAAAGGGCACTCCCAGAGCACCTAAGATGGCACTGACCAAGGAGTACAAATTGCAGAAGCTCACAGGCTTCTGTTATCCTAAGCCTAACCCTACCTCCAACCCCTTCACACCTTATCATTCATTGGTAAGGCAAGCTCACAATCTTCTTACTGATGCTAACCAACCGACACAAAGTGATCTCAATTAATCACCATAAATATTACTAATGAGTCTCTAATTTTGTTAGATAGCATACATAATATATGAGGTTCACTAAGCAAGCACAGTAACCACCCCAAAATACTCAACCCCCCACCAGTCCAACTAGATGTGTCCTTATCTGGGCCTGAGTGGCCCAAGGCCACGGTCTGCTTTCTAACTGGTCAAATCCACCTGCTGTTGAGTTTTCTGGGAACTAGAAACCCAACTTCTTCCCAAGGCTCCTGCCTCAACTCTACCCAAGGCTACTGTCTGGTACTTTTTATCAATAGTCTTGTTTCAGTAATGCTTGCAGTTCTGTAGAAACTTAACCCTTTGACAGAACTTAATTATAAAGTATAAAGAAGAAATAAGAATCTAATAGAATTCTCAGAATGGGGAAACTTCACTGCAAGTCATCTCTCACACAGGGATGAGCCATACTCAAAATATTGAAGTAAACTTTGTGGCATCTTCTTGCCTCCCTTTTGAGTCACCTCCATTCTCCTGGGGTTCGTGCTCCTTCCCTTTTTTCTTTCCTAAAGCCTAATCACCACCATTCATGGTGCATGAATACTCTTATATTTCCATCAGATAATACTATGTTATAACTTTAAGAACAGCATCATTTGGTGGATAGAGTGCTGATCTCTAAGTCAATTAGAACTGGTTTAAAATCCTGCCTGGGAAAGGCACTATCCTAGTTGACTCAAGAAGCACAGTAGCAGCTGATCTGCCTGGTTTGAAGGAATTTCTCTACATCAATGATATTTTAGGTTAATATAAAATGCACAAAAAATTATAGTAACTTTTTTACTTTAGTTTAAGTGTTGGGGAAACCTCCCCCCTCCATTTTGCCTAAGATATTTGCATTTCAAATGTTTGAGAATGAATGAACATTTTAGCACTCTAACTCCCAAATGCCAATTTGTTCTGCATTTGAGAGCTCATCCATATAACTTCACCTTGTAGTTGTTCTGAATCCTGAAGCTGGACTCAGCAGTGGGCAAAAATTGCCTTAGTCCCTCCCCTTTGTGAAAGATAGGTGCCACATTTGCTATCCCCTTTCTGGATGAAGTGAGTAAAAGAAAATTTGACATCCGTTCTCTGGAAGAGTGCCTACAGTATATATCACATAGAATTATCTGACTGAAAGGGACAATGACATCTCATTTCATGTATTACTGGAGTCTTTGAGGCTGTTTGGGAACTGTCCTCCTGCCTGGAAAGTCTAAAATCAGGGCAGCCAAGTAGAGAATAATTATAAACATAATCCTTCTCTGTCCCTTCATTTGCATAAAGAAGATAAAGTATGAAGTTAGTGGTTGAATGCTGTACCAAAACTATCTGAAATGATGGTTAGCTCTGAACTTACTTCTAAAGATAGAAGGAACAGAATATCAGATACCAATACATTTGCTGTATAAGTGTTTATTTTATCTTTTTCTCCTGGTGCTTGTCACATTTCTGGTGAGCTTTGCTGGGAGATATGTCCAGCTTATCTGGGACTTGGATTTAGGAGAAAGCCAAGATCCTAATTTTCACATGCTTTTTATGTGCAGTTCTATCCAGCAATTCTGAAAGGTCCAGAGAGGGACTGTGATCTAGTGCAGAAGTCTCCATACTTTTTTTTTTATTGTGTGACCTTATCAGTTTAAAAAAAATGCTTTGAGCACCAGCCCCCAATATATGTGGATATACTTATGTCTAAGTTACATATATGTACTGCTAAGTGAATACATGAAATGACCTTAGACTAAAAGGGCCAGGGTGTCCCATTGCATTCTGGGTCATCTTCAGTCATCATGGTGAATATCTGGTCACTGGATCCAGATGACTCTGGAGGAGAATGTGAGACAAGTAACCTTGCACAACCCTCCCTCACAGCAATCTCACAGTCACAGCTCCCTCACAGTCAACTGCAAGCCATGTCATCATTTCCCTGATGTCATGGTCCTCTTTGAAAATGAAGGATGAACAAAACAACTACCTTAAAGATTATATACATAAAATTTACATAAAATATCATTATAAATAATGAGATAAATATGAAATTATATTTGATCTTCAATTCAATAATGAACTCCTGGGGTTTATTAAGTAGGGATATGAGAGTCAGATTTGAGGCAAGGAGACCCATTAGGAAGTCAGTGATACTGTTTAGGTGACAAATGATGAGGGCCTGAACTAGAGGGTTGTCTATGTGAGTGAACATTTATAAAATATGTTGCCAACAAGGTCTGGCAGCTGATTGAATTTGTCTTGTGAAAGAGAGTGATGAATTGAAAATGACACCAAAGTTGTGACCCTGAGTGACTGGACAGTTAATGATATCCTTGATAGTAATAGGGAAATTCTGAATAAGTGGGGGAAAATAATGTAATGAAATCTGTGATAAAATCATATAACCCATTCATGCCTATTAAAATGACTTGCTTTGTCCTGCCCAAAATAAAAAGTGGGGGAACTTACCATTAATTGTCTTGGAACACAGAGCCTTCTGGCAATCTCGGAAGTAAGGGAGGGGCTATGCTGAATGGAAAGAAAGGGAGCTTTTACCTAAATGGCAGCTACTATGATTGCCCAGGAAGTGGTTAGGTTACAACTACCCTAAGGGGCTAATCCTTGGTTTAGAATGGGGAAAACTGTGAGGTAGGACATCAGAAGTAGTTGAGTAAAGTGAGGCATGTTAGGGGATAAAGTTGTGTGGTCATTTTGGAAACAAGCCCCGAAATTGGCTACTGTGGGGAAGGTGGGATGTGATCTTGAGGCCAAAGAACAGGGTTTCTATACTGATTTCATAACAAATTATTAGCACCTTGGTTTCCTCATCTATAAAATTTGATACCCGGGCTATGTGATTTCTAAAGCCACTGACTGAGCTATAATTTTATGATAATGATGGGTAAGTATAAAAGTTCCTATGCAATGATTGCCAGAGGATTAGAGATCATTGGCAGTAAACACTTATTGAACCTTTACCATACATAGAACATTTTACAAGGTTCTGAAAATACAAAGAGGCATGAGACAGTACTTAACTTTTATAAGCCAGGTGAAGGAATAGCATTTGCTACCTTATATTGTTATTTATTTTAGGTGCATCTAGGCAGCCTGTTGGAATTAGCTCAGGAGAATCAAAGGTTACATGTGAAAATTTACACTTGAAATCTGCAAGTGCTACAAATGATTGGTCAGCTCAGTCCTGCAAAATCATATGGTACATTTGAAAATATTAGTAAAGAAATAATTATGAGAAGCAGTAAGGGAGTCCTACTAAGAACACTGGACTGGACACCAGATCCTGTGTTCTAATTTTGATTCTGCCAGTGACTAATTTTGTGACTTTGAAGAAATCATCTTTCCTTTATGTACCACAGCTATGTAAGTAAAATTAAAGGTTTTTAGTAGTATGTCCTTCCTAGTTATATAGTTTTGTGTTTCTTTAAGATATTCTATAAGCCCTTTATACTTTGTTTCCAGTTTGAAAAGGAAATGTTTCCTTGGGATTCTTTCATTTCAGTTTTTTTAGACTGAAGCTCTTTTAGTGGATCTGTTTCAAAGTAAAAACAGAGATCCTACTGTTTTCCTCTGCATGATATTGATATCCTACAACAATAATAAACACTTATCGTAATGTGCCATTTAAAGTTAGATTGAAGCTGACATTCAAACCCAATGGCCAGTTATGCCATTATTGACTCTGATTATCCAAATGAGTAAAACAGATTATTTATTTCTCTTAAATACCAGTGGATCCTACTTATCTTATGGCAAAAGGGACATTTAAAGTAAACAACAGATGTTGAATTGTGATGTTATTATATTAAAAAAATAATCACTTTTTTCAAAGTACAGATATGCTGTCCTTTTAAAACAACACAAACACATACACATGCACACACACACTCCTTAGCCAAATCAAAAGAAAATGGAGATTTTTAGGTCAGAAAAATTTGCAGGGGGAAGACCTAAATTAGTGACATCTCTTTCAACAAAAAAATTCCATGTTCTGCCTCTCCAAGCTCCGGCCCCACAACTGGTAACATGGCTAAACATACCAAGAAGGTTGAAATTGTTGGTAAATATGGAACATGTTATGGTGCATTCCTCAGAAAAATGGTGAAGCAAATTGAAATTAGCCAGTCTGCCAAGTATACCTGTCCTGCTGTGTCAAGACCAAAATGAAGAGATGGGCTGTGGGTATCTGGCATTGTGGATCCTGGATGAAAACAGTAGCTGGTGGTACATTAACATATAATACCACCTCTGCAGTCATAGTCAAACCTGCCATCAGAATACTGAAGGAATTGAGAGTCCAGAAAAATCTTCTTATCAAATATCTGTATCCCATAGTCCAACAATAAATAGGTTAATTTATAGAATAAAACATGCCATGTTCTTCCATATTTATTTGTTCGGTCATTTAGACATGTGTGGTTTTTCATGACCCTGTATGGGGTTTTCTTGGCAAAGACACTGGAGTGGTTTGCCATTTCCTTCTTCAGTAGATTAAGGCAAACAAAAGTTAAGTGTCTTGCTCAGGGTCACACAGTTAATGAGCATCACAAGCTGTATTTGAACTCAGGTTCAAATTCTAACTCCAGGCCTGAATCCAGGTCTAATGCTTTATCCATTAAGCCACCTAGCTGTCTCCCTTCCATATTTATAGTCATTTGTAAATATCACCCAATTAGAAAAGCTAAGCTTTTCAATATTTGCTTCTGAATTATTTTTGAACTATATAGCCATAGCATTATCTACAATCCTTCCAAAATTCTCATAAACCATTTCATCCCCAAAGTGTGCCCCATGATGTGGCATAGTGTACCATATAATGTTTGCATTTTGTTGAAATAAGGGCTCTCTCATTTGTGGAGAGAAAACTCTTTGTCTGAGAAAAGGTAAAGTTGTTCACCCTGGAGACAATACTCCTTACCATGTCAGAAATTTTGGTCATCCACTTCAGTTTTGCTGAAACAAGGTAATTTAGTCTTTGCTTGCAAAAATGTGATTATAACTAAAGGCCAAGGAATATTAGGAAGGCAATAAATGACTGAGAAAAGTCTGGTCTTACAGGTTCTTTATCTTGAGCTTTATTCCTAAGAAATGGGCTTTGGTTTATCTTGAAACAAGGCACAGCTAAAGTTGATGTTGCTTGATTCCTCAGAAGTCCAAGGAGACAAGAAGATTGTCCTGCCCACTCAAATTTTATGGTGACATAAATATATCCAGCAGTCCTCTAAGTCTCCAAAAATAGCACATTTATAGAAATTAGATCATTAGCCAAATATTGTAAACTTGGAGGAATTACCCATAGGCACTCAAGCTCACAAATGTAAACCATTAATAACTTTGGAGAAACTATGAAAGGCAATGAAGAGAAATCCAGAACAATGAAAATCAATTACCCTTCTTTGGATTATTTAATTTTTAAGAAGCTAATCCTGTAGTTTTGTCATATTGCTACCAAGGGACAGTATTGTCAATTACAAATCAATACTTATAACTTTGGATGGAACTCTGTACTCAATTCCCTCTATTTCCTGAGCTTTGGAGGAATTTAAACAAAATCCTAGCCATTAATAAATAAAAAGATAAATATATCTATTATATATACATACATATACATCTATATCTATCTATATACACACACATACATGCACATGTATGTACACATACATACATACACACACACCTAGGATAACTTTTTAAAGAAACAAATGCTTTGTGTGCAATTCGGTATTTCACTTACTAGTCCTTACCTTCACAAAAATCCTCCTTTAATGCCTCCTTGTGGCATTGAAGCAACCTGGGGTTTTCTAAACCATTAGCATCAGAGTACAAGCCCTTCCAAGTTCTACTATGATAAAACAACTTCTCATATAGTCTTGACAACAGATGGCATCTGATGCCCAAGAATCAACCTACCTAAATATGAAGAAACACATGATCTCTAGGCTGACCACCTGAGGGTGAATTCTATAGCCATAGCAGCCTATCAATGAAAGAAAACTGCAAAATGGTCCATAGTCCCATTTTATCCTTATGCTTCTTCAGTAACAGTGATGGAATGTCAGAAAACTGGGTAGACTGTGGTAAGAATCACACAGTTATAAAATAAAGGTACAGTTAAATGGAAGAAGTTACTTGTATCTTGTGTCTAAAGGTCATGAGGATGAGTATTTCCTTGGTCATCTCATCTTGCAGGATGCATGATAAACATAAAGGAAAAGAGCAGCATGTGTATAACTGAAGCCACCATGCAGGTATCATTTTCAGAGAGTGAGGCAGAGATACTCTGCAAAGAAGTTGATTAGATCCGCCCCCTCCTCCCCCAATCAAGTTACTGTGAACTTTAATACTTGCTTCTTTGAATACAAAATTGTGAATAAACAGAGGGTATTAAAATATTGAACTCTGTGGCTCAGGATCAAGAAGTGAAGGACCAAAGGATTGAGCATTATACCATATTAGCCTTATAATTCATTCTCTGTGTCACTGTGTCTCTGTCTGTCTGTGTCATTCTCTCCTTGCTTGTCTGCCTGCCTGTTTTGTTCATCTATATATCTACCTATCCATCCATCCATCCATCCATCCATCCATCCATCCATCCATCCATC
>NW_027186349.1:13111656-13183419 GCF_028583685.1 Petaurus breviceps papuanus
ATCCATCCATCCATCCATCCATCCATCCATCCATCCATCCATCCATCCACTTATCCTTCCTTCAAAAGAGGCAGAAGACATGTGATAAGATATGCATCACATAACATCACAAAAAGCAAAACCAGAAAAAATCTTAGTCAAAACGATAGTTTGTTGATGAGGGAAATCATTTCCAAATCAACTTTCTGTAGATAGTAGATCATAGATACTTTAGAACAAAGTAACCCTAAATTAGAAGATCCAGAGCAGATGTCAGTCTGCAACTGAAACAACTTCAGCCTGACCTAATCGAACAGCCTATTGATCCTTTGCCAAGTTCTATAACTTAGAAAATATGATTTCCTATGAAAGTTAAACTAATATGAAGCAATCACCACAAATAATCCTAGAAAATGTCTCAGACCTGAGATGACTGATTCCCTTACCAAGTGGAGGAGTACAGATTATTTTCATGGGAAGCACCAATTTATAATATAAACTCATTTCCAGAATATTATGAATGATGATGATGATGTGTAGGACTTTATTAAGCAGTATGAAGTAGTAAAGCAAATTCAAGTTTGCAGAAAGACTGGCACGGAATCCAAATCAAGAACATTTAGAGATGAAAGGGAAAGAAGAAAACAAATTGAGGAATAATACAAAAAGATTTGTTGTTTTTGTAGCAAACTACGTTTTTATCAATTGCAATTGAGCCAGCATATTTATATTCTTACAGTTGTCCTTTATGAGAAAATAGAAATAGTGCCAAAAAGTATGGGAAGAATAGGTGGTCTAGACCAAGAATACATAGAGAATATTTATGTCAGAGGCGACACAATTTTGAGGACACTGAGACAGCATTTCTCAACCTGAGAGCAGAATGATATCCAATGTTTGGGGAAATCATCAGAAAAGGCTGTAACTATTATTATTATTATTCAGAATAACTAACATTGAGAGAAGTGAAAGGTCATCAATAACTTCTTGCACACATACTAAATTTTCACTTCTACAAAAAATTCATTAAAATTATCCATGTAACAAGAATAAATTTTGAAAATGAGCAAAACTGAACTTTTTATACATGAGATCATATTAAATACCATATTTTTATATTTACACCTTTGAAAGGTTAAAATAATTTAATGTGACACTATTTATTGTTGACTCTATATTTATTTGATTTGAATGATTGGAAGAGTTCCATGCATGTCCAAGTAGGGAATACCAGGTTTTATAGGGCCATTTATTTGACATTGTATTCTTTAAGTGACATTGCATGACTATGAGTTATGGAATACTATGTCTATAGAGAATTGAAAATTATTATCACCAAAGATCAGTGGAAAACTGTATGGTGGATGTAAGAGGACAGCAAGATATTGTAACCAAGGAATTATACAGAAGTAATGTAAATAATATCATCATAGAAATTTATGATTAAAATAGAGGTGGGAGGTGAGTGTAGCTAGGCACTTCTATAATTCCTGTTGTTGGGGGAGGCTGAGGCTTAGGGATTGTTTGAGTTCAGGTGTTCTGATGTTTAGTAGATCTAAAGACCTTCTTCATCTCTCACTAAGCCTATGCACTCCTTGGAGTGGAGGATCACTAGGCTGTGTAAGGAGGGGCAAACCAGTTCATATCAGAAAGAAGCAGGGTAAAACTGCTTGGAATGGGGCCAATGAGTGACCACTGTAATTTCCAGGTGAGATAGAGAGATTCAATCTCTATTAGCCAGTAGCTAATAGAAATAGACCCTAAACTGCTTTAGATATGGAATCTACAGGACATGGTCTTAATGAGTCCGACAGAACATAACAGAGCAAAATTTATAGGTCATTTGTTTTGTAAACAGAAATTCAAACTGGTTTCATTAATGACCAATCTGAGACAAATTCTTGGTTGTCCCAAATTTCTAGCTATAACTGATGTTTTGAAACGTTTAATATATTCATACATTTAGTGAAGGTAGTCAGTTATTACATAGGAATTCAGTCAATTTTGAAGAACTGGAAATCATCTTACAGCAGATAAAAAGACAACAAGCCAATGTGATCTATTTGAATTAATCTGATACATACGTAAAGTTGTAAAATGACTACACATTATATTTAAAGGGTAAAGCCATTTAAGGATTCTCTTAACCTAGACAAGAAAAAAACATGAAAACATATGATCTTACCATTTCAACTTACTTAGTCAAATAATAATCAGTTTCAGTTATTTATATTATGACTATGATGACCTTATAAAAATAGTTCATATTTATAAAAAGACTTTGTAAAAGGCATTGCATGCATTTTCTCATTGACTACTAAGAAAGATTCTGCAAGGGTAGTTGTGATAGCATGACTATCCCCCCTTTATGAAGAAAAAAAAAACAAAGGTCAGAATAATTGTACTTACTCAAGTTCAGGTAAACAGTAAGTAACAGAACTGGGGATTCAATCAAGGTCTTCTGATTCCAAGGTTTTCTGATCTAACATACTGATCAAATATGGTGATTAAAAAAAGTATTGAATTCAAATCCTAATTCCATTCCCCTGCCATTATGATGTCTTTCTCAGTCTACACACACATTTTTCAAGCTGTTATTATACTTATCCTCCACCCCAATTTAGTAATTGTTTCTCTATTATATCAAATATTCTATCATATCTTTATTATATAATATATATTCATCATATGATTATTTTTCACATGTATTAATCTAGCCTGCTTCAATACATTGTAAACTCTTTGATCAATCAATCAATAATTAGGAACTTATTAAGCACCTATTATATGCCTGAAACGGTACTGAATACTGGGAGGCACAGATGCCCAAATGAGACCTTCATGCACTCAGGAGCTATCATTCTTCTGGGACAGGAGTACAGCACAGTATATTGAGCATATTTCATTGCTGCTGTTGTTGTTATTTGCTTGTTTTTCATCTGTATTTGTTTTTTCTTTAGTGTGGAGAACTCCCTGTATAGAAACTCCTTTCAATAATGGAGATTGGCAACTTGTCTGGAAATAAAAATTCATGACAGTTGCAAGGGACAGAGAAGTTACACTTTCTTATCCATAATCATAGCGTCTATTATATGTTGGGTCTTCTTGACTAAGACTTGCTTTTTATCCACTACATTAAGCTGCATCTCAGAGCATAACATAGATATTGTGTATATTTTTCCTTATTTCCTTGATATCAGATTCTTATTTTTGAGCAACTGAAATTTCAGAGAGTTCTTTTTTTTTCTTTTCTGGTATAATTTAACACAGAGACATTGTTTAAACATGATATTGATATCCAACTCTCCCTCTTCCTTCTCCTCTCCTTCCAATCCCCAAAGTCTTGCTCTGGCTTTAATATGATTTGGGTTCAGTTTATGATTAAATTATTCCAAGGATGTATTAAATACAAATTAGCTGACATAACTGCACATCTATTTTTAGTTAATATGGAATGTTGGTGACAGTAAGTGTTGTCTCAGTTACTTAAGCCTCAGGTTTCTTTGATCATTAAAATTTTCAGTGTAATAACACATTTCATACTCCTCATTACCCTTAAAGGTTTTTTTTAAAACCTCATGCATTCAAACAAAGAATAATGAAGGAAAATTGAATGTGCTTCTTAGCTGGAGTTCTCTATAGGACAACTGAGAAAACACATAAAGACTGCTTTCTATTTTAATGAAAATTTTTCTCACTCAAAATCACTGGGTCATTTTATTGTCTTTATTTTGAAGGACCTCTAACAGTGGCAAGATTGTTTATCATGAAACAAGAAGAAAGAAGACAATAGGTCTTGAATGTGTTCAAAATTGAGGTTAACATTTAATACCCCCTATCCTTTTCCTCCAAATTCTCTAACCTTTCCTACTTCTTAGACTCAGAAGTACTATCCTTGTATAATCAATCCTCAATGTTCCCAGAAAATAGTTCAAAAGTTTAAAACATGAATGTTGATACATTGAACATGTAGGAAATTAGGTTCCCAAGGCCACCAAAACCTGTAATCTTTCATTAGAGAATGCTGAAAATATACTTTTCTGCATATAATTCTTTATAACAAAACCTCAATTCTGATAATAGGCACTTTTCCTAACCTAGTAGCAATGAAATAACCCATAAATGTAGTAACAAAAAAAATTGGTAACATACAAAGCATGTTTTTTTTTGCTAGTAATTCCATAGAATTCTGTGACTTTTTGTGCTAACACCTCAATTAAAAAAATAAAACAAAAACAACATTGATTTCTGCCAATGTTCACTTTTAATAACAAATGGAATCTACAAATACCATAAACACTGTATGGCAAATAAAATTCTTAAAACTATTTTTTTTAACTTGAATCTTATCTTCAGAGTGTGGTATACTGTATACTATACTGCTGTCAACCTCTTTACTCTGGCACCCTCTGAAAATCAAGAAAGAAGTTTCTGGGACTTTAGTTGTTGCTGACAGAAGTCAGTGATACTGCTGAGGTCTTGACATCGCCTCTGACCCTCTGACCTTCACAAATGGTGGATGACATTGGAAATCATGAAGGATGTGCCAGTTTGAAATAATCCATCACCATATGCTTCATGTACTATTTGAGATATTTAAGGCTTTCAGAGAATGGAAGCATAACAAATGATACAACTGCTGATGGGACTGGCAGTCTCTATGTCCTTAGCCATCTGG
This sequence comes from Petaurus breviceps papuanus, assembly GCF_028583685.1. NCBI lineage: Eukaryota > Metazoa > Chordata > Mammalia > Diprotodontia > Petauridae > Petaurus > Petaurus breviceps. The sequence continues at coordinate 13,116,314 of NW_027186349.1, forward strand.
TCATTAGGTCAACAATAACCATAGCCATTCCCTTCTGATGTTTAACACCTTTATTTTCTTACTGGGTCACATCACTGACTTTGCAAACTTGGGCTTACAGTCCAAAGGCCTTTCACTATGCTTTGGGACAAAACTACAACACAAAAATTAAGTTTTAAAGGCACACTATGAAAATATACAAAGACTGTACCGGGAGCAACTTAGTCTATAATGGTAGGGGGAATAGGACCAGTGAAATGCCTAGCAGGTTACCAGTTGCTTCACAAATTTATGGGTACCACAACTCTCATTTTTTTTACCTCTGTTGTACTTAGCCAATAAAAAAGTAAGAATGAGATTATAAAATTATGTGAATGCTTAAAGTCATAAAAATTAAAAATGGAAATGTTGATAATTAGCTGTACTTGAAAATTCTTTCAATGTATGTCTTATAAGGGCCTATAAGCTTTACACAGAGTATAGCACTTTGACCAAAATTTATAGTTTTCTCACTTATTCATTCATTCATCAATTGGTTTCACGAACAGAAACTCAAGCTTTTTTGATAACCTTTTTGAGATATTACTGGGTCATCATGAACTCAAATCAAAATTGTGAAGACTTTTAATGATATTGAATCACTTGGCTCCATATAATATGAGAATTATATATTTCTGAAATGAATTTAGGTCTGCCTACATTGATTTCCAGTTACCACATTTTACAGAACCAGAGGAGAAATAAAGAACAGCACTGAAGTGATAGAACAACAATAACACCCTCAGTTACCTATCTGTACAAGTACAGTTTCTTGTCCCTTCTTACTGGAGTAGTCTAGGAAACGAAGTCTTCCAAAGACTAGTGTTCTAAGAGGGGGAGTGTAGGAGCAAGCACCCTAGCGTCCCAGGGTGTCTGCCAATACAGGTTCTTAGATCTGCTTTGCTAAAGGAAAGCAACTCAAAATGGGTTAACAAGCTTACTTTAATCAGTCAAACATATATCATTTACCTAGTTCAGGAGAAAAGGTCAGCACCCCGAACTTCAAAGTATACAAGCAGAATTATCAAGACAGAAACAGATCAAGTAGACAGATTTCCAAACTGTCCAACCATTACATCCATACCCAGTCAACATCTATCTGGGTTTCCACATCTGGGTTTTTCAAAGCCCGTGGGGGGAGGGGGGCCTGGACAACGGCTTCCCAGAATACAGATCAAATCACAGAACACTTCTCAAAGTGAGCCCCCCAAACAAAGCCTAAAATCAGGGCTTATATAGCCTTCTCCTGGCTCAGAGAATGTAACAACCTTCTGGACCCACTGGCCAATCAAAAAGTATCTACTGAAAAACAAGCCTCCCACCCCAGCCTCCAGGTGCACTTTAGCCTAGGGGCAGGGAAGATCTTAAAAATTTGCATTCCCATTACAGGGAGATATAGGAATTTTTTTTTTATTCCTGAAATCAAAATAAGGGCATGAAAAACTTTGATGGACAGCCTTAGTATCACTGTTTAAGAACTGCTCTTTCCTATACTTGTTGGCCACTACTTGCTGCTCATCCGGTAGCTCCTTATTTTCCATGTTCCTAACTTGGCTCATCTAAGGTTCTACTTGAACTCACAGTCTTGTTGCCAAGCCTTGTCTTGTGTTCTCTCTGTCTCTCTGTCTGTCTCTGTCTCTCTCTGTCTCTGTCTCTCTGTCTGTCTGTCTCTCTCTGTCTCTGTCTGCCTCTGTCTCTCTCTGTCTCTCTGTCTCTGTCTCTCTCTCTCTGTCTCTGTCTCTCTGTCTCTCTCTGTCTCTGTCTCTCTGTCTCTCTCTCTCTCCTCCCTTCCCTCTATCCTCATGAACCCTGTCAGAGAGCTACATTAAACTTCCATTCATTTTTGGTCTTTGGGAAAAGAGGGAGAAGGGAGAGCATTTCTTCCTCAGAGAAGAGAATCCTTCTGCAGTTACTTGGCAAGAGAGCATTCACCAATTGCATATGTGTAGTGATCCTTTTCTCATCTCTAGCTAGGAAGCTGGGAACAAGCTGGTCATGGAATAAGTCTCACTGGAGATATATTTAAGACATAGGATTTTATAAAAACTAAATCCTTTTAAGAAAATCTCCTAAAGTTGATCATTTTATTAGAAAAGAAGTATAATAAATCCCTTACAGGAGGGGATGGTGTTCATATGTGGGGAAAACATTTTGTGATGTTTTATGTATTTGTAACGTATACTAGGCAAATGATTTGGCTAATTCATTGCTGTTCAATAGCAGATGAATAGAGCTGATATTCCTCTCATTAGTTTAATAGCAGAGTATTCAGAACATTGTGTCTGAGCAATACTCCAAAATTCCTAGAGTGAGAAATCATACATAGGACATTGATCATATTTAATAAATTATATTTTATCATCTCCACATGGTTGTAGCCATATCACAAGTCTTTCTCTCTCTCTCTCTCTGTGTCTTCATATATAGACAAAAATATATAAACATAAACATATAAATTGCATATATCTGCATTTATATTTATATATTGGACTGATATATGCTTACACACATGTGTGTATACACACCCCCACACACATTTGTATATAAACAAATTCCCTTTTGCTGCAGCTACTGCTATGTGCAGATTATAAAATATAATTCATCAAATAAGATTAATGTCCTATGTTTATATGATTTTTCTCTCCTGGAAGTTTTAAGTTATCACTCACATGCTTTATGCTATGTGTATGCATATATGCATATACATAAATATAAATATTTACTATATACACATATATATGCAAACACATGTGATATATACATGCATGTCTATATATGTTAGTTCATATGTGCATATACACTCATATAAACTCACCCCAAGGTTTTTCTTGCTTAGATCCTCTTCATAAATTTCTCATAAATAAAAATCAGTAATCCATCCTGGGTCCAGCCTGAGTAAGACATATTTGTTGTCAAATTGGCCCACTTTGGCATATGATAATGATGGAGAAACCAATAATGATTTTCCCTGTGGAGTGATTGAAGGTATGAGAAATTGAGTTAAAATGGGAATAATGCTAGAAATAATCAAGCCTATTAAAATGAAAATGGGTTTAGAAAACCAGGGTACTACAAATGAGAAATCATCTGGAGGTTCTACCTAGCGAAAATTAATTTTAAAACTCACAGACCTGATCAGCCTGCAAAGCTCTTATATATGCACTCATTTCATAGAGTCTTTGTGCTTTGTAGCTGTGTCAAAACAAGTTCTCTCCTTTGAGGCCTATCCATTTATTCTTGATATGCACACATAGCCCCCCATTTGTGTTAATGGAAGATATGACCATGCTTGGGGAGAAGGGAGAATATAATCCTGATAGTAACACAAATGACTTTAAACAGGTTATTGGTTGCATCAGATTTATGTATAGAACTTATATACTTTTTTGGGGGAGGTTCATAAGTGTCAATCAAGCATGCTTTTACCCTAAATCAAATATATAAAAAATACAACCTGAAATATGAATAACTGTGAGAGATCACAGAATCCCAAAATTTGAGAGCTGGAAAACACATCAGTAGCTATCTAGTCATTCCAATTCACCTCCCCCTCCCAAAACCCACCAAGAATATACACAACAAACAGTAATTGAACCTCTGCTTGAAGATCATCAAAGAAGTGAAAGCCACCAGCTCTCCAGGAATGTCATTCTACTTCTAATAAACTCTAATTGTTAGGAAGATTTTTTTTTCTTTTCTAACAAAACAGATAAATTAGTCTCTTTGCAATTTGAAATGAATTTGCAATAAACAAAAAAAATCCAATCCCTATTCTATATGACAGTCCTTCAAAAACTTGAGTATAGCTACCAGCTCCTGTCCCTTTTCCTCAGCCTTCACTTCTCCAAGATAAATGTCCTTAGTTCCTTCAGTCAATCATCTCATCACATGGGCTAAAAGTCATTAACTATTCTGGTAACCTTGCTTCTAAAGCTATGTCATGCAGAATTGTACACAAGAATTCATTTGGAATGAGAGAAGACCAGAGTACAATGCAGCTATCAGCTCCTTTTCTCTCATGACTCTCTTCGCATATCTCATGATCACAGTAAATTCTTTGGTTGCCACATTACCCTGCTGACCTATATTCAACTTGAAGTTCACTAAATCTATTTTTTAACTTTTGTACAACCATGTTTCTCCATCTTGTTGTTGTAAAGTAGATTTCCATGCCAAAGTGAAAGCATTTACATCAATCTCAATTGAATTTAAATTATAGTGAGATAAATTCTCTAGCCTAAGATCTTTTTTGATCCTGACTGTAATTATATTCTCTCTCTCTCGATATTATATATATATGTTCATTGTGTTTATCACTCTCAGCTTTGTATGATATGAATATCTGATGAATGTACCATATATGTTTATGCAATTTTTTAAAAGTTAATCTGCACAAGTAGGCAAATAGGTGGCTCAGTGGATAGAGTACTAGACCTGGAGTCAGGGAGACTTGAGTTCAAATCCGGCCTTGGACACTTACTAGCTATGTGACCCTGGGAAAATCACTTAACCTTGTTTCCTTCAGTTTCCTCATCTGTAAAATTAGCTGGAGAAGGAAATGCCAAACCACTACATATATTTGCCAAGAAAACCCTAAATGAGGTGATGAAGAGTCAGACATGACTTAAATGACTGAACAACAACAATATAAACAGCAAAAGTCCGAGCACAGATCCATGGGGTACTCCAAGGAAAATCTCTTGCCAAGATATGAATGACTTTTGTAGTCCAGCCATCCAACCAGCTCTGAAAGCATCTAAATGTAATATTATTTCCTTTACACGTCACTCTTCACCAGAATAATAGGAGATATTTTATCAAAAACACAGCATTGCTTTCAGAGAGTAACATTTGTGGCTGGATGCAAATGAACAAGATCACAGTCACAGGGCCCAGAGAAGTGCTAGCACTTGTGGCTACAGGACAGCAGAGGATAAGATCACAGTTCCAAGAGCAGCTCTAGCACTTGAGGTTTCATAAGAGTAGTAGTCCTTGCTGAGTAAAGATCAGAGAACAAACTAGAAGAGCATTGACCACAGGCCTCCCCACATCACACCACCTTGGAAACAGCAAGAAGTTGCAAATCCCCAGAACAAACTCTGAGGCAGCAGCACAAAAAAGCATGAACCTTGACATAGTGCCTCCCCACTGTTGGATGAGCAGAGCCCAACTTTAACATAAAGTTCAAAGTGAAAAAAATGCACCAGGAAAATAAGCAAACAACAGCAACAACAACAAAAAACTTGACCATAAAAAGCTATGATGGTGGCAAGGAAGATTAAGACATAAACTCAGAAGAAGACAACAATGTGAAGACAACTACAAGCAAAGCCTCAAAGAAAAATGCTAATTAGAGGTAAAACCAGCGGTCATTCCCAGAAGAGTTAAAGAAAGAGATGAGTGGTAGAGGGAAAATTGGGAAATGAAATGAGAGTGCTGCAAGAAAATTATGAAGAAACAATTAACATCTTGGTAAAAAACGTACAAAAATTACTGAAGAAAATACCTGAAAAATAGAATTGGCATAATGGTAAAATGGAAAAAAAAAATTCACTGATGAAAAAACCTCCTTTAAAAGAAGAATAGGCCAGGTAGAAAAAGAGACAAAAAAGCTCACTGAAGAAATTCCTTAAAATTTAGAATTAGACAAGTGCAAATTAATGACTCCATGATACTTCAAGAAATAATACAACAAATTCCCCAAAATGAAAAAGTAAAACTATTTCACTGGAAAAACAACTTACTTGAAAAATAGAGAAGAGGTGATTTAAATATCATTGGACTACATAAAAGCCTTGGTTAAAAAAATAAAAGAGAGTATAGATGTCATATTTCAAGAAATTATCTAGGAAGACTTCCCTGATATCTCAGATCCAGAGGTTGAAATAGAAATTGAAAGAATCTGCTGATCACTTTCTGAAAGAGATCTCAAAATGAAAACTCCCAGGAATATTTCAGAGCTCCCACATCAAGGAGAAAATATTGCAAATAGCCTGAAAAGAAACAATTCAAATATCTTGGAACCTCCAGGATCACACAGGATTTAGCAGCTTCCACATTAAAGGACCAGAGGGCTTAGAATATTATATTCTAGCTCCCTAGCCAGGGAGCAAAAGTGAGTTTTAAACCTTCAGGGGAAAAATGTATAGTTAATGAAGCAAAGGACTTTAAAGCATTCCTGATGAGAAGACCAGAGCTGAATAGAAAATTCGACATTTAAACAGGAGACAGAAGAAAACTATAAAAAAAATATGAAAGAGTGACCATAAGGGACTCAATATAGTTAAACTGCTTATTTCCTAGATGGGAAAATTATATATATATGTATCTCCTAAGAACTTTATAAATTATTATGGAGGTAAGAAGGAGTCTCCATAACAGAGGGAATGGTTGTGAGTCAATTAAGTTGGGATGATTTCTAAAAAGAAATAAAAAATATATTAAGGGTTGAGAAAGAGGGATGCACTGGGAGAAAGGTGGAGAGGAAGAATGGGTAAAATTTTCTCAAATAAAAGATATTTGGAAGGAAGAGCTTATATAGTGGAAGGAAAAATAGGGGGTGGGGTTGTGGGCAATAATTGAACCTCAGTCTCATTGAAATTGGTTCAGAGAAAGAATATATGTATGCATGTATATATATGTATGTATATATACATACATGCACTTCAGTTGGGTATAGATATCTATCTTAGCTAAAATGGAAATAGAAGGTAAAGGGATAAAAGATATGGTGGGGAAGATAAAAGGGAGAAAGAATTCAGGGAGGCAGTAGTCAGAAGCAAAACATGTTTTTGAGGAGGGACAAGATAAAAAGAGAGAGAAAGGTAGACAGAAGAAAACTGAATGGAGGGAAAGTATACCATAATTCTAACCGTGGATGTGAATGCTCACCCATAAAATGGAAGGGTATAGCAGAATGGATTAGAAACCAGAATACAACAATATGTTGTTTACCAGAGACACACTAAAAACAGAAAGATACAAACAGAGTCAAAGTAAAGGCTTTATCAGAATCTATCAGCTGAAGTGAAAAGGCAGGGGTAGAAATCATGATTTCAGACAAAGCAAAAGCAAAAATTTAAAGAGATAATCAGAGAAACTACATTTTGCTAAAAAGATGCCATAGAAAATTAAATAACCTAATTTTTATAGCTACTTTCTCTGACAGTCTCATTTCTCTAATGTATAGGGAACTGTGTCAAATTTATAAAAATAATATCCATTCTCCAATTGATAATTGATTAAAGGATGTGAACAGGCAATTTAAAGGAGAGAAAATCAAAGTTACCCATAATCATATGAAAAATGCTCTAAATCGCTATTGATTAGAGAAGTTCGAATGAAAACAACTCTGAGGTACCACATTACACCTATAAGAAATGACAAATGCTGAAGGGGATGAAGGAAAATAGGTACATTAAGGAATTGTTAATGGAGCTCTGAATTGGTCTAACCACTCTGGAGAACAATTAGGAATTTTGCTCAAAGGGCTATAAAACTGTACATATCCTCTGATCCAGAAATACCACTATCATGTCTGTATCTCAAAGATATCAAATAAAAAGGAAAAGTACTTATATGTATACAAATATTTATAGCAGTTCTTTTTGACATGGCAAAAATTTAGAAATTGAGGGGGTGCTCATCAATCAGGCAATGACTGAACAAGTTGTAGTATATTATTCTGGTGGAGTACTATTGTGCTATAAAAATAATGAGGGGGCTGGTTACAGAAAAACATGGTAAGATGTATATGAACAGACACAAAGTGAAGAAGAACAGAGACATGGTTGTGAACAATAATAGCAATATATAGTAATGATGATTAACTGTGAAAAATTTGGTTACTCTGATCAATGCGATAATCCAAGATAATTCCAAATGACTCACGATGAAAAAAATGCTATCTACCTCTAGAGGAAAAAAAAAACTGATGAATTCTGAGTGCAAGTTGAAATATAATTTTCTTTTTCTTTTTTCGATAGGGTTAATATAAACATATGTTTTGTATGATTTCACATGAATAATTGATATCATATTACTTGCTTTCTCAGTGGGTGGAGGAGGTGTGGGAGGGAGGCAGAGAGAATCTAGAACTCAAAATTTAAAAAGAAAAGAATGTGAAAAAAATAATAAAAATAGGGGGAAATGATTCCTTAAAATTTATGTACTTATCAAAATCAGAGTCACATGTAATCTTCAGATTCCATTTTCTTTCTTTTTTTTGGAGAGGGGAAGGTAGGGCAATTGGGGTTAAGTGACTTGCCCAAGGTCACACGGCTAGTTGTATTAAGTGTCTGAGACCAGATTTGAACTCAGGTGATCCTGACTCCAGGGCTGGTACCAAATTTATCGGGGTTAGTCTCTCCCACTATCTTACTTATGTTGGATACCAGCTTATAGTCAGATCTAGGAAGCAATTTCCCTTTGTTGGTTTGTCTGCCTTTTGAAAAACAAAGTTATCTGGAAGGCAAGTCAGTAAGTTATTAGGTCCATTGCTTTTAGCAGAAAGAACTCTCCAGCAGATGTCTGGATAACTGAATTCTCTTATCACTATTATATCATGCTTCTATACCAGGACTTTGATCTATTTTCAAGGTTGCTTTTCTATTTCCTCTTTCTCTCCAGGGTGTCTGTATTATGCTTCACTTTTGTTTCTCTTTCCACTGATCTTCATTGAAATATACTCTGTCATCCTTCCTCACTCCCCACTCCCTTTCCTGAATTTGTTTAAATGAGTATACCTCCTTAGGGCTATCCCTTCCCCCAATTACTTCTCCTTTTTCTTTAGAACAAGGTATACCCATCTGCAGCCATTGTCCAACCATGTGTTTATTTATCCCGTCATACCTCAGTCTCAGTGATACCTATAAGGTCACATTTGCTTCCTTGGATTAACACCTCTAGTTCTCTTTTGCTGCCTGCACTTGGGGCACTTGTGTGTAGTCATTTGATACCATTAGGTTTTACAATTTACTTCTTTCTTGCATTTTGCTTCCTGTGAACTGCTGAGCGTTTCAACTGCTATTCCTCTTCCATCACTGCAGCTAGTCCCTATAAATGGGGGATATACATAGGCAGTTTTGTCCTCTTTCTTTTTTTAGTTTAGTGTTCTTTTCACTATATTTCCTAAATACCTGGCAAATATATTCTTACCAGTCTTTGTTAGATATATTCCATCTCTTGGCTTTTGTGATTGTGATCATTACTCTCATAACCTTCATTGCTATCATTTCATTTATGTTCTTAATAGTTACAGAATCAGAGACTTAAAAATGAGTAGATCTTTTAGTGGGCATCCATTCCAAACCAAACATGAGAAGATTCCCACTATAGCATACTTGATAAGTGCCCAACTAGCCTCAGTTTGCAGAACTAGCAGGAGGAACCTAGTACTGGTTAAAGCAGTCATTTTGGTCAGCTCTTCAATCACTGCTCTTACTATATTGTTCACTGAGGTCTACCTGCCTTTCGTGCATTTATTTATTTTACTATCCTCCTTTGTTGCCATCTCTTTCCTTATTATCCTCACATTATATAAAATCATCACGACCCTTGTTTTTCTAATAAGTTTTATTTTCTCTTCTATTCTCACAGTCACTAAAATCACAGAAGCTGAGATTTTCAGAGTACCTCAGGTGTCATCAAATACAAACTTTATGTGAAAGGAATTCCCATTATAAATTTTATTGTTATCTTTCATTTCCATATCACTAACATTTTCTAATATAGTCCACTCCATTATGCTCAGAGAACTTTCTTTAAAAAAGAATAAAATAAAATAAAATTTAATGTTAATGAGGTATAAGACCTTCCTCACCCATTAATAGGCCTCACCTGGAGCCCATTAAAGGAAGCTTACTTAGGGGAGGCTTGCTTGTAGGAAGGCTTTCACACCTTATGTTAATTTTTTTCACACATTTTGTTAATTAAGCACTGAGTCACAAGGGTTGTGATGCCCTTTGGCTCTAAAAAGATTATATAGATGAGACTATGGGTAGTTGTTAAGGATCCCCTTCCCACCCTCCCACCCCTACTTTGGAAAACACAGATGCTGGTGCTTCTCTCTCTGGTAATTATGTATATATTGCCTTGGTCAGACAGTTGGATCTGTCTGTTGATCGGAGCTAATTTCTCAGACAGAAACCCTGTCTGTTGGTCTTTATTTCTCTGCTTGTATTTTCTCTATTTACTTTGTATCTTCTCTGAAATTCAGGGTGCTGATTTTCCCTGAACTAATCAATGTAGTTACAAAAAGATGGTTGAGCCCTTGAACAGCTATCTTTCCTAGTAAAACAGATCTAATAATATGTGCTAGCAGCCATCCTGGGTATGCCAGTGTGATTGCTCATACAAGGTGAAAAAGAAATTTAGTTGGGTGGCCAGGTAGCACAGCAAGTAAGAGCACTGGCTCCAGAGTTGGGATGACCTGGGGATGGAATCCAGGCTCAGACTCTTAGCACCCACCCAGAAACACCTGGCCATGTAACCTTGAGCAAGTTACTTAACTCTAATTGCTTCAAAAAAAAAGAAAAAAAGAAATTTAGCAAAACCAACCAACACATTCCAAAATGGGTACCTTCAGTGCTCCATATGCATTAATTTTGGTCTCTAGAAAGAAGGAAGGAGTTGCTGAGATAGTCAATTTGGACATCTTTATCCTCATTCTCCCTACAGACATACCATCACAGTCACAGAGATATAGAATCACAAAACTTGGGAACTGAAGAGGGTCATAGAGGTTATCAAGTCCTACCCTTATAAGAATCAGATACCCACTTGTGCACCTGATAAGAGATGATGGCACCTAGTTTCTGCTTAAAGACTTTCAACAATGAAGACCTGGAGACATTCATTTTGGATGAGTCTGCCTTTACTTCCCCTATAGCCTTCTTCTCCACCCCCAGGGTCTTTTATGCTTCACTGCCATAATATCCAGAGAATCCCAGAATTATAGAATGTCAGAGTTGGAAGGAAAGGCACCAGCCATTTCTGACACTACATGAACAGTCTCTCTCACTATTCTTATAAATCTTATGTACTTGTGGATTTCATTACCTTCCACTGTGTATGTGTAGATAAATCTTATTTTTATTTACTGTAATCTGGATAGTATAATAATTTTTGTGTCTGGGGATCTTTGTTCTATTAGTCATCTGATACACAGGAAATCACAGTATCTAAGAACTTGTTCAATTCAAGGACGGCGTAATTTTGTAGTTTTGGGTATTCCATTGACTTATGATCATCACAGATCAGACCTTATTATAGTGTGTTTGTGTGTGTGTGTGTGTGTGTGTGTTATGTATGTGGGTATGTGTGTGATATGGTAGCAGAAATAATCAACTCCAAATGATAAGTGATTATCTAAACTGTTATGAACAACAGTGTGCAAATGGAGGAACATTGACCTGGGAATCAAAAGACCGGGGCTCTTTCTTGTTCTGATTTTGTCATTCAGGAGTTTGTGTGTGATAAATGATCTAACTTATCTGCATCTCCACTTCCTCATCTGTAAAATGAAAACTTAGACTTGATCTCTAAAGTTCCTTCCATCTGCAACATTTTATGGCACACATTTAAATCATATCTCTAAGTATGAATAATGACCTGCTTACATTTAGTTAAGTATTAGAGCTCACATAGTTTAGTTTAGAGTGGAGATGCTTCTAAACAACAGGTTGCAATTATAAGGGTCTCAGTTAATGGCTGAACATTTCCCATTAACTTCTCAGTGGAAGCTGTCTAATTGATTTACACAAGATTTTTCATCTTTCCTGATTTGCTAATCCTAAAGATCTTTCAGCAGGAATATGTCAATTGAGATCAAAGTTTTTAGAATACATTTTAATTAAATATTATGCTTATTTAAAAATATGCATTTGCTGGTTTCATTTATTCTCTTTTTCTTTAAAATGGAGACTTTTGGTGTGTGTGTGTGTGTGTGTGGGAGAAAATAAATTTTTGATAATACATTGTCAGGAAAAAGTAATATTTTTCAATTCTATATATTTCTTATTAAAAACAAGTTGAAAATGATTCTTGACTATGTGGTATTCTGCTTAAAGAATTCTTGCCACACCTTGCCCACACTTCCATGTAAACTTAGTAACTATGGAAGAGCCAGTAGGTGTCAGCAAAGTAACCTTAAAGAAAGGGAAAACTAAAGTTAGCACTTTCAGGTAAATTAAAAAGTTTTAGCAGTGGTTTGTTACTTCAGCTCAGTTTATCCAGAGTGGAGGAAAAAGAAGTAATCAGAGATATTGAGTTTCTCACAGATTTCAAAGAAAGTTGCTTCTTGTTAGACTTTTTCATTAAATAAAAATATCAAAATCTTTTTGTGTATTAGGTCAGAATAAAACAGTAGCTAAATCTTCCACTTGTAGCCCAGACAGAATATATTATGGTGTCCAGAAAAAGGTATTTTAAAATGTAAGATTATAATTGTAGAACTGGAAGGGACCTTAAGAACCCTTTACTTCAATCTTCTCATTTTTAAAAGGAAGAAACTGAGATAAAGAGAAGTATTTGAAATGGGAATTTAAGTGAGGTATTATCTGCCTCCAAGTGCACTACACTTTCTACTTAACCACATTACCTCTCAATTTGTGAGGTTATAGATAACCTTCTGTCTTAGACTAAGAAGCACTAATGGTAATGCCAAATTCCCAGAGGGAATGGAATGAATAGCTCTAAATCACCTCTGTTATGGAATATTTAGATTTTCAAAGGGAAAAATAGAATATATTTATAAAAATCTATGATTTTATTAGTGTTTTCTTGTCATGAAAGAGCACCAAAAATCTATTAGACATTTCCAAATATGAGTTAATTCTAGTTATGACCTAATAGTCAAAATGGCATTGTAGAGAAAGTGGCACTCAAAGTCAGGGAAACCATGTGCTAGCTCTGAAATTTACTAGCTATGTGACCCTGGACTAGTTAATTAACCTCTCTGTATCCTAGCTTAATCATCTATTAAATGAATATAATAATGCTTCATTGAATTCCTCACAGGGTTTTTGTGAAAGAAGTATTTTGTATTTCTTAAAGCATCAAATAAATGTTTTCTCAGTGGAAATTGCCTGCCTTATTTAGTGTGATTTCATATGATGATATTTGCCTTTCTTTCTATGCTTCTCTATTTTTATGGTTGGAAGTACAAGAGGGTGGGTCTTGACTTCTCCATGCTACCCTTTCTTCATACATTTTTGCTTCCAGTCATATCTAACTTTGTGGGGACCATAGGACAGAGTTTGGGCCTTTCTGGTACCAGTGCCAGCTTATCTTGCTTCCCTTAGCTTTCTCTGATGCTCTTTCAAATCCCTTTGAAACTTTAGCTGACTGGATGGTGGGAAAGCCTTCAGATTTAATTTAGTTATGGCCTAATGATCTAGAGAGAACATTTAGCATCACTTCAGGAATGTTTCTATTAGCTTTGCAAATTGTAAAACAAATGACTAGAAAAGTATGAGAGAAATAATTGATCATATATTTCGGACAGAATTTCTTCACAGATTCTGTGCCCCCTCCCACCCTCAGTAGAGAATGTATTATATTTTCTCTACTACCTCTAGGTTGTGTTATTGCTTCTGATGAATCAAAACAAAATGTCCTATAAACATCCTTAGTTCTTTCTAGGACTATTTGATAGCCTACAGCCATATCTATCCACAACAAAATAGTGATGTGTTGATAATAAAATGATTTGTTAGGTGACAGCTTTGAGAAAAATTGAGATTGAATGTAGGTAGAACCTTAGAGAAGTGTAAGTAGGGATTTTTACATCTGGGACAAGCTGCACAAAGTGGCTGGAGTAAGCAGCATGGAAGTCTCCCTCAGTGGGGAGAACAACATATCTTGGGGGAGCCACGGACCATGTGAAATTGGCTTATATGGAAAGAGCCCTTAGGATATTGCTAGGTTGCTCTAGGTGAAGTTGGCCCTCACCCAGTTCTTAATGATGAAGCAAGTCATCTGGTAACTTCTTATTTTAACTAATTATTTTTTGATAACCAGGTGTTCAGGTTTTCCCCCCTTCATTTTGGCATCTAGTAAGCCTGATTGTATGGTTGTAATAATAAAGGTCAGGTAGTATAGTAACCCTTAGAGAAAAGAGATAGATATCTTTGGGAGAATGGCTAAGAAAGGTCTTGTGGCAAAATTTCCCCAAACAACCAAAGTATCGAATTAGATCTCAAAGTGATCCTTAGAACCACCAGAGCCAATTTAGTCCCTAGAGTAGTAAAGTGATTTTCTCACACCTAAAGCTCTTGGCTCTTTCTCAAGGTCATAGAAAGTAGACTCCATTTTTACCAGAACTGGTGATAAATGGAAGAAAATTGAACCCAGATCTCATAGACTCATAGACAAAGATAGAAGAGAGCTTTGAGATCACTATGTTCAATGCCCTCCTCATTTGTCAGAGGAAGAAATGGAGTCTCAGAGTTAATGTCACGTCAGGATCTAGAACAGACATCTTTTGGAGCCTAGCAGAATGGCCTTATAACCAGTTTTCAAGGTCTTCCTCTAGACATGGGAAAATCGGTTATCATTGGTCCTGTCAATATAGCAGGCCCTGGTTTCATGCCTCAGGAAAAGAGAAGGTGTCCTTTTGGTCCTTCTAAGTGTAGTCTGATCACATGTTTACCATTAGTCCTACCTTCAAGTTTTTGTTATAAGAAAAGTTTGTGAAACTAGGGAGAGAGCAAAATTTTTGAAGTTAAAATAAAAACAAATAAAACATTTCCCAAGGATAGAGAAGTCTTCCCAGGATGACATCCTTTGCATGTGGGATGAATAGCATCCTTCTCTAAATTTGTCCCTCAGAAAATGTCTGTACCTCTAATTGTGGGTGATCAGGCCACTTTCAGGCCCTGCCTTGTCTGACAGCTACCCTGCTGTAATGTAATGCCAAGGAAAGGCAACTTCCCAAGGTTCAGAATACCAGCATAGGTGTTCTACATTTTATTCAGTGACAAACCAAGAACAGAGAAGGTCAAAACATGACATCATTCAAAATACAGCATTTACTAAGTGTGATTAAATAATCTCCAAGTACTACCCCACCCCAGGATTTTCCACTCATTCAATCAATTACAAAATCCCTGGTCTAAATACTACTCCATCCCTAGGCTGTACCTTCATTTAGTCCACCACAAAGCCCCTCTTCTCAAATGGAGATTAGTTTCCAAACATAAGTAAAGTACATTCATTTGTTCAACCATAGAACACAAAAAGGTCAAAAGTTCCCCACCCCTGGATCACAATTGAATCTACCCCAGAGTTACATCAAGTTTAAGCACAGCACTTAATACCCAAATGGAGGTCTTTTCTTCATCTTGACACGAGGCAAGTTCTCAGCAATCTTAGTTCCTGGGGAGACAAGGCTTAGCAAGGCCACAAGATACATTGCCAGTCCCTTCATTAATTCATCCTCTGTCTGTAGAACAGTCCTAGAACCCCAGAAAACATTAGCAAAGCCCTCTCCCAGGATTTCTGTAAACATACAACAAGAAAATCCTTCTTCAGGGCTTCTGATCCAACAGAAAGGCTCCTAGACCCCTGCAACAACAGCACTGTCCTTCACCAGTGGACAGTATTCACTCTGTCTGCAGGACAGTCTCAGGAGCTCTTAGCCAACAACCAGGTTCCAGGACTTCTTCAACAAAAGGACTGTCTTTCACCAGTGGACAAATCTGGCAAAACAACATCAAAACAGACAGACAAAGTACCAGCAAAACAGCCATGTCTCCTCAGTCCTTGGCAGCTCAGGGGGCAGGTCTCAAAAGTCCAGGGCAATTCAAAGTGGCCCCCAGAAATTCTCTCAGTCTCTCTCTGCCTCCACGAGGTGCTGCTTCCAAAAAGTTCTTCTGCCTCTCTCCTGTGTCTCTCCAAATCTACGTCACCAGCTCCTCCCAGTTTGTGTCTCTCTTTTCAAGTCAACAAGTCCATCCCACAGGTGGGATTAACAAGCTCTGGGTTTTAACACAATCAATTTGAAAACCAAGCCAATACAGGGGAATCTTTATATTCCATTACTATCACACCTGCTCACTTGGATCAGAAAGAATTTGCTTCCTGAAAGGACAGAGTTCTTATTCTAACTCACCTGTGATGCTATACCTTACCAAAACTCTGAGTTCCATTAAAACCTTCCTCAGAAGAATGTAAGTTTTATCAGTGGCCTTTTAAATTTCCTGCCTTTTTCTAGATTTACCTCCTGTGAGCAAAGCTCATCTACCCCAGCCAAGTTACAGTTTATCTATTTCTGTAATTAGAAATACTACACATTCAGTTCCATTTTAGTATGTCAAATTGGACAGAAACCTTCTAATAGATGTCTATTTTGGTTTTGAACTTTCTGGTAATCTTTAATACCAAAAAATGTTCTTGAATTCTAGGAACTTTCAAGTTTGACTTTACAGATCCTTTCCCTCATTTAATGATTCTATGTGTTAATAACAAGGATTCCCATGAATTTTTTTTAATTTTCTTTGATTGAAAAGAATAAAAATGCTTTGGAAGGTCAGGTGTAAAGCGACAAACAGCAACAAGGTTTTGTCTGAAGATTAGAGACTCTAGCTATAGCACTATATACTTCCAGGAATCCAAAATGTGTCCTCTAGTTTTGTTTCAAAACCTATGAAAAAAATATTCAACTTTGCTCCCCAAATAAATTTAACCCCCCGTCTCTATTTCTAACCTTGCATTGAAAGGGCAAGCATCTCTCACCTGCAGGGATATGATTGATTGGTTATTTCCAGTTTATGTCTCAAGACAGGCCATATTTTGCATAGAATACTGTAGTGAAAAATACATTAAAAGCTTGATTATCCAATCAGTGGACAAGATGCTTTGGGGTGCTGCCTAACTGATTTCTGACACACTCAGATTGACACAGAACAGTGAAACTGGACAAAGGTTTCTTGGTCTAGAAATTAAAAAAAGATAAGATGGAGATACTGATCCAGATGACAATGCCCAAATTAACACATTTGTTCTGATCTGAGTGACCTGATCATAGTAGGGGTGGAATTACTCAGTGTACTATTAGGGCAGCTGACTATATTGGGTGGAAAAGTAGTCTGGGAGTCATAATACTTTGTGTCTGAGTCTTAACTCTAGTCACTGTATGGCCCAGGGCAAATTATTTAACTCCTCTGAGCTCTTATTTGTAAGAAGATGATAATAATATCTCTCATGATGTTGTGAGAAAAACTCTTAAGCTAAGTACCTATTATAAACTTTGGTAATACTAATACCAACTTCTCCTCTTACTGGCAAATTGGGTTTCTGAGCTAAGCAACATAACCATCTCAGACTTTCATTAGTGTCACTGAAAGGTTGGGCTATCTTTTTCTAATACTATGGCTGAAGCTTCCATTTTGGTGTGTTTTCTCATATATTAATGACCAATTAGAGTTCTATTTCTCATGTCATTGACACCTTATAGTTACTGACACCCCAATACCCTTTAATCAATTAACTTCCATTAACTTTTATGGAGGGATATTTACTAAGAAGATATTGCAAGAACAGAAGTACAAACATACCTTTCCACTTTGCTAGCCCAATACTGGGTAAACATTTTCTCCTATACCACCTTGGTCCTTGGCAAGGGCTTCAAATTTAAAGCAGTTTCCACAAAGCATTGTCTCTACCAAGTTCTCTTTCAAAGGTGGCATAACTAATGGATGATTCCTGCTGACTTATAAGACTTGGTATATTGGGTGTAGGATAAATTCACTGCTGGGGTCGATACTTGTCACTGCTTGAGACTGTGCTGGGAGATTAGAAATCTTGCCCTAGACTGTAGCTCTCAGAAATCTGGTGGCTTGCTCTCATTCACTTTTGAAGCTTCTGAATTTGCAGCCTATTTCAATTCCTTCCTCTAAGATCAGGAAAGAAAAGATAAAACAGAAACAGAAAAGGTGCCAAACTGCATTTATGTAAGTTTTTCATCAAGAATTCCATACATTTATGAAATCATAAGTCCAGTTCTTAACCCTATTCCCTTGTTTTAGAATACTTTCCACATCTATTATTGATTATTATTTTTTGTTGTTGTTCTTACTTTATTTTGTAGAATTCAAATATGAATATTTTTGGAAGAAATAACTACCTTATTGTATGTCTACATTTACTATTCTAAGCTAGAATATAGCACAGGTGAAAAAAATAATTGCTTTTCACAATCAAAAGCATTTGGATGTAAATTCATCTTCTTTAGATACATTGAAAACATTTTCAGCACAATACAAGTAGGAAGTGAGATGAAAGATCACCATTTGATCATCAGCATGATTTTGCTTTCTTGTAATAAATTTCGATATTTTGAAATTTTATTACAGACATATTGAAACCATGTGTTTGTATAATTTTTTTATGGATCAATATTGTGATCAGGCTACTCTGGGCAATAGTTCTGTAATTGGTAGAGGGAGCTTCCTCACCTGTGACTTTCCTATAAACAAAATTGCAGGCATTATCTTTTTTCTTTATTACAGATTTTAAATGTGTTTTTATGGAGTTTTTCATATCTTGTTTTTTTTTTCTTTGGAGAAGTTTCTATTCATATTCATTATATATTGTGTGATAGATCTTTTCCTCATGTATTTGGATCAGTTCCCTACCTTTCCAACCAGACCATTATCTTAAATTTGCCACAAAGATTTTTCCTATCAGTTGTTTCCTTTCTAATTTAAGCTATGTTGCTTTTGTTTATGCAAAAGACTGTTATTTTATATAATCCATATAGCCCATTTTATTTCCTTTAATCTATTTTGTTCCTCTAATCTTTTGGGGTCAGTAACTCCTTAATTATTTTTATTTGTAAAAAGGCTGATCCTTCCCTACTCATATGATTTCTTAATAACATGGGTTATTGTTTTTTTTTTTTAGCTCTAGATCAGGTATCTGTTTGGAGCTAGACCTAATTTGTATTACACTGCTTTCAAGTTTTCTTAATAGTTTTTGTCAAAGTCATTTTCTCCAGTAGTTGTGGTTTTTTGACTTAATCTATGCTATTTTATTCATTTGCCTCTGGATTATGAGTTTCTATCTTGTCCCAGTAGATTTTTCTATTTTTTAACCAGTACCTAAGAGTTTTTTAATTACTTCTTTGTATCTGGTACTTCTAGATCCCATCTTTTTCTGTATTTCACCATTATTTCCCTTGAAATTCTTGATATTTTTTCCTCAAGATGAATTTTCTTTTTCTTTTTGTGACTCTGAAGTAATCATCTTACTGTTTGAAAAATGAATACATTAATTAATTTTGGTAGCATTGCCACTTTTATTATGTTGGCAGAGATTATTATTTGAAATTAATATATTTCTAATTATTGGGATCTTTTTATTTCTTTTAAGTGTTTTATAGTTACAGTGATATGATTCTTATGTGTTTCTTAGTGGGTAGGCTTCTAAATATCTGATATATCCTATAGTCATTTTAAATGGAATTAATTTCATATCTCTTCTTGCTGCATTTTTGGGGTAACATATACGCGTATTGAGAAATACGTATACATATATGTACAATGTGTATATAAACACACCTATGTATGTATAGCTGTAATATAGACATATGCACATAATGCATGTGCATAAGATATGTGTGTAGTGTGTATAAATTATATATGCATGTACATGCATGCATGTGCAATACACACACATGCATAATGTGTGTATGTATATATATATATGTCTATGTGAATGTGTGTATATATGTTATTGCTTATTCAAGCAATTGTATTCCATTCCATCTCTCCCAACAGATTGCTCCCTCCTCCACTGCTATTCTCACTCTCACATTTTCTATCTCTGTCTTCTGGTTGATTTCCTATTAGCTACATAAAAACTTTCACTTGATCCATTCATCCCTGATTTTATCCTATACCCTTTCTGCCCTTTGACTAAGGGAAGTCTCCACTCTTATTTAACTGAGCTCGTCAAAAATGTGGAGTATATTAGGTGCCTCCATTTTCCTCTCACTTTTTTTTTTTACTAATCCCTCATAGCCCAGCCCCTGATTTTATCATTCCACAGACTGCTGTTAATTATTTTTTTTATTTATCCTGAAGATAGATTGCTTCTTATATGTCTGTTTACAGATTATTTCTCCCATTAGATTATAAGCTCCGTGAGGGAAAAGATTATTTTTGCCTCTTTTTTTATCCCCAGTCCTTATCCCAGCAAATGAGTGTAATGTAATGCCAAAAGAAAGGCAACTTCCCAAGGTTCAGAATACCAGCATAGGTGCTCTCCATTTTATTCAGTGACAAACCAAGAACAGAGAAGATCAAAACATGACATCATTCCAAATACAGCATTTACTAAGCGTGATTAAATAATCTCCAAGCACTACCCCACCCCAGGACCTTCCAATCATTCAATCAATTACAAAGTCTCTGTTCTAAATACTTCTCCACCCCTAGGCTATACCTTAATTAAGTCCACCACAAAGCCCCTCTTCTCAAATGGAGATTAGTTTCCAAACATAAGGTCAAAAGTTCCCCACCCCTGGATCACAATTGAATCCACCCCAGAGTTACATCAAGTTTAAACACAGCACTTAATACCCAAATGGAGGTCTTTTCTTCATCTTGTTCTCAGCAATCTTAGTTCCTGGGGAGACAAGGCTTAGCAAGGCCATAAGATACATTGCCAATCCCTTCATGAATTTATCCTCGGTCTGTAGAACAGTCCTAGAACCCCTGAACACATTAGCAAAGCCCTCTCCCAGGATTTCTGTAAACATACAACAAGAAAATCCTTCTTCAGGGCTTCTGAACCAACAGAAAGGCTCCCAGACCCCTGCAACAACAGCACTGTCCTTCACCAGTGGACAGTATTCACTCTGTCTGCAGGACAGTCTCCAGACCCCTGCAACAACAGCACTGTCCCTCACCAGTGGACAGTATTCACTCTCTGTCTGCAGGACAGTCTCAGGGCTTCTTAGCCAACAGCCAGGTTCCAGGACTTCTTCAACAGAACAGTCTTTCACCAGTGGACAAATCTGGCAAAATAACATCAAAACAGACAGACAAAGTACCAGCAAAACAGCCATGTCTCCTCAGTCCTTGGCAGCTCAGGGGGCAGGTCTCAAAAGTCCAGGGCAATTCAAAGTGGCCACCAGCAATTCTCTTAGTCTCTCTCTCTCTCCATGAGGTGCTGCTTCCAAAAAGATCTTCCGCCTCTCTCTTGTCTCTCCAAATCTACGTCACCAGCTCCTCCCAGTTCAGGACTTTCTTTTCACATCAACAAGTCCATCCCACAGGTGGGATTAACAAGCTCTGGGTTTTAACACAATCAATTTGAAAACCAAGCCAATACAGGGGAATCTTTAATTGCCATTACTATCACAATGAGGCACTTAATAAATGTTATGAATTGATTAATACCTACATTATTTGCTAAGCTTTCATTATCTGAGGAAAATCCTAACATTTTTCCCTAACTTCTTGACTCTTTTTTTCTTTTTAGGACTCAAAAGAATATTTAAAATCTTTGAAAAATACCAAAAAACAATTCTTATATAGCTAACATTCTAATAGGAGAAGAAAAAGTGTCCTTTCAGCAGCTTAATATCTTAAAAGATATTGAGGAAGTTAAATTAAAACAAAACAAAACAAAACAAAACAAAACAAAAGAGTTCCCAGGAGTGGGCTAGTGTCTGTTCTAAGCATTTTATGAGGGGAAAAGAGAAAGTAAGATAAAAGATATACATTAGCATGGAAAGCAAGAAAAAGGGAAAGAAATTATTTTTCAGAATTGGGATTGGTAAGAAAATATAAATATAGAGAACAGGATGGAGGAATTTGCCATCAGATGAATCTCATGTTTATTTGAAAATGACAAAGGAGAGATGATGGGGGTAGAGTGGGGAGTAGGTTAAGGAAGATAAGAGCACAGTAACAAAGATGAAATAGTCACTTTCAAACCTTCAAGTTCTGAAAAGTTTATGTGAAAGTAGGGAATGGATAGGAGAAAAAAAAACAAGACAAAGTAGAGCCCAAGGAGGTGCTTTTCATTGCCTTTTAAACATTTAGGAAATAGCTGAGCAAATTGGGTATAAGGATAGATGAAGTGTAATATCATTGTACTGAAAGAAATTACATATTTCTGAGAATCCAGAGATTATGAAGTGGTATGGAATGAATTGGACAGATCTAGCAGAAAAAAAATTATAAGAGACCAACTGCATTATAAAGGAAAGCAACATTGAAAGATTTAAGAATGTTAATCAATGCAATAACTGACTAAGTTGATAGGGGACCTGTGATGGATCCTGTTTTGTACCTCCTGACACAGTCATGAAAGACAGAGGAAGAGCTACACAGTTTTGGACATGGATACTGTGTGACTTCATTTTGTTTTAATTTGTTTATTTGTTACAGTTACCCCTCTCCATTTTTCTTTCTTTCAGTTTTCAGTCTATGGGGGAGGGATTTAATATTAGCAGTAGTGTTAGGAAAAAAAGAGGCCATTGTAATTTTTTTTAATGTACAGAAAAATCAACAAACATTTATTCACTATTTTTCTGTGAGAACAGAAAGAAATTCAGAAAGAAGTGCAGAAAACAGGACAGTTTTGAAAGTACCACATAAACAGTATGAAATCATAAACTTATGGTTTCTGACAGAATCTTCTTTTTGCATTCTGCTATGTATATAGAAATGATATTTTATGGTATTTAAGCTCAGAGCAAAAAAATCTCCAAGATGAAATAAAATAATAAAAAAAAGAAATCATTTGCAAACCTTAAGAAAAGAATACAAGCTTTGTATAAAGCAGATATGAGGTGAGATTGTATTACAGATATGGTGGCAATCAGAGCAAAGCTTCTGTAAATAGCATGTGTGTGAGGCTCTGTTCCTGATTGACTGGACCACTGATTGAGATAAGAGGGTTAATGTGTAATGAAGATGGAAAAATATTTTTGGACCAGATTGTTAAAAACTTAAAAGCCAAATATAAGAGTTTATATTTTATCCTACAGATGACTGGCAACTATTGGAATTTACTTAGTAGGGAATAATTTAGTCAAATCTATGCTTAATGAAAATTGCTTTGGATAATGGATCCAGTAAAACAATGATTCAGTCTGATTTCAGTTGCTTCTGGATCTGACAAGAGCTTAAATGGGGCCCTGGTGCCAGTACACTTGAGCTTCAGAGGCCCTGAACTACTTGATAGTAACTTATTGGTGGGTGCAGTTTCAACCTCATCCCTGTTCAAGATTGTTTACAGCATGTGTTCTTGAATCCCTGGGTCATTTGGGTTGTGGAGCTGCCTTTGCCTCCTTTCAGTGCTCTGAGTTGCAGACATCTTTGCTCAAAAAAGAGCAACTTATTTCTCCTGGCTACCCACTAGATCTGTCTGTCTACTATTGTTTCTTGGCATTTCACATTTATCATCTTATTTCTACCCAGCATTCTGGAGACACCTGAAATTCAATTGCTGTTAACCTTTCAGTACCTTTCCCTGTGGATTCTCTATGAATCACAAAATTATTCATGAACTTATTTCAGTGAATAAGTTACCGATAAACAATGCAAAATACTTTCACTCAGTGCTGCACAACATAGAATAAGTCAATAATACACACAGTATAATATATGACAGCTGAAGTCAGAAATCTAGGCAGTTCTCTTCATTAGTGAGGGGAATAGTCCAAGGTCACTAATGCTACTTAGGAAATGTCTTGTTTTCAGAAAACATGAACATAATTTCTATCAGATCCAAGGCACCATGTACCTATTTTTTTCATGTCCTGAGGGATACAAGTCTTTGAGTTTAAAGACATTTTTGGTGTGTTCATATGTCTGACTGGTTCCGACTAGTTATTGCAAACTGCCTATTCTGTTGTTTAAGAAGTTAGGTGACTAAATGACAGAAATGAGAGTTTCATTTGACAAAATAAGGTCGCAATTTTTTTTATATAGGAGTTTAAATAACTTCTGTAAAGTTCATTTGAATATATTTGTCCTTATCATTAACAATTAATGCTATTTTTTAGAGTTAATTATAACAAAACTAAATACTTTGTCAGATTTAGAAAGATCTATAGAAGGTAGAGAACAGGAAGAATTGTATGGAGTGATACAGAGCCAAGAAAACAATATATACAATGATGACAATAACATGTGAAAACAAAAGGAAAATGCAGCTGAATTCAGATTAACTGACATGCCTAATCTTAGTCAAAGAGAATTTCTAGATGCTAGAATATACTTTTCACCTGTCAGTGGAAAGGTGGAGTTCTATTGGAGTAGACTGTTGCAAATTATGTCAGACATGTTTGCTTGGTCAGTTGCTTTTGTTTACTGCTTTTCTTGGTTATGAGGGTAGATTCAGTCAGTATGGGACATTAAGAAATGATTGTGGTGAAAATAACCAAAAGATATCACAAAACTTTTTCAAACAGTTAAAATAAGCTTCTGTAGTGAAAACAGAATTAACATGTTTTTTTGCTTATAATAATGAAGTTATTAAAAACTAAAGAAAATGGTAATTGAGTCACTTCATTGTTCTGATAGATTTTTAGCTTAAAAATGTTTAATTTTCCTCAAAATTATCTAATGCAGTTTGAGAAGAAATAAATATTTTCTTCAAAATTGTGACAAATTAAAAGAAAGATCTATAATTAGCATCAGGCCAAGGTCCTGTGTCTTAATCAAAGAGCTGAAATATGCTAATGATAGTAATAGTAGTAGTAGTAGTTGAAGTAGTCATAGCCATCATCTTCATCATAGTAGTAGTGATAACATTTATATAGTACCTTTTATATGCTGTCCACTTTGGTAAGTGCTTTCCAAGCATTTTCTTAACTTATTCTCACAACAAACCTCAGAATTAAGTTCCATTATTATCCTCATTTTTTTAGTTGAGGAAACAGAAGCAAAGAGAAGTTATACTATTTGCCCAGTGTCTTTTTGATAGTAAATGTCTGAGGCTAGGATTTAAACTCAGGTCTATCTTGATAGATACCAACTGACCTATCTACCATCCTATCTTGCAGCCTGTCTAGTCAAACATGGATGATAACATATATAAAGGTCTAATATTCCTATTGGCAACTTGTCTCCTCTGAATGTCCCCCAACCACATTATAGCTCAGGATTATAGAAGTCAAAGACCCAATGCCCTGATGTATCTGTAAAAAAAAGCTCCACTTTAAAGATAAATCTTTTGGGTTCACTCTAAAAACAGAAAGGATCCTAATTCTACCAAAAATTGGGATTTAATTAACTTTACTATGCTTCTATTTGTTAGTTACTGCCATCAAATCATGCCAATCATTTCCTATTATGATGACTCCTCAACCTTTGTCATTCAGTCACATCACCTCAAATTTAATGATAGAATGGAAAACATACTTTCCATGGTAATATCTCCTCATTCTCAAACCTCATTGTAATTCTTATCATCCCTATCCTTCTCTGCTTCCAGTAAAACTTAGTTTAGCCATTACTCAACTAATTCCATTGCATTTTTAAAAAATTTGTGCTCACATCACATATATGCATTGCTTCCCACTTTTACTTTCAGCTGATTCCTCTACTTTCATTCTTCAGTGATTTTGCCTGTTTCGAAGTACATATGACACACTGGTATCACTGTGTTACCATACTTTTTATCTACTGATCTCCACTAGGTCATTTGACCAACTTTATCAAATACTAAATTTTAGTAGCTGACTTGTAATCTTCCATTTCATCCCAATTGTATCCCTTCCTAGAAAACCATAAGGTCTCCTCAGTAAAATCCATGACAACATGAAGGATATTATTCTAACCATTCATTGAAAAAATATGTGTGTAAACCTATACATCCTAGATGATGACATGAAGTTCAAAGGAAAACTTCTCAAATTTGTTGAATCATCTCTACCTGTAACACCCACACCAAGGATGTAGAGACAGAGATAGATGGTTCTATATACATAGAAGTAGGTGGAAAAGATTATCTAGGAGAGGAATCTGATAAGATGGCAGAGTAGGCTTCCCCTTAAGTATGATTGACTTAAGGATGATTGGAAACCAGTCTCCAGTCAAGATGAAAGAAGACTTTACTTGGCTACTGTATGTTGACTGATGAGATTGTGACTTACTGAATGATGTTTTATTTAAGACTATGTGGCTGCCTTAGTAATAAGTTATTGATGGAATCCTAATAAAGCTGCCCCCAGCCTGAATATTCAAAATTCATTATAGGCCTTACCCTAAGTGAACAGCAGGCCCACTGCACCTACCTAGCCCCCCCCCACACCAATGTCCTAACTTCTTTGTATATGCCTCACTGCTCACTAGAACAACAGGTGTGTCCCTGAACTCAGTTCCCACAGAAACAGCAGGTGTGTCCATATGATGGGAATCTAGCTACTGCTACCTGGTCACTGCCCCCAGACCCATTTCCACAGAAACAGGTGTGTTAATGATTCAATCACAATCAAATCATTCATCTATCCCAAGACAGGACCATAATAACTAGCCAGTTGGAGGGCAGAATGACCAGAATGTTTAACCACTGAATCATAAATGGGACCCCTCTTCCATTACCTAATCCCTTAACAAACTCCTCCTGCCTTTTTAATATTAATGATATCCTCTATTCTATGTAAATTTCTGTTGAGTAATTGCATTTTTACCCTATAAAAATCTATCTTGCTTTCTCTAAAGCTGCTCATTCGTCTTGGAACTTAGGCCTCTTTGTGAGAGGCGTCAATCTCAATAAATGCTTATACTTGGATTAGAGGTGGTCTGACTCTGAATTCTTTGAGATGGTTCCATCACAACAAATCATGAAACCGTGACAGTTTTTGGTTGGGGAGAGCCCCCACCTCAACAGTTTTTAGCATCCCTAGATTTAAACCTCAACAGTTTTTGGTGTCCCTGGGTTTAAACTGCAATAGCTTTTTGGTGTTCCTGGGTTTAAACCACAACTTCATGTTATATTGTTGTAAATTTTGAGCTTTAGTTTCTTGAATGTTTAGGTTTAGTTTATTTCTGAATAAAGAATTCATTATATTATGTGATTAGAACCTTAAAGCTATCCACAGCAACAGTCCTCAGGAAAGGTGCATATGACTGGCTTTACATTTATGGCATAGTTGGCAGGATCTCAAAGTATAGTGCCTCTATTTGTTCCAGGATCCATGTCCATTTAGATTGTAATGCCAAGGATCCTGGATGGTTGGAATCATCTGTGTTAATTTAAAGAATGAATGGATTGTTGAAAGAACAGTTAAAGAAGTTAAATTCTAATAATTCATATCAACATTGAAAGAATAATTTGTTCATGGCTTTAAGTAATTGGGAGGAAGTACACCTCTAGTCAGAATGATGATTACAAATCTGCAAATTAGAAAACAACAAACACATAAGATCCCAAATATTAAGTACTTGACTGTGAGGGTAGCTATCCCAGCACTGTATGCAGGAACACCTGTTTCAGCAGGATATGATTTGCATTATTTAGAGGACTTTTGATTTCATAGAAAAGAAATAAGAGAAATCTCCACTGGAATATGTTTGAGAATTCCTAAAAATTATTTTGGATGAATTTTACCTAAATCTTGATTTAGCATAATAGCAATACATGGCTCAGAGACAAAGAAATTATCAAGGAGAAATTATTGTGACATTCCAAAATTTAAGAAAAGAACCTATACAGTTAGTGGCTCCAGCTTCCACCTTCCCCAATCCATGTAAAAAGAGGACTCAGAACAAACTTTGGAGCTACATAACCCACAAAATGACACAGAGAAGCTAACCTCCCACCGAAGACAGCCTGGCAGGCTGGAAGGAATCGGCCAGCGCAGCACTCTGGGAGGTGAGTCTAGGGATGCATGAGCTGGAGGTTTTAGCCCCAGGGTGGGCCTGACCAGCCGCCAGCCAGAAGGACTCCAGATCACCAGCAGCTGTGGCAGTTTCCAGATTTATCAACACATATATATGAAGGACA
Source organism: Petaurus breviceps papuanus (assembly GCF_028583685.1). Classification (NCBI taxonomy): domain Eukaryota; kingdom Metazoa; phylum Chordata; class Mammalia; order Diprotodontia; family Petauridae; genus Petaurus; species Petaurus breviceps. Next base: position 13,144,301 of record NW_027186349.1, read on the forward strand.
AAGTGAGAGGTCAGTGCAGTGTGGACTTTGGGACCAGTAGTTGGGACAACATAGGCTTTTGTTCCCAGGGTGAGGTGCCCAGCACAGCCAGCACCACGTGGCAGCTTCAGCTACTGGCCTGCAGACTGTAGTGGGATCAAGTGACCAGCCTGAGGGGTATTTGCTCTTGCTTTAACTTGCTTGGATCTGAATTGCAGTCTAGGGTGGAGGTCCTAGGGTGTGTGACCAGCTTGCCAGAGCGGGTGGAAACTTCAGAGAGGGCACCCAACTAATAACTTCAGCAGCTGAGAAAACCCCAGAGTTTGGGGCAAAAGCTCCCCTGTCTGGTGGCAGAGTCCTACTGTGGCAAAAAACCCAGGGGTCAAATGACTGAAGGGCAACATGACCAGGCAAAGGAAACAAAGCAAACAGAAGAATCCAACATTAGACTCCTATTTTGGGGACAAAAAGGAGCAGAGCATGGAACAGGAGGAAGACAGTGAAGTCACAACTCCTGCACCAAAAGCTTTAAAGGAAAATATGAGCTGGTTACAGGCCATAAAGGACCTTAAGAAGCAGATAAGAGAAATGGAGGGAAAATTGGGAAGAGAAATGAGAACGATGCAAGAAAATGACAAAATGAGAGTCAACAGCCTGACTGAGGAAAATCACCCCTTAAAAAACAGACTAACTCAATTGCCAAAAGAGGCTCAAAAAGGCAATAAGGAATGCCTTGAAAAGTCGAATTTGCCAGATGGTAAAAGAAGCTCAAAAGCTCAATGAGGAGAACAATTCCCTCAGATTTAGAATGGACAAAAGGGAAGTTAGTGACTTTATGAGAAATCAAGATGCTGTTAAACAGATTCAAACAAAGGAAAGAATAAAAGGCAATGTGAACCCTCTCATGGGAAACCCACTGACCTGGAAAATAGATCCAAGAGAGATAATTTAAAAATTATTGGACTACTTGAAAGCCATGATCAAATAAGGAACCTAGAAATCACACTCAAAAAATTCTCAGGGAAAACTGCCCTGGTATTTGTAATGCGAATGTAAATTTTAAAGATCTTCCCTGCCCCTAGGCTAAAGTGCACCAGAAGCCTGGGGAGGGAGGCTTGTTTTTCAGTAGATACTTTTTGATTGGCCAGTGGGTCCAAAAGGTTGTTGCATTCTCTGAGCCAGGAGAAGGCTATATAAGCCCTGATGTGTAGCTTTGTTTTGGGACTCACTTTGAGAAGTGTTCTGTGATTTGATCTGAATTCTGGGAAGCCGTTGTTGAGAGTCCCCCGGCTTTCAAAAACCCAGAATGTGGAAACCCAGATGTTGACTGGGTATGGATGTAATGGTTGGACAGTTTGGAAATCTGTCTACTTGATGTTTTTGTCTTGATAATTCTGCCTGTATGCTTTGAGGTTCGGGGTGCTGACCTTTTCTCCTGAACAAGGTAAACGATATATGTCTGACTGATTAAAGTAAGCTTGTTAACCCATTTTGAGTGGCTTTCCTTTAACAAAGCAGATCCAAGAACCTGTGGTAGCTGCAAACCCTGAGGATGCTTGGGGTGCTTGCTGCTACAGTATTTTAGAACCAAAAGGCAAAATAGAGGTTGAAAGAATCCACCAATCACCTGCTGATCCCAAAAAGAAAACTCCTAGGAATATTATAGCCACATTCCAGAATTCCCAGATCAAGGAGAGAATATTATGAGCAGTCAGGAAGAAACAATTTGAATATTATGGAAACCCAATCAGGATAATACAGAATCTGGCAGCTTCTACACTGAGGGATCGAAGGGCCTGGAATACGATATTCCAGAGGGCAGAGGAACTGGGATTAAAACCAAGAATCACCTACCCAGCAAAACTGAGTATCATGTTTCAGGGAAAAATATGGTCATTCAGTAAAACAGAGGACTTTCAAACATTCTTTTTTTTAATTTTTTTTAATTTTTTAATATTTTTAAGCAATCGGGGTTAAGTAACTTGCTCAAGATTACACGGCCAGTTATTTCTGGGTGTGGTGCTGAGTGTCTGAGCCCGGGATTCGATCTCCAGGTCTTCTCAACACTGGAGCCAGTGCTCTTACTTGCTGTGCTACCTGGCTGCCCCCTTTCAAACATTCTTAATGAAAAAAAGTGTTAAATAGAAAATTTGACATTCAGATACAAGAAGAAAGAGAAGCTTGAGAAGGTAAACAAGGAAAAGAAATCAGAAGGCACTAATGAAAGTTGAACTATTAACATTCCTACGTGGAAAAATGATAATTTTAACTGATGAAACTTTTCTCAGTATGAATATAGTTGAAGGGAATTTATATATATATATATATATATATATATGTCTGTATCAGAGAGTATATGGGCATATGAATACATATATGAATGTGTGTATATATATTTACAGGTATACATAGATAGAGAGCACAGGCCCAATTTAGAAGGAAGGGATGATACTTAAAAGGTGAAATTAAGAGGTGAGAGAGGAATATAATGAGAGGAGATGGGGAGAGACAGAATGGGGTAAACTATCTCATATAGAAGAGGTAAGGGAAAATGGTTACAATGGAAGTGAAGAACAGGAAGGCAAAAGGGAGTAGGTCAACATTATCCTCATTGAAATTGGCTCAGGGAGGGAATGACATACATACTAAATCGGGTATCTCACCACACAGGAGAATAGGGGGGAAAGGGATGAGAGGGGGACTGATGGAAGGGAGGGCAGTTTGGGGGGGAGGGAAGTTGGAAGTACTCACTTTGGATAGGGATGGGATCAAAGCAGAGAATAGAACAAGTGGGTGGTGGGATAGGAGGGAGGGAAATATAGTCAGTCTTTTACAAAAATCTTCTGTGTTAATGTTTTGCATTAGCTACACATCTACAACCTATACTGAACTGCTTATCTTCCCAGTAAGCGTGAGTGACAAGGGAGGAAGTGAATGAATCTGGAATTCAGAGTTTTAAAATCAAATGTTTAAAATTATACATATATGTATATATATATGCATATATACCATTATTAACACTATTTTACACGTAATATGAAAAGAATATATACAGGCACTGGGGTATAGAGATCCACCATGCCCTACTGGAAAAATTGCCATGATGGATTTCGATTTCTGGTATTGGGATTCAGGTTTTTGGTGTGTGAATAAATGTTTTGGTTCTATCTTCCATGTGGATAATCTGTTACATTTAGTGATTCAGAACTACACCAGCATATTCATAGCTGCCATTGGGTATATATATATATGAATCTTCTAAATTCTGAAGAAATAGAATGGTAAGGGGATGGGAAGAGGGAAGAGGACAAGGGAGGGATCTCTAGAGGGGAGGGTGAGGGAGTAGGTAAAGGGTGTAGCAGCAAGCACCCCAAGCGTGCTCAGGGTGGCTGCCCATACAGGTTCTTGGATCTGCTTTGTTAAAGGAAAGCAACTCAAAATGGGTTAACAAGCTTACTTTAATCAGTCAGACATATGTTGTTTACCTTGTTCAGGAGAAAAGGTCAGCACCCCGAACTTCAAAGTATACAGGCAGAATTATCAAGACAGAAACAGATCAAGTAGACAGATTTCCAAACTGTCCAACCATTACATCCATACCCAGTCAACATCTGGGTTTCCACATCTGGGTTTTTCAAAGCTGGGGGGGGGGGCCCTGGACAACGGCTTCCCAGAATACAGATCAAATCACAGAACACTTCTCAAAGTGAGCCCCCAAAACAAAGCTACACATCAGGGCTTATATAGCCTTCTTCTGGCTCAGAGAATGTAACAACCTTATTGACCCACTGGCCAATCAAAAAGTATCTACTGAAAGACAAGCCTCCCACCCCAGGCTTCAGGTGCACTTTAGCCTAGGGGCAGGGAAGATCCTCCAAATTTTCATTCCCATTGCAAAGGAGGGCACAGAATGGTTTTTAAATCAATGGGAATGGGAGGATAAGGGTAGGACCTCTAGAGGGCAGGGTGATGGAAAAGAATATAGGGGGCTATAGAAGGGTGTTTAGATTTATAGGAATGGGAGGATAGGGGAGGGATCCTTGAAGGGGGGTAGGCAAGTATTAGGAGGGAAAGGTAGGTGGTGAAAGTAGAGGAGGCAGGAGGGGTAGAAAAATAGAGATATGCACAAACAAAAACAAAGATCAGGCATAGAATTGGTTTGGGAAAGTATATGTCTATATCTATCTATCTATCTATCTATCTATCTATCTATCTATCTATCTATCTATCTATCTATATCTGTCTGTCTGTCTGTCTGTCTATCTATCTATCTATCTATGCATATATCTATAGCTATGGAGAAACATATCCTCACTTATTTGTAGCCTTCTGTGTGTGTGTGGGAGAAACAAAGTAAAAAGTGCACAGCAGAAAACAAAAAAATACAAGAAAGCAAAGATGGACAGCTCTCAACACATTGTGTAGTGTTTATCATACAGGATTGTTTGGTATGAAAATTTATTGTTATATATTTTGAATCCTCTCTTATATTCTTCTGTGCACATTACATGCTTCCCCCTTTCTTACTTTGTATTTAAGTTACAAAATTTAAGTTTATAATATATTTTTGTTCTTTTCTCTATTCTGTATTTGTTTTCTGGTGTTTGAATCTAAAATAAAAGAAAAAAGAAATATGTGTAGGTAAGGACATAACCATAATTAAATAGATATAGGTATTTACATTTCATACTTATATATGTACAGAGAAGTTTGGAGAAGTTCATCATTATGTAGATTTGGTGATAAAATTTTAAGTCAGAGAAACTCTAAGGCAATCAAAACTTGTATCCATGGAAGAAAGTACAGCATTTTAAATATAAATAAATAAAAGATCTTTGAAATATTGTATAATGTGTGTATATACTCAGATGGAGACAGAGAGAGAGAGAGAGAGACAGACAGAGAGAGAGAGAGAGAGAGAGAGAGAGAGAGAGAGAGAGAGAGAGAGAGAGAGAACAGTGAATCAGATATACAAATAAAGAGATGGAGAGAGACAGAGACAGTTGAACATAATTTGAGAGGCTATCTTTCAAGTTTCATGGCACAGTCTAGGCAACAGTGAATGATTTAAATCAACCTTTTCCATATTCCTGTGGATTTTACTAAAAGGCTTCAAAGTATAAGTGTTATGTAATATAATGTATGTATGTGCATATATACATATAGTTATGTGTATATATGTGTATAGTGTTTATATAGGATATATACATACACACATGCATAAGTGTATATATATATGTGTGCATACATATGTATAAGTATACATATACTTCAAGGATCTGTCACTTAAAAATGTGAGTACTTCCCCCATGAATTCAACTTATGATCCCTTTAGAATTTCTTTTCTGAAAAATTCATCAGCAAACCAGCGTGATGATCTAAACTTATCTAAGATTATTCCTTTAGCCACAGACATACAGTCCCTTATGGAAGCTATACCTCAAGCTTTTCATGCTTGCTTCAAAGCATCAAAACCTACTCTCCATTGGCATAACCTTTGCAAGGTCAATACTATATCTATGCCTTGGTGAAGTCTTGGAGTTCTATTTTCATGAGGTTGGATAGATAAATAGATAATAATAGCTCACATTCATATAACACTTACTATGTGCCAGACATTGTGCTGACTGTTTTTCAATTATTATGTCATTTGATACTCACAACCACCCTGGGAGTTAGGCATTATTTTTACCCTCATTTTTACAGATGAAGACTCTAAGGCAAATAGGGGTTAAGTGACTTACCCAGAGTCACATAGCTAGTAAATGTCTGAGTTTAGATTTGAATTCTGGTCTTCCTGGAGCCCTATGTACTGTACCACCTAGTTATATATAAATATAGATAGATATATGTGCAATCAGTGTGTGTGTGTGTGAGTGTGTATGTGTGTGATGGACAAATGCTGCATATATAAAATAAGTTGGTCTTAAAATTGAATTATAGTAGGGCATTGGGCCAGATTGCTTTCTGGAAAGTTTATAGTGTTTTGGTGGTTCCAAACTGCTGCCATCAAGAAGTCTACCTCTTTAACATCAGTATTTTAGCTTTAAAAGATGAATACCACAATTTTCAAGGAATCAAAATAGTTACTAGTCCAAAGAACAATGGAAAGATCCAAGGTAAGCATTAGTAGGTTCTGGGCCGATAACTAACAAGGACTTCTCTTTGAAAAGTGAAACCTATTAAATACTAAACCAATCAGAAGCTCCCTTTATATTAGGCTGACTCTTTATGGGTCAACCTATTGAAAAAACACAAGTAAGAGAGCCACAAGGTGGCGCAGTGAGCAGAGCACCAGCCCTGGAGTCAGGAGGACCTGAGTTCAAATCCGACCATAGACACTTAACACAAAAACTAGCCATGTGACCTTGGGCAAGTTACTCAACCGTAATTGCCCTCCAAAAAGCAAAAAAAAAAAAAAAAGCCCACTATTGGGGCAGCTAGGTCGCTCGGTGAGTAGAGCACTAGCCCTGGAGTCAGGAGGACCTGGGTTCGGATCTGGCCTTAGACACTTGACACAAAAATAAACTAGCTGGGTGACCTTGGGCAAGTCACTTAACCCCAATTACCTCATCCTCCCCCCTCCAAAAAAAAGAAACAAGTAAGAATTCTAGAAAGTGGGAACATCTAGAATAATACCATAACAGGGGCACATGTGGCTTCATTTCTCTAATCAAGTCACAATTACCCTAGTTCAAGTCCTTATTACCTCTTACCTTTCCATTGCACTAGCTTCTTCTTTGATCTTCCTTCATTGAGTCTCTCCTCTCTGCAATCTATCTGCCACACACATCGATATTCCTAATACACAGGTCTGACCTTGTAACTCCTCCATTTAATAAAATTTAGTGGTTTCCTTTTGCTTCTAGGATTTAATGCAATTTCTTCTGCGCAATATTGAAAACCCTCAACAATCTGGTTTCAGATTGTCTTTCTAGTTTGGTTATTTGTTATTCCTCTTTAAACAAAATACTTTCCAGACAACTGTGGCAAACTGCCAGACTTGGTAGTCCTCTTTTGGATCATTTTGTTTCCTACTTTTGTGTCTTTGCACAGGTTGTCTTTCATTCCTATGACATTCTCTCTCCTTTTCTTTATGATCTTTTAACCCTTAACTTTCTTCAAGTATGATCCTCATTTTAAAGGCTTTTCATGATTTCCCTTGTTATACTGCTTTTATCTACCATGAGAAAATGAATGGAGAGTTAACCCAGGAGTCAAGAATACCCAGATTCAAGTAGCAACCTCTAAAACATCCTGGCTTTGGGACATTGGGCAAATTATTTACCTTTGGCTGTCTTCAACAAACTGTATAAGACTACAGTTTGTAGAACAGGTAATAATCAGCTTTTGTAAGAGTAGTTCCTTACTAAGACTTACCTACATCAATGATATAACAAATCTGGTACCAAATAATCCCAAACTTGTATTTACTTATCTGTAAACATTGTTATCCTTTTCCTCTGTCCTCCTTCCTCTCCCATGTGAGCTCCTTGAGAGCAAGAAATCTTCCATTCTTATCTTTGAAGCCCTAGTACTTAACACATAAGTAGGCACCTAATAAATTCTTGTCCCTTTAATTAAAGGCAAAAACCATGAAATAATGGATTCATCAAAGCAAAAGCAAAAGCAAAAGCAAAAGGCTGAAATGATGACAGCTCAGTATGACAATGCATAATTCTGCTAGCTAGCTACATAGACAAGGAATTTAACTATAGTAGAAAACTAACACATGGTGGGCATCTGCAAAAAATCTGTCAGAACACAGTTTGAAAAAACATGCTATAGTAATGGGTCACAAAATAAACGGAGACATAGCAAAACAGCCAGCTAGAGGATAACAAACATTTGAATATAAATTAAAAGAAACTTTGCAGACACAGCATAACAAAAAGCCCAATTAACAAAACTAACCATATGCTACCACCAAAGTGGTTGGACACACTGTAAAAAAAAATATCATGCATTAGGCACAAAAGGATCTCTGGTAAAATAGCTTTATCAGAGTAAATGGAACCATTGCCAAAATGGTACAATGTAACCCCTCTAAAATGGCCTCCAATATCATATCTATCAAGGAGGTATACATCCTGAAGTGAAAAGAAACTGAAACAACCCTTAATGTAAGATTAATAAAGATTCATTAACTATATAATAATTTGATTATCTATAATGATGATGATGATGAATATAGTCCCTAAAATCATTTAGAAATATTTTAAAAGCTTATTATTCTACATGATGAATTGGAATTTTTGTTTCACTTTGCTACAGTGGACATGAATAGTAAGATACTCTATCTTGGGATGCCCTATCATTCATTCTATGAAAAACTGTTACAACATGTGATCTTTTCTATTTCCATTAATTATTTTTGCCATCGATGTAATTTGTGATTTCATTAGTATTTTGTATTCCTACATAAGTTAACTCTTTCTACTAATGTTGATTGATATAATATCTGCATTTTATAGTCTTAGAAAGTTGCTTAGAGCACTGAGAATTTCTATGAATTTTCTTGGGCCAGTATGTGTTAGTGGTAGGATTTGAACCTAAGTTTTCATGACTTTGAGGTTGATTCTCTAGCCAACATAATATGTTGCCTCTACTTTTCTGTAATTATGTGTTTACATTCCTAAAGGAGTGCTTGTGTTAAATGTTTATGCCCCTGAAATTTTGGTACTTTAGAGCAAAGTCTCTTTAATTTTGTTCAGGCTCTAGTGCTATAACATCATAATGTATTGTTCAAGTGAGGGAGTCTTATTAGTCTCATGAAACCAATAGGAAAATAGTATATATTTGTATACTTAACAACTTACTCTAATTCTGTAGTTACATCATAAATTTTTATTTTTCCCTTCTTAAGAAGGATATTATGGTTTCCCTTTGCTCTGGCGATCAGTGAAAGTGAACAAAAATTTGATCTGTCCCAATATACTGTTTCAAGTATATGGGTATACTGTATTTTTCCTCACAACATGGAATTGTACTTACTTGTCTATGGAAGCATCTGGGATGTGGTGTCACTACATTGAATTGGACCTGACTTCAAGCAAGAAGAAAGTCTAACCCAGGAGGACCTTAATGTAAAATGAATGAAAGAGGCACAGAACTTAATGTTGTTAAAGATATCCTTGGATACTTTAAACACATGCATTGTGAGTCTCTCCTGATGCCTCTTCACAAAGATGGTTTAGTTTCTATGGTTTGGTTACCATGCTATCTGCTATTGCTTTTTCTATGCTGAAATATTGATCAGAAAAGACTGAATTAATCTCTCAGAAATCTCTTTTGGCCTAAAGAATACTTGCAATCTCTCAATTTCTCATTCATAGAGAAATGGCTACTACATAATTAATAGTAAACCACAAAAGACAAGACAAATATTATTTTTCTTCAGATTGACATGTAGTATTACATACTGTATGCATACATCATATTTGTTGTTTTTAAGTTTTTGATAATTCTTTGAAAGTGTGGGATTCTTGTAAAGTCTTAAGTGAGTTACAATTCCTTGACTATCATTTCAAACATAGGATTTTGAATTGTTTTTATAATTCTTAATTCTTTTATTTATATATGTAATATAATTGATGCAATATGTATTATATATTATATTTCCATAATTCTTAAATACGTTTCATAAGAAAATATCTCTTCTTTATAATTAAAAATATTTATCATTCAAAAATCAGTTGATCCTTTTAAAAGGAATGAGAAAGGGGTGTTATGATTTTCTTGGACTATTCTCTGTTTTAGCCATTAGTGTTCACCCAACTGGAACAATAAGGCTAAAAATAATCTCATTAAGTAACAATAATGTATTTTAAATCAGCACTGAACAGATGGGAAAGTACCCTCAATTCATCATTAATTAATGTTCATTTAGCACCCACTGAGATAATATTTCTGTACTAGGTGCTTAGAGAGGAAGAAAGAGTACCATTTTCTATACTACACACATCTGAAGTCTAGTCATTATGAAGTACTTTGTAATATGTGAACTATTTTTTACAGGACAAACACTAGCTGGAGAACTGGGGAATTCCAAGGATCTTTTCACATTGACTGAACTCAGGTGGAGAATCCTAGTAAAAAGGAGATAAGGTACTGAGAACTTTAAGGTACCACTTAAGAGTCACTAGAAAGCTAGAGTTTACATTTTTTATGTGTGAGCAAATTCACAAAAATATCTTCTAAATAAATCTAAATAGAATTCTTTCTGGTCTTACATACTCCATTAAAAATTCAACAGCGACCTATTACATGCATGTATAAATGCATGTGTGTACACATGTGTGCATTTAGGTGTAGAGACACAATTTACATATAAATGTGTATGTGTGAATATTTATATACAATATATGATCTATTATATCTACATAAATAACATACATATGTATGATATACACATGCATATACACATATGTGTGTATATTTGCTTATTTTACCTACCCCTCCCTCCAACCCTTTTGCCTATTATGTATAGACTTTGTGTCTTTCTTTGGACTCTGTATGTTTATAATAATTGGTTTATAAGTTTCTTGGTTGGAACTGGAACACATCAATATGTTTACTCATTATAATCTCCCCTTTACAAAAATAAGTGTTTCTGAAAAATAAAAGAAAAGATAATTTGGGGATAGGGATTTATAAAAATAAAAGTATATTATTCTTTTCTCAGAAATAAAATAGAATATTGCTATTTTTCTCAGCTCTCATTATTTAGTTGTTGTTATCCTTCACAATGGATTTTCTTTCCTATTTCTCCCCTGTTACTACCCGTCCTCTTCTTATTTGTCCCAGTTTCTATTTTTCTTCCATCTTAGCTGACAAATCTTGTCATTTTCCCTTTTGCAATGTATGTTTGTATCCATTCCTCACTTTCAATTTCCACTGACAGCACTCTACTGTCGGTCTGTGACATCAGGGGCCAGTATGAGTTCTTACTGGCAGGGGTTAGGGAAGGAGAGTTTAGGCAGGGAGCATTCATAAAATTCAAGCCCAGACTGATATAACTAGAAAGGCATCTATGTAGCAGCTTGGTAAAGGAAAGAGGAACAGGAAATTCTGATGAAATTAACAAAGTAGTCAGGCTCTGAAAAATAGTGGGGCTAAGAGGAGTTTTGTGGAGCTGAAGTCATTATGATGTTTTGAATGTTCAGTATATGTTCTTGTCTTTTACTCCTCCTATCCCAAGAAAGCTCTACCACCACAGCCCAGGTCTGCCATCGAGTATTAGCTGGGCATTGGCACCTATTACTTCACTTCTAGCCTTTAGGTAACTCAATGGGACAGTGGAAAGAGCATTACTTTTAGAGGATGGAATACCTGAATTCAAATCTAACCTCAGATACTTACTAGTTGTGTGAATTTGGACAAGTCATTTGATCTCTCATCCTCATCTGGTAAAATGGAAATGATGATAAAATCTGCCTCCTAGGGTTTCTGTGAAGATCCAATTAGACAACATAATCTTGGACTTTGAAAACTTCAATATGGTCACATAAATGTTATCTATAATAATTATTATTATTAATTGTATCCCCTTCAAATCTAACATCTGCTGCCACATTAACCTTCCTAAAACACTGCTATAAGGTGTAATGGAAATGCAAATTTAAAGATCTTCCCTGCCCGTAGGCTAAAATGCACCTGGAGCCTGGGGTGGGAGGCTTGTTTTTCAGTACTTTTTGATTGGCCAGTGGGTCCAGAAGGTTGTTACATTCTCTGAGTCAGGAGAAGGCTATATAAACCCTGATTTGAGGCTTTGATTTAGGGGCTCACTTTGAGAAGTGTTCTGGAATTTGATGAGATGAGACTCTGGGAAGCCACTGTTGAGAGCACCCCGGCTTTGAAAAACCCAGAAGTTGATTTGGTATGGATGTAATGGTTGGAGAGTTTGGAAACTTGTCGACCTGATCTGTTTCTCTGTCTTGATAATTTTGTCTGTATACTCTGAAGTTCGGGGTGCTGACCTTTTCCCCCTGAACTAGGTAAATGATACATATTTGACTGATTAAAGTAAGCTTATTAACCCATTTTGAGTTGCTTTTCTTTAACAAAGCAGATCTAAGAACCTGTGCTGGCAGCCACCCTGGGGACATTGGGGTGCTTGTTGCTACATAAGGGTCTAATCCTTTTTCTCAGTAAATTCTAATGGTGCCTACCTACTTTGTTCTATATAATTTGTCCTAAATTTACCTTCCAACCTTTGTCTTTCATTATTTCCTGTTATACCCTGTATATAAGGTGTATTTAAGTATATGTAAGGCGGACTTAGTTACTCTTTTTAGTTAGTAGTTCCCAGGATCATAGATACTAGTTTCCAGGATCCATAGCCTTAACAATCTACTAGTTCACAGACTCATGGCTTGTAAACAATCTCACTACACTTGTGCATCATATTATAATCTTAAAACAATTTAAACATTTGAGTTAAGCTGGTAAAGATCCACCACATGTGTAATATGCCAAGTCACCATGATATTTTTAAAGGTAACACACACTTGTGAGGTTATTGCTGGCAACGTGCCTTCTTTGTTTGCTCCTCTATAAATGAAGTGGGCACTGGTCAGTAAGTGGGGAATGGGAATACACAAGGGGAATGTGTATGTATGTGTACCTTGACTGGCCCCTATCAAAGCTTAGGAGGAACCCATATAGGGAATGCGCAAACTGGAATTTTGTGTATACCTTGATCAACCCCCATCAAGGTTTGGCGGGATTTGTGAATGTGTGCTAGTCTCCACTGGCCCCCATTGAGACTTGGGGGACCTGTAGGAGTTTTAGCTCCTACTATATTCTTGCCTACCCCTTTGAGAAGAATAATTATGGGATGCTATAGGAGTTGTGATCCCATTATCAGCAGCCCCATTGAGAAGAGGAAAATGAGTTAATTAATATAAACCGTATTATGTCTCCATTCCTGTTGTCCTGTTTGCGTGGGTCAAGAGTAAACCCACTAGAAAAGCTGGTGCCCTCTGTTATACAATTGGTGTAGTTGGTGTTACCTGTCTTACAACACCATTCTACTCAGAATAAACTAGCTTATCTAGTGTCACAGCATCATGCCTTTTCTTTTTCTTGTCTCCATCACTTTGCATTCACCCTATTAGTAACATACAAAGTCTTCAAAGTTCTATTTAAACATCCCACCTCTGTTAAGTCAGACCTAAAAACCCCAGTTGGAAGGGATTCTTCTTCCCTTGTGGCTGTGAACAGGATGGCATTGGGTAGTGAAAAGAGTGTTGGATCTGAAGTGACTGTACAGCTAATTATTAAAGTGACCGTGACAAGTCATTTGGCTTCTCTGAGTCCCTGTTTCCTCTTCTGTAAAAGCAGATCATTGAGAAGATGACTTCTAAGATGACCTTCAGATCGAAATCATTTTTTCTTTTACTTCACTGAATTGAGATCAAGAAAGTATTCATTAGAATCCTGGATAGCTTATTTATTTTATCATACAACTTCCAGGTAACTGAATTTTCCATCAGTGTCTCTGTTCAGCTTTGACTCGATATAACAGCTGTCCCCACCCTAACACCATAAGATAATGAGATGACCTGAAATTTCATCACTGTTGATTGACTCAAGTGTTGATACTACATCCTTTCTGAATTTAACTTCATTTGCTTCTCCTTTCTATTTGGAGAGCTGAAAGGTGGACCATTAAATGCCTCCCCCAAACCCTCCTTTATAGAAGGTTTAGAATCTTCCTGTGATTTCATTTTCCTATAGATTTCCAGTAGAAGGAAAAGATTTCATGTAGAAGAGATTTTAGCTGGGCCTTTTAGGAAACCAGGGATACCAAGAAGCAGAGATGAGGAGGAAGAACATTCTAGATATGGAGGATAACCAGTGAAAATGCTTAATCAGGAGGAATGGCTTATGATAAAAATAACAAGGTCAGTGTCACTGGATAATGGAATATTTGGGGGATAGTATAAAGTACAAAATGTTTGGAAAGGAGTGGGGAATAAGTTGCAAAGAGCTTTGAATACCAAACAGATGATTTTATATTTAATCTTGGATGTGATTGTGAATAAAATGGAGTTTACTGAATGTGTTGGGGGGTAGGGAGTTACATGGTAAGAATTGTGCTTTAGGAAGATTACTTTGGCAGGAAATAGAATTATCTTTGTCATAATGAAACCATATTAATCATGAAAGCTACCAAATTGGGATTTTTGACAGTAATAACAAAAAAAGGTGTTTCTATTCACTTGCCCACATAAATGCATAATGTATTTGAATTGGTCAGCTGTCCATATTACTCCTTAAAAATATATAGAATATTCTATGGTTTAAATATGTATATTCTATGGTTTAAATAAAACTCCTTGAAAATCATAGGGAATGAATTTCATTGCAAGAAAATATAATAAATCTTAAAGTCCTGTGAAAACGTAGACTACTCAGTGAAATCACATATTTGGGACACTTCTACGTATACACAAAATTTGACCAAAATTCATTTAAAATTACAGAAAATATGTCCATTTCAAAATGTTTTATTACCAACTACTTAATTTCAAGACAGTGAACTGTCACACAAATCAAAGTTAAAATATGTCTTGCTCTCCTCTGCTCCAAAGATATAAACAGTTTAATCACAATCAGCCAAATATCTTTACATTTCAATATCATGGTAACACATAAGCAGAAAGACAAATATGAAACATTACATAGTCATTGAAACAGATCTTGTTTCATCCACTTAACTGAGATTTAGTGAAAGCTGAGTTTTTTCCTACCATTAACTTGGTGTATAAAAGATTTTCTTTCCTTCTTTAGGCTTTCTATACTTGAAAGTGAAATGGAAAATTTACAAACTTATACACATCTCTAATTTTAGGCCACCATTCTATCTTTTAAAGATGTATAATAGCATTAAGAAATAAAAAGAATATTTTAAATAATACTGTCAAAAGTTCTGTATACCTTTTCCCAATAATCCAGTTTAAAACAATGTTGTATCTGGTCAGTATAAATCTGATCAGGACCCAGAGTCTGACTGCTTTGATCAGTGTAAAATCTCAATAAATAACAGCTGATTCACTTCTAATGTAAGATTGGTGGGCTTTAATTTCATATCTGAAAATCCCCTGTGATTACTAGTAGTGTTTGAACTCCTGCATGCATGATGAATACTGGACCCCACCATCCCTGCACACATTTTCAAGAAAACTGATAAAGAACCACATAAGAACACCCCTCCAACCAGAGGGATTCACTGGCTGGAATGCCTAAGTAATCCCCAAAATTGACTTTGAGAAATGATATAATAACTTAGCCCATATACAAGAGTCCCTCCAATAACATTGACTGCAATAAAAAAGTCATTCCAGTTAACAATTTTTTTTCATTTATCAATCAGTCAACAAGCATTTATTACCTATTGTTTTTGTGTGTTCTTCATTCTCAAAGGGGACCAATGACATCACAAAGGTGATGTCTTGCCTTGTGCCTGAATTGGATTTGAGTGAAGCAGAGCTGTGCAAAGTTGTCAGCCTTGCTCTCTCCTTCATTCATTGGAGTCCAGTGGCAAGAAAAAGGTCAAAAATACTGGTGATGGTCCAGGAGGCAGTGGGTGATTGTGACCTTATGCACCAGGTGCTGTGCTAGCCATCTGGGATATAAGCAGAACTTTCAATCAAGAAGCAGTAATCAATCTAAAGAAAATGTGTACATTTTAGGTATAGCATGCACTAGGTGGTGTCACTGTGGAGGATCTGGTCCTACCTAACTTTCTCCTTCCTTTTCTTATAAGGGAAGGAATTTAACCTCAGGGATCAGTACTTACAGGGTCTCAGAAGAATTGTGACACTGACTGGTTAATTCTTCCATGGGAAATCTAAGTGATTTTCAGGTTCTGCTTAGAGGATTTATAGGATCATTCATAAAACTAAACTACCTCAATATTTTGCAAGGGAGACCTTTTAACTTCCCAGCCAAGACTCTGGGGTCCTACTGTACATAGTCTGTGAAATGCAAAAGCCCTCAAGGCTGTCCACCTATGCACACTCCAATCTTAAGTTATGACATACCTACAGAAAATGGAAACAAACCCATTTATAAAAGAGTAACAGTAAGAGAAACCATGGTAGATAGAACAACAGACACATTTAGCTCTGTAGAATGGAGGGAGGCAGAAAAAAAAAGATGACTGAATTCTTGGCTTTCTAGCTGAGTGCAAAGTAAACAGTGGAAAACTTGATGAGTTCCCTGAAACATTGCAAGGCAGGTACATTAAGACAAACAGAAAGTTGTGTCCAGCCTGATACACAAGAGAATCAGGGAGTAAGACAAGGCTCCATCTGCTAACAATTGCGATCCACATATGTGGTAAATGGGTTATATGAATTTAAGTCACAGGTGGCATTGATAGGTCTGATCCACCTTTGCAGAGAGGGAGAGCTAAGGGTCATCTTTGTATCTACAGCATGGTAGCTAGGTAAAAGAGGAAGGACAAACCCAAAGGTTCTATTGAGGTTGGGTGCTCTTTCTCCCTCCTGTTTCTGAGAAGGGTATCAAGGTAGAATTATATCTTCTGGTGGTTGTTAGATCATATCTGTCTTTTCATAATCATATTAGGTTTTTCAGGCAAAGATCCTGAAATGATTTGCCACTTATTACTCATTTTACAGATGAGAAACTGAGGCAAACAGGGTAAAGTCACATTATCAGGGTCACAAACTTAGTATCTGAGGTCAGATTTGAATTCAGGAAGACTAATCTTCCTGACTTCAGGCCCAACATTTTATCCACTATACCACCTAGCTGCCCCATAGAATTATCCATTTCCCTCAAATATTAGTAGTCAAGAGCAATGCTGTCATCCTTAAATAGAAGGGATTCCCGGGGATCACAAACTGACTTAAAAACTTACTAATTAACATAAATTAGGCTGAATTGGATTTTTATTTTTTTAAACATTTCCCAGTTACATCTTTTTCCCCTTTTTTTTCATTTTTCAAATGCTTTATTAACTTCTGATTTACAATCTTAATTTCCGCCAGAATTTTGAGTTAAAAATTTCTCCCCCTTTTTCCCCTGCCCACCACCCCAGAATAGCAGTCCCACAGGATATCCCCTCCTCCAATCTGCTCTCTCCCATATCTTCTCCCATACCCCCTTCAACTTGTCCAGTAGGTCATGGTGGATCTCTATGCCCAAGTGCTTGTATATCTTATTTCCCAATTACATGTAATACAGCATTAATTATATATATAAAATTTTAAAGATTTGATTTTAACACTCTGAATTCCAGATTCATTCCCTTCCTCCCTTGTCACCCACCCTTACTGGGAAGATAAGCAGTTCAGTATAGGTTATATATGTGTAGCTAATGCAAAACATTAACATAGAAGATATATTGTAAAAGACTGACTATATTTCCCTCCCTCCTATCCCACCTCCCACTTGTTCTATTCTCTACTTTGATCCCAACCCTTTTCAAAAGTGAGTGCTTCCAACTTCCCCCCCCCCCCCCCAGCCTGCCCTCCCTTCCACCATCCCCCCTCTCATCCCCTTTTCCCCTACACTCCTGTAGGGTGAGATACCCTATTTAGTGTGTATGTCATTCCCTACCTGAGCCAAATTCAATGATAATAATGTTGACCTAGTCCCTTTTGCCTTCCGATTCTTCCCCTCCATTGTAACCATTTTCCCTTGCCTCTTCTATATGAGATAGTTTACCCCATTCTGTCTCTCTCCATCTCCTCTCATTATATTCCTCTCTCACTTAATTTTACCTTTTTTTTTAAAGCAATTGGGGTTAAGTAACTTGCTCAAGGTTACACGGTTCAGTTATTTCTGGGTGTGGTGCTAAGTATCTGAGCCCGGATTTGATCCAGGTCATCCTGACACTGGAGCCGGTGCCCTTACTAGCTGAGCCACCTGGCCGTCCCTATTAATTTTACCTTTTAAGTATCAATGCTTCCTATTAAATTGGTCCTGTGCCCTCTATCTATGTATACCTGTAAACATATATACACACATTTACATATTTATTCATACGCCTGTATACTCTCTGATATAGACACACACACACACACACACACACACATATATATTTCTATTCCCTTCAACAATTTTCATACTGAGAAAAGTTTCATCATTTACAATTATTGTTTTTCCACATAGGAGTGTTAATAGTTCAACTTTGATAAGTGGCTTATGATTTCTTTTTCCTGTTTACCTTCTCAAGTTTCTCTTTCTTCTTGTATCTGAATGTCAAATTTTCTATTCAACTCTGGTTTTTTCATTAATAATCCTTGAAAGTCCTCTATTCCACTGAATGGCCATATTTTCCTCTGAAACATGATACTCAGTTTTACTGGGTAGGTGATTCTTGGTTTTAATCCCAGCTCCTCTGCCCTCCAGAATATCCTATTCCAGGCCCTTTGATCCCTCAGTGTAGAAGCTGCCAGATCCTGTATCCTGATTGTGTTTCCATAATATTCAAATTGTTTCTTCCTGACTGCTTGTAATATGCTCTCCTTGATCTGGGAATTCCAGAACTTGGCTATAATATTCCTAGAAGTTTTCTTTTTAGGATCTTTTATAGCAGGTGATTGATAGATTTTTTTCAACCTCTATTTTGCCCTCTGGTTCTAAAACATAAGGGCAATTTTCCTTCAGAATTTCTTGGAGGATGATTTCTAGGTTCTTTCTTTGATCCTGGCTTTCAGTTAGTCCAATAACTTTTAAATTATCCTCCTGGATATATTTTCCAGGTCATTGGTTTTTCCCATGAGATATTTCACATTGCCTTTTATTCTTTTATTTGTTTGGATCTGTTTAACATCATCTTGACTTCTCATAATATCACTAGCTTCCCTTTGCTGCATTCTAAATCTGAGGGAATGATTCTCCTCATTGAGCTTTTGAGCTTCTTTTCCCATCTGGCAAATTCGGCTTTTTAAGGCATTCCTTATTGCCTTTTAGAACCTCTTTTGGCAATTGAGTTAGTCTGTTTTTAAGGTGTGATTTTCCTTAGGAAGGCTGTTGACTCTCATTTTGTAATTTTCTTGCATCGTTCTCATTTCACTTCCTGATTTTTCTCCATGTCTCTTATCTGCTTCTTAAGGTCCTCTATGGCCTGTAACCAGCTCGTATTTTCCTTTGAAGGTTTTGGTGCAGGAGTTCTGACTTCACTGTCTTCCTCCTGTTCCATGCTTTGCTCCTTTTTGTTTCCAAAATAGGAGTCTAATGTTGGATTCTTCTGTTTGCTTTGTTTCCTTTGCCTGGTCATGTTGCCCATCAGTCAATTGACCCCTGGGCTTTTTTGCCAGTAGGACTCTGCCATCAGACAGGGGAGCTTCCAACCCAAATGCTGGGCTTTTCTCAATTGCCATAGGTATTAATTGGGTGCCCTCTCAGAAGCCTCCACACACTCTGGCAAGCTGGTTACATACCCCAGGACCTCCACACTAGAATGCCATCCAGATCCAAGCAGGTTAAAGCAAGAGTGAATAACCCTCATACTGGTTGCTTGGTCCCCTTACAGCCTGCAGGCCAGGAGCTGAAGCTGTAATGTGGCGCAGGCTGAGCCAAGGTGGCTCAGTGGCTTCTCGCCCTGGGGACAGAAGCCGATGCTCTCCCTACTACTGGTCCCAAAGTCCTCACTGCACTGACCTCTCATTTTGTCCTTCTGGTCTATGTGTTGATAAATCTGGAAACTGCCACCGATGCTGGTGATCTGGAGTCCTTCTGGCCCGGGGCTGGTCAGGCTTGCCCTAGGGTTAAAACCTCTGGCTCACATGGGCCTGAGCTCAGCTCCCAGAGTTTTTGCTGGCCAATTTATGCTGGCCTTCTGCGCTGTCCTCAGTGGGAGGTTAGCTTCTCTGTGTCATTTTGTGAGTTCTTCAGCTCCAAAGTTTGTTCAGTGTCCCCCTTTACATAAATTGGGGAAGGTGGACACCGGAGCTGCGCTTAGGTCCTGCTTCTACTCCACCATCTTGACTCTGCAGTTACATCTTAATCTAGTTCAGGTCACATTGCAGAGATTTTCTGGTCCTTGGAGTTTGAAATATCTGTTCTACAGCAGCAGTATCAAACTCAAAATAAGGATCCCTGAACCTGCATGTTGACTTACTTTTAAAATGTAATGCTTCTTATGTTCCATTATGTTGTTATTCATTTTGTTAAATATTTCCCAATTACATTAATCTGTTTGTGGTTGCACTTTGAAGTGCTGTAAGCTGTATTCTCTTCTGTGTATGTAGCAACTATTTCTTTTGACCAGAAACCCTGAAGGCTTTTCCCTCCAAGACTGATTTTTTTTTTGACTAGGTAAAACAGCCCATTCTCTGACTTATTTCTTACCTAACCTTAATCACTGAATGGGCATTATCTCCATCAAACTAAGAGCTGGGAAAGACTTAGCTTAAAAAAGTCAAAGTCTCCCACTGTATCCTGGACTATTACTAGTTGTCCTGATATATATCTGGTCACTGGACCCAGATGACTCTGGAGGAAAAAGTGAGGCTGGTGACTTTGCACAGTCCTCCCTCACTTAAATCCAATTCATTTGCATGTCATGGCATCATCTCCACTTTGAGAAAGAAGGACAAACAACAGCAGGGGATAATAAGTTCAGAGGAAAAGTTTCTTATGAGAAGGCTTTTCAGTGGGAGTGGGAAGGGTAGTCTTTTACACTTACCAGCTTGGTTATTTCCCACACAAAAGACTATCACAAATAAAATAATATCAAGTAAAAACATTTATCCAAACAAAACATTAAACAGAAATTGGAGAAGTTTTATAGACTGTATTATACCATAGAGCACTTTAGAATGAAAAAAAAAATCTTAAGTGAGGAGCAAGATAAGATCTCTTTTCAAACAGGAAAGAGAAGACAACTCACCTAGCTCATATCCATTTCCCATAGTCTCTAGAATTTCAAGCAGGTCCAGGGACAAGATGGGTGTGACTTCCTATGCCTATACATAGTTCCAAATTCTTTCTCTCTCACCAGCACTTTTCTGCAATATTCTCTCATTACTGTCTTTCTTGAAGAATCTGTGGAACCAATTTAGTAAATTCCTTAAGCAAGTGATTTCTGCCATATTCTCCACCTATGGGGAGTCATATCTCTCTCTGTAGGCAGAAAATAGCACAGGTTTGTTCCTCCCTCACCCTGCTTGGAAGGATTCTGAGTCACAGGAGATCTTTCCCTTGCCATCTGCTCTGTACTGCTTGTTTATGTCCACACTTTTCTCCTTTTAGGTAAGAAATCTATGCTTCCAGCAATCTTTGCTGCTTATTGATAACTGCATAAGTAGAAACAAAACAGATCACATTGGTGTTTATGGACAGCACTATTTTTTTTGTGGCTGAATAGGAACACTTCATATAGAAGGTAGCACCTATGATTAGTCTTGAAAGAGTCAAAAGATAGTAGGAGGAAGGGATGGGTTGTGACTACATGACATTCATGAGGAACAACCAGTATAAATGCATCAAAAATGATGGAGTATCATGGAGGTAAAACAGAAGGGACAATTTGGTTGGATCATGTGGCATCTCAGGGGGAATAATTGTAATAAGGTCTTTTCTTAATATTTTTCCTTTGAGGTTGGAAAGCCAGTTTAAATTTGGAAGTCTTAGGATTTCTTTTATTTTAAATGGTGAACCAAATAAAAACTTTATTGAGTTCAGGACACTAAATTCTTGGGAGGAATGCTATTCAAGAAAGAGAAGACACAAGATTCTAGCACAGCATTTGCTGAAGGGGCACAATGGTTTCTATGGTTACCTCTTGATAGGTATTCAAAAGGACTTATGGCCATACCTCAGCTTTGTGCTGAGAGTTATATCAGTGCTATCTCAAAGAAATGTATAGTTTTGTATCTTAAAATAACATGAGCTTTGTCATATCCAGACATTGGTACAGTAAGCTGTCAATGTAGGGAGAGGAAGCTGAGATGAGGGAAACTACAGCATGACTTGAAGGTTCAGGAAGTCAGAGCAAGCACTAGATGAAGAGGCCAGTCAAGTCATGTCAGTCAAGAGCTGAAGGGTAAGAATGGATTCAGAAGTCAGTGAAAGTTTGTAATTCAAAATCAAGTAGGCCAGCTAGGGCCAGTGCATAAGAGGATAACAAGCTTTGGTCGTAGCACAGAACCTAGCAGACAGATAAGAACCAATTAGTGACATATATAATAATAATGCAAAGAGTCAAAAATGTAGGAATCATAAGACTGGCAGAAATAAAGGAATGTAGCAAACCTAGCAATTATAATGCTACCTGAGACAATCCTTTGCCTCAGCTTAGTGTTTTTACATATTTACTTTTGAAGTAAAATAGTCTTTAAATGTCCTAATTGTCTTCTTGTAAGTTGAAGTGACAATGTTGAACTTAGAGATGTAGAAAAATAGCTCACTTAGGACTTATACATCATTCATTACCTTATTCATCCCATAAGTGTTTGTTAAGGCCCAGGCACTGTCCCAGGATACAAAGTCAAAAACAAATGTCTTGGCTCTCAAGGAACCTTTGTTTTATTGGATAAAAACAGCACACAACCACTCACACACATACGCTCACACATACATAGATATTATGGTATACACACATAGCTTCTAAAACTATAGAGAAATGATATAAAAGCATCCAGAGCATTCCTTGACTAAAGACTACCCACTGTTTCAAATACTACTTTAGGGATTTCTCAACCTGAGTCAAGATGTCAGAATAGAGGAAGTATTTAACCTGAACTCTCTCAACATTACTCTTGAAATAACTTAAATATAATCTGCCAAGTTGAATTATGCATCTTCATAGCCAGTGAAAGGTCAGAGTAAGACCTTGGAAGAAGGAGGTGTCTCAGATCATGAGGAAAATCTCAGATACATTTCATTAGAGGGGGCCATGGACCATTCAATGAAGTGCCATTGGCTCAAAGCTCTGCCTCAATCTCTATTTTTTTTTCAATCTCCACAGAATGCAAGAAAGAATATTTACAGTGGGGGGAAAGTGGGGATGGAAAACTTCACTTTAGTAAATTTGAGCCTCATTCTCATCAGATACAGAAATACCTACCTTCCTACCTTGTAACCTACCAAACAATATGCATGTAGTTATGTGTGTGGAGGGGAAGGGCTAAGAGAAAGGGGGAAGGGATAAGAGGGAGGACTGATTAAGGGAAGTAGTGGCCAGGAGTAAAACAGAATTCTGATGAGAGAGTGAAGCATAAAGAGAAGAAAATAGGAAATCACAGTTAATAATCATAACTAATTATAAATTGAATGAATTTACCCATGAAAAAGCAGATAGCAGAATGTATTAAAAAACAATTAAATATATTCTTTATAAGAAACACATCTCCAGCAGAAAGGCACACCAGAATTAAAATAAGAGATTAGAGCAGAATCCATTTTTTCAGAAGAAGACAGTGGTAGCAATTATGATCTTAGACAAAGCAAATATAAAAGAGGCCTAATTAAAAGAGATAATCAAGGAAACTACATTTTGTTAAAAAAAAAAGAGGTACCATGGACAATGAAGCAATATTAATACTAAACCTGTAAACATCAAATGGCATGCCATCTAAATTCTTGAAGGAAATTCAAATGTTTAACAGAAAGAAATACAGAATAAATATATACTACTTACCTCAATTTACTCCTCTCAGACCTAGATAAGTTTAACTGGAAAACAAATAATAAAAAAGTTAAGGAGATGAGTATAATTTTAAAAAAGTTATATATGACAGAGTTCTGGAGAAAATTGAGTGGAATAGAAATGCGTAATCTTTTTTTTTTTCTCAGTGGTACAAGGGAGTTTTATAAAAGAAAATCACCATGTATTTTAGGCCATAAAACCTCACAAACAAATACAAAAAGAAGAGGTATTAAATAAAATGTTTTCAGACTATAAAATGTTAACTACAAAGTTTTGAGACTATAAAAATGAAATTCAATGAAATGCTGGGGAAACATAGATTAAAAATTAATTGGAAACTAAATAATCCTAAAGAATGAATGAGTTAAAGAACAAATCGTAGAAATAACAAATAATTATTTAAAGATAATATCAGGAATGAGAAACCACATCAAAGTTTGTGGGATGTAGTTGAAGTGATATTTAGGAAAAAAATATCTTTCTCTAAGTGCTTACATCAGTAAAAGAGAGAAAATGAATTGAACATGCAACTAAAAAACCTAGAAAAACATTAAATTAAAATAACAATTAAACACCAAAATAGAAATCTTGAAAATCAAAGGAAAAATGAATAAAATTGAAAGCAAAAATAAATGAACTAATAAATAAAACTAGGAAGTGATTTTATGGGGGAAAACTCCAATTAAATAGAAAGTCTATTGGTTAATTTGATTTTTAAAAAATGAAGAAAAACAAATGTCCAGTGTCAGAAATGGAGTGAATGCACCAACAAATTTAGATGAAATTTAAGCAATTACTAGGAGCAAAATTTTGCAATTATAAGCCAATGAAACTGACACTAAGTGAAATTGATGAATGTTTAAAAAAATATAAATTGCCCAGATTAACAAAAAAAGAAATAGAAATGTAATTGTAGATAGAAATGTAATCCTCTCTTAGATAAAGAAATTGAACAATCCATAAATGACCTCCCTAAGAAAATATCCCCAAGACCAAATGGTTTTAGAAGTAAATTCTACCAAACATTTAAAGAACAATTAATTCCAATACTACATAAATTTTATGAAAAAAATCCTAACAAATTCCTTCTATCAAACAAAACTAAACCTGATTTTAATACCTAACCCAGGAAGCAAAAATAGGGTAAAAAAATTGTAGACTAATTCAACTAATGAATTTTGGTGGAATATCTCCACCTGGACAACAATCTTCATTGATCAAAGTTTTACTAAACCCTAGAATGTGAGAGATACTGTGACACAGACAGAGCCTTGATTTTGGAGCCAGAAAGATCTGACTTCAAATCTTGTCTTAGACCTTTAGTTCTTTTATGAATTGATAGTTAATTTATGAAATTATGAAATGGGGTAGGCTGTAATCTCACTGGCAACAAACAGGGAAACACGTACAGAGGCAGACAGCTGGGTTGGAGACAGAGCAGTGAGGAAAGAAAAGCAGAAATGGGAAAGAGAATGGGGAAGGGGGGAGGAGGAGAATATCACTCACATAATCATAAATGCAAGAACCCAGTGCAGATGGGGAAATCTTCTGGCAACAGGAGTTAGAGGTTTCATTTTATAGTTTTTTTTGGGGGGTGGGGCAAGGGAAGGTGGTAGAACAGACTAATTCTTATCTGTAAAAAATTGGAGTTAGTTCATTAATTTTTCTAAATCACCTCAAAGTTGCAAGTAAAAATTTAAAGTTAATATATCCATATAATATCAAAATTATTGCATCATGTGGTCTGCTGGTCTTGTAGCTGATGTCTAGAATTTGTCTGAGATTTACATATCATAAGACCAGAAGGCCATGACCACAAAGCCTATTTGACTTTCTCTGATTCAGCCCATATTACCAGGATGTAAATTTTAGTTAATATATGATACAATTTGTAAATCATGCTCCTTTGATCTCTGAGACAGTCTGTGATTTCTAGTTTCCCCTTTACAATCTTAACTTCCTGCTATTGCCATGATATACTAGCTACTTAGAAAATTACTATGTTGGCTAGAAGGGGCTGGTGGTCAGGACCACTAGAATAAGAGTTTTTAACACACTTTGTGACCCTGGACAAGAGACTGAGCAAGTCAATCTCTGTCTGCCCCAGTTTTTTCAACTGCAAAATGGAGATAACAATAGCATCTACCTACTAGGATTGTGATAATCAGAGATATTTGTGAAGTGCTTAGTACAATGCCCTGCACATAGTATACATTTAACAAATGATTGCTCACTTCCCTTTTCTTTCTAAGACTATTAGTTGCATGGACAGGTTTAAAAAGCATGGGAAACGGGGATTTTCTCCTTTAGGAGTTCCTATAAAAAGCAAGGCATGCATTACTCTGTGTGCCAGATATTGTACTATACACTAGGAAAACAAATATAAGGAAAAAGAAAGGTAGTCCCTTGCCCTCAATTTATATTCTCAAGAGGGAAGAAAAAACACTTAATAGAGTTGTAATGTATGGTGAGGATGGGAGGAAGAGATGGTATCTGCATGAAGGCATGGTATAAGGCAGGAAAGTCAAAAGCACAGCAAGGAGGGAAATGAAGTTGGCTGGTTGGAATCCTTCCACAAAAAGTAGGGTATAGGACATTCAATCACAGATACAATCCTTCATATTTATAGATAAGGCATTACTCTAATTACTGAAAAGAAGAAAAAAAGATAAAAAAAAGACACAAGCCTAACTTTCCTTGAAGGAGTTTATAATTTAATTGGAGAGATGACTTGCATGCAATTTATCTCAGGACAACTAGAACCTTATGCATATGAGAGGTATAAACAAAGTGGGAAAAAAATCTAAAAAGTTGGCAATTTTGGAAGTTTTTCCTCTTTAGTTCTCTCTGGTAAACTCCGTCCATAGCAAACCATCAAGATTCCATACAGCTTCTAGTCAGTTAAAATACAAAGATATTTTTCTTCCAGCAGTGGAGCAGGGGGGAGGAGGAGGAGGGATAATCTTGATATATAAACCCTGTATGGATAGGCAATGTAAAAGCACACAACATTTTTTTTTTTCTAAATCCAGCTTTACATTGGATAAGTATGATTCTAAATGGTTATAATTTGGTTCTTCCCCATAGTGGGGATTTAGTAGTTTGTAGCCACAATATGAAGTGACAGTGAGACACAGCAACCATAAAAGCTAATGTAATTTTAGACTACATTAAAGGAGGAAGGTCTAACTTCTGGACATAAGGAGCTAATAACCCTTTTGTACTCTTTCCAGACCAGATCACATATAGAATATACTGTCCATTTATCGGTGCCACAGTTTAAAAGGAACATTGATAACCTAGAAAAGGTGCTTAAGAGTTGAAGGAAATAAGGCTATTTAGCCTGGGGAAGACAAGACTTGGGTGGGAGGGAATGAATTACAAATATCTCCAAGTATTTAAAAGGCTATCCCATAGAGGAATGGTTAGGTCAGTTATAGGATCATAGAGCAAGGGCTAGAAGCTATCCCTGAGGTTATATAATCATACACTTTCAGAAGAAACTGAGATCTAGGAAGGTCAAGTGACTTTTCCAAAATCCCACATTTAATAAATGTCAAAGGAAGGATTTGAACTCTGGTCCTCTGACTCCAGAGTAAGTGTTCTTTTCACCTTACCAAGCTGCTTATATTTGACCACGGAAAGCAAGAACCAATAGCATTGAGTGAATGGAAGTACAAAAGTCCAATTTAGGCTACTTGTCAAGTAAAGCTTTCTAACAACAAGAGCTGTCCAAAAATGTGATAAGCTTTCTCAGGAGGTGATTAGTTTTACTTCATTGGAAGTTTTCAAGGAGAGCCTGGAGAATTAATTGCTAGATGTATTACAGAAATAATTCCTTTGAAGTATGTACCAGATGGCTGCTGTGCTTCCTTCTAACTCTAAAATTCTGTAATTTCTTTTGTCCCATGATATTCAATTTTAAACTTAGCTTTTGAGAAAAGTTGAGCCTTTCTTGCTTTGATCCAGGTATAGCCTCTTTCAGGCTGAAATGAGGCACCTGGACCCTAATCTGACTTTTTTTTTTTAAAGATTATGTTCACAATGTCTTAATCTTTAAATTTCTAAATTTTTTTTTCTCTAGGATTTCTTTCTCTCTGATAAACTTAACAAAACTCTTAGTTGTCTCCTAGATTCACTCAGTCAGGATCAAATTATGATTCTTTCTTTTCCCTTATTTTTTCCAATGTTTTTATATTTCTTGCAGACTGGGGTTGCAAATCCAAGATGGTAGCTTGTTTTCACATTATATTCTCCACCAACCTCTCTGTTGACTTCTCACTGACTCAATAATAATGAAATGATTTCTAAACTCTACTTTTGCATTTGCTAATTTCTAGTCTACAGGGAAATATAGGTCACAATCCACAAAATAATGTGGCAAGGGAGGTATTTATTTAAAGGAAAGTAAAACTTAATGGGTGGGAGATATTTAACTGCTGGCTTCTACTTTGAGATTTTAGCATTCTCTTCTACTTTGAACTTTTTATCAAGGAAAATCAATATTCAGTTCTGAGCAAAATCCTTTAGGTGAACTTATGGGGGGGGATAGAGGAAGATGGTG
Source organism: Petaurus breviceps papuanus (assembly GCF_028583685.1). Lineage (NCBI taxonomy): Eukaryota > Metazoa > Chordata > Mammalia > Diprotodontia > Petauridae > Petaurus > Petaurus breviceps. Next base: position 13,172,476 of record NW_027186349.1, read on the forward strand.
GAACAAAAATTGGGAATCATGATTTGAAAACCCATTCTTGAGACTCTTAAATGTGAGATTAGTAACTTTATGTAAGCTACTAAACCAAGCATGCAGAAAAAATACAAACAGTTGTTAAGTGAAAATAAATTGTTCCTTTGCAGACTGAGTGTACATATATGACAATGCTTATAAAAAGTCATAGTTCACAGCTATGATAGAATCAGAAAATCAGAGCTTTAAAGTATTTAGAATCATTAGATTCACATGCAGATGGTCTTACAACAATTTAACTTCTCCATTATTTGGAGGGTAAATAACATGAAAATCATAGAGTAATAACAAGATGAAAATGAAAAATACAATATAAAGCTTGCTGGGGCCTTTGGGTATAAGCCAAGATGGTGGAGTACAGGCAGCAACCCAATTGAACTCTCTGAACAGGCAGCTTGGTATGGTGAAAAGAATACTTACTCTGGAGTCAGAGGACCAGAGTTCAAATCCTTCCTTTGACATTTATTAAATGTGGGATTTTGAGAAAGTCACTTGACCTCCCTAGACCTCAGTGTCTTCTGAAGCTATATGACTATATAACTTCTGGGGTACCTTTTAGTCTTTGCTCTATGATCCTATAATAAACCTAACCATTCCTCTATGGGATAGCCTTTCAAATATTTGGAAATATTTGTGATTCACTCCCTCCCACCCAAGTCTTATCTTCCTTAGGCTAAATAACCCTATTTCCTTCAACTATTGATATTGTCTCCTCACCATCCTGGTTGCTATCTTGAGCACCTTTTCTACCTTATAAATGTCCTTTTAAAATTGTGGCACATATAAAGGAACAGAATATTCCATATGTGTTCTGGTCAGGACAGATTACAAAAGGGATATTATCTTCTTATGACTCAAAACATGTTGAACTGCAGAAAATACACAAAAGGATGGAATGGAATGATTTTCCAGCTCACAACAACTTAGATTGGCAGGAAAAATGTATTGAACCAATGTGAGAGCAGAGTGTAGTCTAACATAGGACATGCCATTGCAGATCAGACCCCAACAAACCAGGAGCAGGCATTGAGAGTGACTGAATCAGCAGTTAGAGTGGTGGTTTCTGGATAGTAAGGGGGTGGACAACTAGTCAGAGGGAGATTACAAGGTCCCTTTGCTGGCACCTGGCTGCAGGACTCTGTTTCATCATCTATACTTCGATCTGGGTTACAGTCCCAGGGCAAGAAGGAGCACCAGCATATAAGAGTTTATGGCCACATCTGAGCAGCTCCAGGGTGGAAAAGAATGTTGGTGGTCACTCATAGAAAAGTGCACAGTACAGGAGAGTAGGAAACACACTTTTCCCGTGATCATACCACCTCAGAAGATTCAAAAATTTAAAGAATCACCTCTGAAAATAGCTGAAGAAAAAATTGAAGCTTAGAATGGTGCTCCCTCCACTTCAGAAGCAGAGTCCCACTTTCTCAAAGAGTTAAAAGTAAAAAAAAAATAGCCTGGAATGAACAAACAGCAGAAAAAGAACCTGAATATAGAGTTACTATTGTAACAGAGGTCAAAGTCCAAACTCAGAAGAAGACAACAAGTTAAAGTTCCTACATTAAAAGCCTCAAAGAAAAACATGAATTAGTCTAAGGCCATTGAAGTGTACAAGAAGGATTTTGAAAGTCAAGTAAAGGAGGTAGATGAAAAATTGGTAAGAGAAATGAGAACTATGCAAAATAAATCATGAAAAAAAGAGTCAACAGCTTGATAAAGGAGGCACAAAAAGTACTAAATAATATAAGACCTTAAAGAACAGAATAGGTCAAATAGTAAAAGAGGCACAAAAATTCACTAAAAAAAAGAATGCCTTGAAAAACAGAATTGTCCAAATGGAAAAGGAAGTACAAAAGCTCACTGAAGAAAATAATTCATTAAAAATTAGAAAGGGAAAAGTGCAAACTAATGACTTTATGAGACATCAAGAAACAAACATACAAACAAAGAATGAAAAAATAGAATGAAAATGTGAAACATCTTATTGAAAAAACAATTGAGCTGGGAAATAGATCCAGGGGATACAATTAAAGGGTAATTGGATTACCTGAAAACCATGATTAAAAAAAAGAATCTGGACATCTTTCAAGAAATTATCAAGCAAAACTGTTGTGTTATTCTAGAACCAGAAGGTAGAAGTTGAAAGAATTCACAGATCACTTCCTGAAAAAGGTACCAAAATGAAAACTCCCAGGAATATTATAGCCAAATTCCAGAGCTCTCAGGTCAAGGAGAAAATATTGCAAGCAGCCAAAAAGAAACAATTCAACTGTCACAGAGCCATAGTCAGAATAATGCTATTTAGTAAAACTGAATATAATCCTACAGATGAAATAGATATTCAGTGAAATAGAGGAATTTCAATCATTTATCTTTTAAAACAAATTGAAGGGGGAAGGCAAGGCAATTGGGGTTAAGTGACTTGCCAAAGGGTGCACAATTAGTAAGTGTGTCAAGTGTCTGAGGCTGGATTGTAGCTCATGTCCTCCTGGTATCAGGGCTGGTGCTCTGTTCGCTGTGCCACGTAGCTACCCCAAAACACTTCTCATGAAAAGAACAGCTACCTGGGGCGGCCAGGTAGCACAGCAGGTAAGAGCACCGGCTCCAGTGTCAGGATGACCTGGAGATTGAATCCTGGGCTCAGACACTTAGCACCCACCCAGAAACACCTGGTCGTGTAACCTTGAGCAAGTTACTTAACCCCAATTGCTTAGGGGCGGCCAGGTGGCTCAGCGAGTAAGAGCACTGGCTCCAGTGTCGGGATGACCTGGGGATCAAATTCGGGCTCAGATACTCAGCACCACACCCAGAAATAACTGGCCATGTAACCTTGAGCAAGTTACTTAACCCCGATTGCTTAAAAAAAAAAAAAACAGATCTGTGTAGAAAATTGGACTTTCAAATACAAGACTCTTTTGAGTAACATTAAAATGTGAACAGGAAAGGAACTCAATAAGATTAAACTGTTTACATTCTTACATGAGAAAATGATACTTGTAACTCCTAAAAACTTCCTAATTTTTAGGGCAGTTAGAAGGATTATACATAGACAGAAAGCACAGGTGTGAGTTGAGTATGTTGGGATGATTATCTAAAATACTAAGGGGTGAGAAAAAATATGCTGGAAGAAGGGGGAAGTAAGAAGTAGAATGGGAGTAATTAATCTGACATAAAAGAGGCCCAAAAGCTACTTTACACTGGAGGGGAAGATAGGGGAAGGAGGGAAGAGAGTGTGTGAATTTTACTTTCATTGTAATTGGCTCAAAGAGGGAATAATATGCACATGGAGTTGGGTGTAGAAATCTATCTTACCCTATGGGAAAGTAGGAAGGTAAGGGTATGAGATAAAAAGGGGTAGGACTAATAGAAAGCAAGGCAGATTGAGGGATATAAAAGTCAGAAGTCAAACACTTTTGAGAGTGAACAGAAGAGAAAGAGTAGGATAAATGGGAAAACTAGAATGAAGGGAAATACATAGTTGGTAATTATTACTGTGAAAAAAATATAGCAAGTTTTTCTGATAATGACCTCATTTCTTAAATATACAAAGAACTTAGTCAAATTTATAGAAATGAGTCATTCTTCAATTGATAAATGGTCAAATGATATGAACAGGCAGTTTTTAGCCAATGTAATCAAAGGTATCTATAGTCATATGAACAACTACTCTAAATCACTATTGATGAGAAGAATGAAAATTAAAACAACTTTGAGCTGCCACTGAACACCTATCAGATTAACTATTATGACAGAAAAGGAAAATGACAGATGTCATTTCAAAGGAAACATTAAAACACTAATGCATCATAAGTGAAGTTGTATACTGATTCAACCATTCTGGAGAGCAATTTGGAACTAAACCCAAAAGGCTATAAAACTATGTATCTTTTGACCCAGTAATCCTATTACTAGGTCTGTATTCCAAAGAAACAAAAAAAGAAAAAAATCTATAGGTACAAAAATATTTATAGTAGCTCTTTTAGTGGAGGCTAAATTAGAAATTTAGGAGATGCCCATCAGTTGGGGAATGGCTGAATAAGTTGTTATATGTGATAGCGATGGAATATTATTGTACTATAAGGAATAATGATCCAGATTCTCTCAAAAACATGGAAAGACTTACCTATAGTGATGCAAAGTAAAATGAGTAGTACCAGGAGAATACAGTGAGTACAGCAATATGATGATGCAAGATAATTCTGAAGGACTTATGATGAAAGGTGCTATCCATCTCCAGAGAAAGAACTGGTGGAGCTTGAATGCAGATGGAAGCATACTTCATCTTTCTTTTTCTTTTTGTCTGTGTTTTCTTTCACAGAAAAACTTACACAGAAATGTGTTTTGCATGACTATACATGTATAACCTATGTCAAATTACTTGCCTTCTCAATGCAGGGGGAAAAGGATGGAGGGAGAAAATTTGGAACTAATAATTTCCAAAAAAGAATGTTAAAATTGTTTTTATATATAATTGGGGAAAAGAAGAAAAATTAATTTTTAAAAGTAAAAAAAAGAAAAAATATCGGATATGGACAACCATTTAAGTGTTGCATAACTATAATGATTCACCTTCTGATTATGTATTTCAAAAAATAAAGCTTTGTACAAAGCAAATCATCAGACTAGTAATCAGATCATCAAATTGTTAGCACACTTTGTGGGTGTGTTTATTTTCTATGTAGTCCAACATATTAGTGTATATGCAAGAATATTTTCAGTTATTAATAAATTGTGACATCATCCATTAGTTGTGGGTTCATTAAGAGCAAGAACTATATTTTACCCTTTAAAAAAAACTTTGGAATTTTGTACAATGCATAAGAGAGAATAGGTTCTTAATAAATGCTTGCTGACTAAATGAAGGCAAAATGTTTTCATATTCATTGTCATATTTTGGTCAGGAATTTTACCCCATGGAGACTCAGTATTACTTTTGAAATCCAAATTACCTCCTTGCACCAGGATTTATAGTTCTTTTTTTCTTCTCTAGTCTTTTTTTCTTCTTTCTTTCCTTCCTCTTTCTCATTTTCTTCTTCCTCCTATTATTACTTTTCCTCAAACTTTTGGTATTTCTGATTGTCATAATTGGAGGCCAATTGGTTTTCATCTTGAATTTTTTTCTCGCTCAACTTCTGAACATTTCCACTGCTATTTTCTCAATTTCTTCATCCTTAAACTGTAGATACAACTAGCATCAAGCTTGGGGCATAAACATTGACAGTACTCTCCTTGCCTTATTCTCTTTTTCAGTTTAAAGTTCCATTGTTTAGATTTTGACACCTTTGATAAATATATTCTTGCTAACTTTTGTAAGATTCTTTGCAGGGAATCTTTCAATTCTATATTTTAAACCATAGTTCAGATAAGGTTATTCTTAGATATCACCTTCTTAGTCAACTGTTTATTTCCCAAATATTTTTTTTCTAAAAATTGTATTCATTTGTTGCCTTAAATGAACAATGGTGAGGAAAACACAACTTGTATTCTTTTGTTCTTCAGTTCCTCCCCCAAGTCTTCATGATGATTGGTAATCCTTTTTAGGTTTCTCCTGGCGATATGATTTGTGCTGAGGTGAATCGTCAGAAATGTCTATTTGTCATCCATTTTGATAAATTTTGGGAGTTTATTTAGTCCTGGATACATGTTCTGGGGGGAAAAATAGACCTCTCTATTGTCATCAGGTTGACAAATACCTATAGGGAAATGGCAATGACTATTACTCTTCTTCATCTGACCCTCACTGGAAAATATTTCACTTGAAACTTCTGTGACTCTACTATGAGTTCTTTACAGGACAAACTATGTCTTCCTCGGAGTATATAGGAGCTTGCTCTTCAGGAAGCACCTGAAATATAATTTTAAACTCTAATTTTATAGATGCCCTTTTCCATTTATTCTTTTCTCTTTTACTTTCCCGACAAGGGTCACAAACCTTCTGCTTCAGCTTCTTTTGCTGCTATTGTTTCTGCCAAGCATTGAAAATATAGAACAATGATGTTTATCAGGTAGTTGATATTCAAGATAATTAAGGAGATGATAAGTAGATGCCTAACTTCTCTTGGTGAATACAAGTCACTTGGCCAAGATGATATACATCTTCCTTCCTATAACTAGCCACTCTATGCTCATTTTTTAATTTAAATCTTGTTTCCTCTTTGCAACCTGATCACTTGAATATGTACTACTCTTTATTTGCCTTGGACTCCAATATTATTTATTATTGACATTTGGCACTTAAAATACTACCTTTTTCTCATAAAATACTGAAAATAGGAAGGGAAGGAAACAAGCATATATTAAGAATTATAATCAGGCACTGTGCTATGTGACTTACAAATATTATCTAATTTCATCCTTATAAGAACTCTATAAGGAATTTAGGAAACTGAGGTAGACAGTTTAAATAACTTGCTTAGTTGCATAGCTAGGAAGCATTTGAAGTGGGTTTTGAGCTCAGATCTTCCTGAATCCAGGCCTAGTGCTCTAATACACTGTACCACCCCTAAACTGCCCAAAATAGATCCATGATTTCCTTTTGAGAGTTTTCTTCAATAACACAAATCTCAGTTCACCAATATATACCATAACTCATATTATTTCCTTTTGTCATGCATGTTTGCATTTTCTTCTCAAATGAATTGCAAGTTTCTAGTGGGCAGGGACTCATATGTCTTTTTTATTCTTCTTGTTACCTGACATAATTCTGTATATTATATAGTATCTTAGAAATACTTAAAAAAAAGTGAATGCACGAATGAATAAATTTACTTTATACAGGTCACCTAAATCCCAGCCTATATACAGCAACTTTCTATTGCTATGTATTTAGGCTACCATTTATTCAGTTTCCTAAGGTGAAAAACCTCTGCACCTTATTTGTAAATTTCAGAGTCCAGCTAGTTCTCTTTGCTGTATAATTTGCTCTTTCTATCCACAGTACACTAATATTTCCAAACCAAAGTACTTTAAAAATTTATCACCAAGGGCAATTTCCATTTCTGAATTGCACCAGTTATTGAAAAATGTCTGCAGCAGCAGCAGGAGCAATACCATTATGAATGAGCTTTAAGCTTTATAAAATATACCCAGTGCTTTGTAATGTATGTTTGTAAAGGGATCCTAAAGATTGCTTATTGAATCATCCCTAAAAAAAGGGGGTTCACACAGAGAAGTAATTTTTCCATGTATAAAATAAGTACAGTAATTAATATAATTAAATTGTACATATACATGTGTGTATATATGTATGTATATGGAAATGTATTTTGTTTCATGATCCAGGACCTTTCAACTGAGAATTAAGAGACTGCTATATTGACCAAAGTTGAATAAAATTTGAATTACTCCAGTTTCAAATGATCAAAGTAGAGTGCAGAAAAGAAACTACCAGATGTGTTCTTTAATGTGTGCAGATACAGCCCCATTACTGGGCTATCTGAAAAAAGTTATCTCAGAGATAGCTCTGTATGCCAAGCCCCTTAAGTAAGATTTTTTTTTATTATTTGTTTTGTGTAACTTTTTATGACCAGGTCTGAAGGTATAAAAGGAGGAGAGGTGAGACTGCTAGAAGAGATATTTTTTCTCTATAGGTCCAAAGGTCTCTGAGATAATTTTCTTTGTCAGCTTTTTTTCTTTTCTCTTCTCCTCCTCTCCACCCCTGGCATCAATAGCATTATTAAGTATAAAATCTAAGTATACAAAGATTTTTAGCCATGGTGTCAGGTAATCTTGGGTTATAAAGTGTAGCTCATGCAGGTTACGTTCAGTTTATAAGTGCACAAAGAGCAATAAATAGTTGTGCTGTGCCTGTGATGAATTCAGGTAATCAGGTTAGGGGTAAGGGAAGGTAGAAGGAGACAATGTATTGGCTCAGAGGATAGCTGGACTTCAAGCAGAGCCATGAAACCAGAAGGAGTGATCTTATCCTCAGAGATTCTAGGTGTCACAGTTTTGGGAGGTTTGAGGAAAAGAAAGCTCTGGGAGAGATGACAGAACCCCATTGGTGAGGCCTGACTGGATGCTCCCTGAGGAGTACACAAGTAAAGGTGCAGAGAGGTTGGCCACTAGAGAGAACAGAATAACTCTTGAGATAATCACACTCAGGAGAAGACCCAAAAATTTGGCCCATGTTAGTTATGTCTCTAGGTGCATACTCTGACAATATTCAATTAGTTTAACCAGGTTTAGATCATTAAATAAACTCATTCTGGTTTACACTGTTTTCACGGTAATTTCTTATTTTATTCACCCTACTTCCATCACAATATCTTGCTAAATGTAAATATTCTTGGTTCCCTAGATCCAAGGAGAAACCAAAGCTTTTATTTTCTTTTCAAGGAGCCCCAAGTCTTGACCTTTTGTAATGATTTCATAACTATTCTCTTCCTGGCCAATTTACCTATGAATATAGCTAGAATCCTGCTATACATATACATTTGGTTTTTCTTGAAAACTTACTATTCTAGTTGCCCTACTCTTATCCTTCTCATGTTGAATTCAACTGTCCTCTATTTCCTGTCATTAAAAAAAATGAAATCTGCAAACCATAGAACTGTGATTGTGACTGATTCCTACAAAATTCTAGAATATATTATTAAAGGGATGGTTTTCAAATATGGTAGAGCAATAATTTGCTTCATCAAAACATTACTTCATTCCCTTTTATGATGAGATCACTATACTGATATATTAAATAAATGCTATAGATATTGTTTACTTAGATTTTAGAAAGCATTTTAACACCTTTCTCACAGGAATCCTGATTGGTTACTGGAGAAACAAAGATAAAATGACACAGGCTCATAGATTTAGAGTTAGAAAGGACCTTTGGGGTCATCTAGTCAAAGTCTTCATTTTATCAATAAGGAAATGACTTGTCCAAAGCTCCAAACCAGGTATTGAACTCATCTCCCAGAAAATCTGGTGCCCTTTTCATTGCACTACCTCACCACCCAAAGATTTGTTGAAAAAAGTGAAGATGTGTTGATTGGGCAAAAGAAGACTTAAATGATGACATGGAAGTGAGAATAGCCCTAGAGACTAGACATAAGATCATGTTAAATACAGCTTAATGTAAGGGCAAACCTTAGACCTTAGCACTGTTCAAAAGGGAAAAGGTTTCCTCAATGTTAGTGAATTCATCATCACTGAAGGGTTTCATTTTTGAGTTTATTGGCAATGTTTTAAAAATTATTCTCAATCAGAGTTAGACTACATAATCCCTTAGATACTTCCTGAGTGTTAGATTCAGTGATTTAACTTTTGAAAAGACTGTTAAAGAAATATCACAATATTTGTTTTTCTTTCCCTCTCTTTCCAACAGTAATTTTTCATTATTGTGTGGAGGAGGTTAAGCAGTAACAACACATCTGGAGCATTTTACTTAGAGTATAATTTCCTCCCTAGCAAGCTCCAGTGTAAAACTACCTGAGACTGTATTCTCTTAAGAAGTGACTGATCAGGTCAGATGTGAACAGCGGCTATATGCAATGACATTTTTCAAATAGTATTGAATTAAATAATTCACATTTCTTCAATGGCCCTATCAATCCTTCAAATGGCCAGAAATGTTGCTTCCTATAAAGTGCCACTTTGTGAGGAAATTATACTGATTAATAGAGGGAAAAACACCTTTACTCTACTGAAAATTGCTATAGTAATGAAAGGAGAAAATACTTAAAATACAGAAAATATCAAAGTAAAAATCGTGTGTTGACACTATTTTGTGTTGAAGAAACAACCTATTTTGTCTTGAAGAAAATAAAACCTTCTCTGCATTTACTTTTTTCCCATTGTCTTTACAGGGTGTCCAGGTTGTATAGTGGTGAAGAAGAAAATAAAAATACTTTCTCTGGTGCCAAAGGACTGGGGTTCAAATTCTGACTGATGCTTCTTAGCTGTGTGAACTTAGTCATTTAAGCTCCTTCAGTTTTCTCAACTATAAAATGAGAATAATGTACTAGGTAGTTTCTGAGGTCACTCTTGCTTCAAATCTACTATTCACTTCAGTCTTTTTTTTTTTTGCTTTTTGGAGGGCAATTGGAGTTAAGTGACTTGCCCAAAGTCACACGGCTAGTAAGTATTAAGTGTCTGAGGCTGCATTTGAACTCAGGTCCTCCTGAATCCAGGACCAGTGCTCTATTCACTGCACCACTTAGACACCATCCTTTTCAGTCTTAAGATAATCATATGAATGATTTTGGAAAGTAAACCATCATGAATTTATTTTCATATATAGCCCAAACCTCATCCTGGAGTAATTTCCTGAGGGACAGTCTTGACGTACTTAGTACTATGTAATAAAAGGGAAACATGACAGGATTATCACCTCTTTCTCCTACTGCTTTTCAGTTCCTTTGTTGGATTTTTATCAGTCACATCTGAAAACCATGGATGTCCTACCAGGCACTGTTTTTCTTTTATTCTTTTTGTTTTTTGCTTTTCTGCTTTTTGGAGGGCAATTGGGGTTAAGTGACTTGCCCAAGGTCACACAGCTAGTTTTTGTTTTAAGTGTTGAGGCCGGATTTGAACTCAGGTCCTCCTGACTCCAGGGCTGGTGCTCTATTCACTGCACCACCTAGCTGCCCCCAGGCACTGTTTGGGGACCTCTTCTCTCTAGCTCTCCCTTTTTCTCTTTCTTCTGTATGCCACTCTCTCCATATTTCCATATCTTATCTCTATGTCAACCTATTGCTGATCACACTAGCTACCATAGTTTCAATTATCATAGCTATATAGATGACTCAAACATATCTATCCATCTACCCATCTCTCTTTTTCCCCTCTCTCTCCTCTCTCTGTGCATCTAGGTATCTATCTAGGTTATATCTTTTTTTTTCTATCCATCCATCCATTCATCCATCCATCCATCTATCTATCTATCTATCTATCTATCTATCTATCTATCTATCTATC
>NW_027186349.1:13183429-13226040 GCF_028583685.1 Petaurus breviceps papuanus
ATCTATCTATCTATCTATCTATCTATCTATCTATCTATCTATCTATCTATCTATCTATCTATCTATCTATCATCTATCTATCTCACCAAGTAGCCAATTAAAACCATTAAGAAGAGTGTTGAAGACTAGATTATAAAGTTATGCTAAATGACCACAACTTAATTTTGTATTTTTTATAGACTACTAAAATCCACCATGTTACAAACTATTAAAACTATTTCCTTCTGAAAACTGAATCCTGTCATTTTACCCCAATAAGAAACTACAGCAACATTTCACCCTGAGAAGTAAGGTAGGAGAGGAGAAGGAGGACCTTATTGCCTCCACCAAGACCCAAAGAAATAATGATTACATTTCATATAATCGATTCATGCCTTGCTTCTTATAGAATTTGTTCTGAGCAGAAGTAAAATTCTGATAGTCTAAGTTTGCTTCAGTGACCCAATGTCTTTCTAACACTTTACATTTACACCATTTTAATATCCATAAAAGCCATAACACTTTTCAGAAAATACCTAGATTCAAGAGAAGGAAAATATGATTCACTTGGGATATTCAAGTCATCATTTCTGCCTACTCCCAGAAATGCTTTTTAAGCTGATGTGCTAGATAATCCATCTTTAAAAGTACAAGTAGGCTTTTCTCTTTTTGGATTAGACTTTATAGTACTTCCATTAAAAGAAGCTAATAAAAACATAGAGCACTGACTGATAATAAAAACATAATCATAAAGTGGAGTTCTCCAAGTTCCTACTCTGGCTGGTTAGTTGGCAAAGACATTAAGCATTCAACATTTTTATCATTATGGAATGACAGCTTATTTGGAGGGGATTTGAGACCCAGGGCAGGACAGCAAGGCTGTCCAAGCAACATTTCTGAGAGAGGAGAGCCAGCTTTTCCTATTCCAGTTGTAAGTGAATTAACTTTTACTGAAGATTTAGCATTTAGCAAAGTGGGCCCCTGAAGCAAGAACAAGATTTTGAAAGAGACTGTTAATAGAAAAACACAAGAAAATCCGAATAGCTTAAGACTTGCAAATTTGACATGTTTTGTAAAATTGCATTTTGTAAAGTTGTACCCTGACTTAAGATCTCTAGTGTCCCTCAAGAAAAGGAGAAACACCATTTCATCATGTACTAGTCTTTGGGGTAAAGGGAGAAAATTGTCATTCCATCTAGCCAGGTCTCCTACCCCCTGCCTCCCTTGAAAAGAGGAGAAATAACATTCCATCTAGCACCAGAGACTTCCCTTCCAGGAAAGAGGAGAAAGGTCATTCTTTCAAGTCTTCAGGCCTCATTTCCTTTCTTGAAAGAAAGGAATAAGACTATTTTTTTCTGCTCCTAGAACTTTTCCTTTCTTCTGAACTGCTTAAGGCCCTGAGAAAACTCTACCTTAAGGCCAAACCTTATGGACAATGAAAACCTGCTGCAACGCATTCTTCAGTGATAAACTCCCATCTATGTGATTCTTTTCTCATTTCTTTCTCCAGTGTATTAAGGAAGATAGAGGTAAAGTGACTTTCCTGGGGTCACACAGTTATATGTTTGAAGTCAGATTTGAACTCAGGTTTCCTGACTCCAGGGCCAGGCTTCTATCTACTGAGCCACCTAGTTGCTTTGAGGTATGTGAGTGTTCATGGAGGACAAGCACTTTTGCTATGGGGTCTTCTTGAGCCTTTTTCAGGACTTTTCATCCACTTTTGGGGTCTTCCTGTCACCCAACTCTCATCTATTACTCCAAGAAGCTTTAGCATTCCCATCAGCCGTACCCTGATAAAGTTGTCTCACCAGATGGGCTAAAGCAGATTGATGATAGCCAATAGGACTCAGATCCCTTGGTGAATTGGGGGGATACCCCAAGCATGTGAAAACTTCCCTCAGTAGAATGGGGGTGATGATAAGAATTTGTTCCAATAGCCATGAAAGGAGCTGAAGCGGGCACTGTAGGGTTCCTTGAGCTTGGTCAGACATCTAAGATGCGGAGGTTATCTATTTCATCCTGGACCATTGCCAGTCATCTTGACTTTTGTTTTACCACTGTACTTTGATGATTCTGGAAGAGAGAATAACACTGAAAACTTCACGCAACAGAACCTCGCTTATATCGAATTCACATGCAAGTCAAGATATCACACGTGAAGACTTTGGTCCTTTACTAAAATAAAGAACAAACAATAAAATTAGTTGATTCTGAAGCCCCAGTTGTCATCTTTCAAACCTGTTCTAAATTTTCCATTACTCTTATTTTTTAATTCTATTTCCCTCAGACTTCCAGGACACACCCCTTCTTTTCTCTCAAGCCTGGCTTACAGTTTTTTTTTCTATCTTCTTCAACCTCTGACTTTTTATTAAGGGACTTCAACATATACATCAATGCCCTCTCAAACATTCTAATATCACAGACACTCAATTTATTCATCTTACATGACCTATTCTTCTACCTCACCTCAGTCACACATAAAGAGGAGCAGTCAGATCCTTAATCTTACCATCACACTCAAGTGTACTATTTCCATGTTTATGAACTTTAATGTTTATTTTTCTGAATATAATCCATTCTTCACTTGTCTTGCAACTCCAAGACTTGTTCTTCATTTTCACCATGATCTCAAATCCCTCAACCCTTCAGGTCTTTCCCAGGTCATTAGCCCTTCATTAACTACACTGTCTTTTCCATGTCTTGATTCCTCAGTGAACATGCTTCCCTCTTCTTTTGAGTCCCTTGCTTCCTTGTCATATCACCAGTTTTGCCCTGTTAAGACTCAACTTCATGCAACTCTCACATCTGTCACTTTCATTCCTACAGATAAATAGAATAAAATACAAATAAATGAATAAAGTTAGAAAAAAAACCATGTATCGATCCTTATTAGTCTACTAAAAATTTGTCTTACATAACCTCAATTGGGTCCTTACTTTTATAAGGCAATTCGTTTACATATTACTAATGTAATATGTAATTAGTAATATGTAATTACTAATATTACTAATTAGATCCTATCCCATTCACCACAGATTTTCCAAACCTTTTCATTTTTCCTCAATTCTCCAATGGTTCATCTCCCCCACCTTCTTAGGTGAAATCTTTGCCTCACAGTTTATTTAAAAAATTGAGACTATTTGCAAAAGCCTCTCTGCATCTCACATCACCTTTTTGCCACTATCTTGCCTTTGCCCTCTCACATGAAGAAATGGACCTTTTCTTTCCCAAAGTAAATCTCTCTATGAACACAAGTCATTGCATTCCATTCCATTTTCTCCTTCAGCTTGCCTTCTGCACCATCCTCACTCTCTTACTTATTTTTGGTTTCTATCTGTCTCCTGGGAGCTTCCCTGCTTCTTTCAAACATGCTCATATCTTCCTAATCCTCAATACTAACTAACTAGTAGGAAGCTATTGAAAGGTTTTGAGTAGAAGATTGACTTGATTAGATATTGCATGAGGGAGACTCATTTCACAGCATGTGAAAGACATACTGGAGAAGCAAAAGAATAGAGGCACTTCGGATGCTGTTGTTCTGACAGATATCTAGGCAGGTACTAGCAAGATTCTCTGTGATCATGACAATGGATCTGCAAGGACTTACAGTTGAAAATTTGGTTTTCAAGTATCTCAGCATTAAAAGGAACCTCTGAGTTCTTGTAGGCTAATATGCAATTGAACAAGAATTCCTCTACCACATTCCTCAGCAAAAAAAGTTATTTAGACTTTTTATGAAGACCTCTAAGGGGAAGAAACCTCCTAAAACAGGTCGATACTCTTTTAAAAGGATAGAATTGTTTTTCTTACATCTAGAAGATATTGTCTCCATGAAGCCTTTTCCCTTTCCTATGCCTGCCCTCAAAGGCCAAATAAAGTTTAAAACTGAAGCCATATGACATATCTTCAAGTATTTGGAGACCATGTTCTCTTTCCCTCCATAAAAATCTCCATGTCCTTCATCTAAACAATCTTTCACAATGTGTGGGACAGTAAAGACCCTTGCCCAAATTAAACTCAGGGGCTTCTTAAGGTAGAAAGTAGAAAGGAGTTTTTTATGATCTCATGAGAAAGGGCGACTCACACCAAGTACATTTAATGAATTTTCAGTGTCATACTGTGCAGGCACAGATAAGATAGATTTTTATAGATCCCATAATAGCAATCCCCATCCCTAATCCCTTTCCTCTCAGCTCCTTATCATGACCTTTGAGGATACAATCTAAATGTGATAAATCTACCTCAGTGACAATGGTGAAGTTCAGAACAAGCAGCCTGTGTCCTTGTTCTTGTTCTTGGAATATCTTGTAGTCCTTTACAATACCGCTGGGCAAAGAATCAAATATTGTAACATTCTACATTTTGTTGGTTCATGTCCTATGAGAACAAGCAAATATGATGATCTCACAGTTTTAGTACACAACTCCCATCCTTGTTAGTCTTTTCCTGGGGTAAACATGCAGATGTTCTTACATCGTGTGTTCCCATGCTTTCTTCTGGAATACTTCAGGGTCAACAGCTCATTTTTACAGAAAAACCAAATTGAAAGCCCAGCCTTAAATTCTATGAGGCATCCAACCTTAATTTCTGTGAAGGGTCTTCACCATATCCCACACAACACCCTCTCCAATCTTCAAAACTTTTTTTGTCGCCTCATACCAGACATTGACCAGTTATTCAGTGTCTATATTAAAATGGCACATCTAGAACTTGACACAACATTCAAGATGTGTTCTGACCAGGAGAGCACAACAGAACTTTTACTCTCTTATTCTGCATGTGAAGCTAAAGAGCCTGAAAAATTTTGTTTTGTTTTTGGCTGCCATCTCATAGCCTGTTAATTCACACTGAATTTATATTAGACTAAAAATCCCAGGTCTTTTCACATGAACTCATATGTGGTCCTCTTCCCTCAATGTATAATTATTCAATTTTTGTGCCCAAGTGTAGAACTTTATATTTATCCCTATTAACTTTCATCTTATTAGATTGGATTCATCTTTTTAGCCTGTTTATGATTTTTCTTGCTCAGCATGTTACATAGCTTTCCCAGCCTTGTATCATCTGCCAAATAATAAGCATGTCGTTTCTTTTATTATCAAAGTCATTGGCATAAATGTTGAACAGCTCAGGACTGAAGACAACTCTCTGTGGTACTTTAGTAGAATCTCCCTCTGGGTTGACAAAAATTCATTAATTATGCCTTAGAGTGAATCATAGGACTGATTCCAACTCCACTTACATGCACTATCAAGAAGCCAGTATCTCTCCATGTAAGACACAAAGATATCATGAGAAGTTTTGCCAACATGGAATCTTAGTAAA
Source organism: Petaurus breviceps papuanus (assembly GCF_028583685.1). Taxonomy (NCBI): domain Eukaryota; kingdom Metazoa; phylum Chordata; class Mammalia; order Diprotodontia; family Petauridae; genus Petaurus; species Petaurus breviceps. Next base: position 13,188,734 of record NW_027186349.1, read on the forward strand.
ATATTTCCATCACTGCTCCAGGGTAAGCAACCCTATTAAAAGAAAAATGAGGATGGTTTGAGATTTTTGTTTTAGCTTTGATAAGTTGATATCTTTTGTTTTTACATCATAATAATTTTCCTCAGAATCCCTCCCCTTCCCAGAGATTCTGACCTGATAATAAATTATATTTTTAAAGACAAAAAATATTAACATAACTTACCAATACTAGGAACTCCCCCAAATCATGTGTAATGTGCAACACATGTGGACCTTCTACCTCCCACAATGGAGTAGGACTGTTATATTTTATTACTTCCTTTATTCTTACCTCCAATGTCCAATCATTTAGTCATTCCTCTCTATTTTTTGTTTCAAGTTTGAATACTGTTAGGATATCATTTGGGGATAGAGAGGTAGCAAAGTAGATAGAGTGCTTGGCCTGGAGTTATGAAAACTCCTTTTCCTGAGTTCAAATCTAGCTTCAGACATTTATTAGCTATATGACCCTGAGCAAGTCACCGAACCCTGTTCATCTATGTTTCCTCATCTGTAAAAATGAGCTAGAGCAGAAAATAGCAAACCATTCCATTATTTTTGTGAAGAAAACCTCAAATAGGGTCACAAAGAGTTAGATACAATTGAAACAACCAAATTATAGGAGTTCATTTTATGTTGCCACTTAATGACTCCAAAGTATTTACATACAGAATCTGAGTTTATATTCACAATTATCTTGAGGATATTAGTAGAAGAATCATGATATATATTATTTTGTCATCATCCTTATTGTTATTATTTATCAATTTTGTAGTGCATGCAATTTCTTTTTTGAAACCCCTTCCATTGTTACAAATCAAGGATGCCTCTTGTCACTTAGTCTTACAGAGCTGTCTGGTGGTACTTTGTAAGTAACTTGCGCATAGTCCAACAGCCCCTATTCTTCGTGACTTCCTGGATACCTATGCATTATGCCATGCTGCCTCTAAATACAATTTATAATCATTCCTATTTTCCAGATGATGAGAAAATTCAGGCTTGAGAATAAGCATCTTATCAATAGTCATATGTCTAGTAAATGGTAAGGCTGAGCCTGGCATACAGGCTTCTTGGGTCTAAGTCTTGCTCCTTTATTATACTCTGCTGCCTGTGGGCATCTTGCCTTGGTTAATGCAGACTTAAGAATTTTTGGAGGGGGGAGTAGTAGAAGCAATAGGTTCAAAAGCTTGTCTGAGGGATACACACACACACACACAATTTGATTCCTTTATGATTTATAGGGTGACACACACAATATTTCATTCTTATTTTTAAACTCCCAAATTAAGTTCCACAAATTTGTAACTCCCTCCTATGTGCAGGTTGATGTTTAAGTAGCCTATTTGTCTCTTTGCAGATGTGTTCTATGCTTTGCTCCATTGTTTGGAATTTCTCATGTTTTTGAACTTCACTGTCAGAGACTTACTAAGCCAAAGAAAAGAAACTGATGAGGTGAAAGCCACCAGATGAGTTGTAATCCATCTGCATCATTGCCATGGACGTGAGCTGATCCCTTTCTTCTGTGATATAAGCAGTACCTGGGGTGTTCAGGAGGAATAGGGTTATGCAAAAAAAAAAATGAACAGAGTGAAACAAATTCTCTTTTTGTGCAGTAACTATGCTCTTAGAAAGGACAATCTATCAAGAAGGAGTTTGTTAGGTGAAGGCCACAAAGCAATCTCACAAAGAGGCAGACTTATGAGTCTGGGAAAGAGGCCTTGGAATAAAATACATGGGATATGTAATGGCTTGGTAGAGAAATGAGAGATGAACACGATTCACTCAGAATTGTACATATCATGTATCATTGCCCTTTGTATTAGAAGTGGCTGTCACTGACAGAGTTTGCCAAGCCTGTCACCATTTATGGCTCTAATTCTTGCCCTCAAAGGTGGTCCAGAGCCTTAGTGCAACATTCTTTCTGATTGCTGTCCACTGCCCTGGGAAGAACTGTGAAACAGGATGGGTATATCTTTGGTGCTTTCCTCACCTCCCCTTTTAGTGCTATTTTCCCTCCTGCCAAGGCCTACTTCTTTAGGTGACAGTGCCTACCTGTTGACTTCTGATACCTTTGGGCCCCCTGGCAACACAGCAATTAGGACTTGCCTCACAGGGCATCTTGTTGAGCTTTGGGCCTCTCTCTATATTCTCCTTTATCTTTTTTTTTTTTAAAGCAATTCTGGTTAAGTAACTTGCTCAAGGTTACACGGCCAGTTATTTCTGGGTGTGGTGCTAAGTATCTGAGACCAGATTTGATCTCCAGGTCATACCAACACTGGAGCCGGTGCTCTTACTCGCTGAGCCACCTGGCCGCCCCTAATATTCTCCTTTATCAAAATTCATTCCTACTCTCTCCTATTTGTGAAAAGTGTTTTTTTTTAAGAAAAAAATGTTTGCATTTTTTTGAGGGCGATTAGGGTTAAGTGACTTGCCCAAGGTCACATGGCTAGTTTTTTGTGTTAAGTGTCTGAGTCAAGATTTGAACTCAGGTCTTCCTGACTCCAGGGCCAGTGCTCTATTCACTGTGCCACCTAGATGTCCTCTTGTGTAAAGTTCTGTAGTGAATGAAGTAGGATACAATTCACACTAAGGCATTTAGAGTAGAAAATTCTTGTAGGTATTAACCTTTCTCAAGGATATTTACACTTTATTTTCAAAAAAAGAACCTTAGTTCATAATTATTTATCTGTAATGGTGGAATTTTAGGTAACAAAATAATAATATCTACGTGGTGATTTAAGGTTTGCAAAGAATTTAATGTATGTTACTCATTTGATCCTCACAACATACCCACGAGATAAGTGCTATTATGTAAAATATTACATAAAAATAATAAATAAATGCAGAAATATAATATAGCTAAAATTCATAGTTTGGGATGTGGAGCTAAAACTTTTCAGAGGGAAAACATCTGGATATACACACAAACAAATATATGTATATATTCTAATATTTATACATTCACCTTAGTATATTTTATTTAATATATATGATCCATATATAGACCACATATATGTATGTGTGTTGGTATGTATGTACCCATATGTGTGTATATGTATTTATATGTATGTGTATGTGTGTATTTATACATATGTATGTACATATAATTAGCATAGAAATCAGTTGTTTTTTTCATTCTCAAAGAGGATCAAAAGCATAGATAATATTGTTAAGGCATGGGAGGGAATAAGATTGTTTTGATCCCAAACCCTCTTACCTTTTTAAGAGAATGCCCCATTATCCTCTCTCTCTCTCTCCCTGTCCCTTCCTCTCTCTCTCTCTCTCTCTCTCTGTCTCTGTCTCTCTCTGTCTCTCTCTCTAATTTCCAATATTTCTCTATCTACTGATCCTTTCCCTGCTTCCTAAATTTATCTCCAATTATCACTCTTCTCATTGTACCCACTATTTCATGCTTCCTTGTTAACTATTATTCCTTTTTTCAGTCAAACCTTTGAATAAAGATTTTTTAATCTGTGCCTTAAATTCCTCTCCTATAACTCTCTTCTTAATCTTCTGAAATATGTCATCTTACTTCATCATCCAACTAAAATTGTTTTGTCCAAAGTTATTAATGATCTGTTATCCAGCAATTCTAGTGACTTATTGTCAACCCTCATCTACCTTGACCTCTTTGCTGCATTTAACACTATTGACCATTCTCTTTTCCTGAATAATTTTTCTTCTTTGGGTTTTCAGGATACTGCTGCTTTCTGATTGCTCTTCTTCTGTCTGACTTCTCCTGCTCAGTTTCCTTTGCTGTATTTTTATTCATATAATTTACATTACCAATGGATGTACCACATAGCTCCGACATGATGCTTCTACACTCATTTTCAGCAACCTTAGCAGCTCCCAAGGGTTCTATGAATATTTCTATGTATAGAACTCCTAGAACTATATATCCACTTTTAGTATCTATGCTGAACTCTAGTTACATATGTTTAGATGATTATTGGATATTTCAGATCAGGTGTCCTGTGGGCATCTCAAAGTCAGCATACCAAATTTAAAACTCATTATCTTTTCCTCCAGCCTACTCCAAATTCCTTATTTCTGTAAAGTACTACACAATTTTTCTCATTATCAATATTTAGAAATGTCATGAAATCTCCAGGATCAAATATAAATCATCTGGTTGGCATTCAAAACCCAAGGAAGCTGCCCCTTACCTTTTCTTTTCTTGTCCAGTCTTATTGTTTTCTACTCCCTTCCTTGCAGTCTGCATTACAACCATACCAGCTCACTTGTTATTCCTCACATATGATAATATATCTCTTACCTTTCCCCCTTTTTGTCTCCTTTGTCTACAAATCTCTCCCTCATCAACTCAGCCTCTTGGAATCAAAAATTTCCTTTAAACCTTAACTCATGTGCTGTCTTCTTTAAGAAGCCTTTCCTGGCATCTCTAGCTACTATGGCACCTTCTGCTAAAATTATCTTGTAATCATTTTCTAAATACCCTATATATACTTAGATGTCTATATTTCAGTCTTCTATTAAGATATAAACTCTTAAAGGGCAGAAATTATTTCACTTTTTCACATATCAATCACTTAAAAATTCATCCTGACACATATATGTATATATTTATAAACATATGTATATGTGTATGTGTACACACACACACACACACACACACACACTCACATGCACCAAATACAAAACTTAGGGAATATTGACTTTGTGGAGTAGACAAAAGAAAGAATTCGAAGAACCCCAAATCTCAAAGTTATAATGTACCCACAAGGTCAATTATCTCTTCTAACAAGTTGCCATTCAATTTTCGCTTCAAGGAAAGAGAAAAAATAGTTAAAAAGATAAGAGTTGAATCAAATGAAAGCATTATATCTGATGTCAAGGAAGGATAGAGCACATCAAAAAAGATTATAGTTGGTAGTATCACATACTACAGTAGGGTCAAAGAATATGCAAATTCTTTTGATCTGTTAATCAGAAGTTAATGATTTATGCATACTTACTATGTTTGAGCTCTCTGATAAACTCTTCCAAGGTTTCTTAACCTAGAGTCTGAGGATTTCCTTTAAAAAAAATGTCCAGGAGTCAAGATGGTAGAGTAAGAAGTAAGTTGCTCTCACCCTCCCTTACTGTCCTGAAAACCCAGGAAATATCACCCCAGGAAAAACAGCTGAGCCAACAGAGAGGGTGCAGCAGAACTGTATACCAGGAAACTTGAGGAATTAATAGGAAAGGTCCCTTTCACTCTGGGGGAGGGATAGTAAAACAAAATGGGAGTTGTCTCAGCAAGCCCGTGACAAGTGTTACTTCAGCAAACCATGGGGAGATCCTGAGCCCCAGCATGGTGGATCAGGCAAGTGCCAACACCAGGACCTTGAGTGCCTCAGCATAGCAAGGTGACCTGGTAGACACCAGCTCAAAAGACTACCACATGTGCTGGCATTCTCCAGCAAACAAACCTCCCCATGTTTCAGCACAACTCCATGAAGCAGTACTCCAGGAGGAACAGCATCAGGTTGGCAGACATCCTCCAGCAGCCAAACATTCAAGTGCTTTAAAGAAACTTGGGTGAGCAGGAATCCCACAGGGGCCAGACTCCCCACCCCCACCCTGAGAGCTCCATTGTTACTGACACCAGCTCAGTACCAGCTGAACTTTTGGATCCTGAACCCTCCAGTTTCCAGAACCTAAGACTCCAGCACACAAAGCCAGTGACCAGGCCTTGGGTTCCTAGCACGAGAAGCTGCGGTCAGCATCCCTTATGCACCAGCAGGAGAGCATGACTTTTAAAACTAGGAAGTAGGCAAACACCATTAACAAAAAGCAGAAACAGACAATGACCATAGATTCTTATTATGGGGACAGGGACGATCAAGGCACAAATTCAGAAGAAGAAAATATTGCCAATATACTCACATCTCAAACCTCAAACTGATCTCAAAGATAGCTGGAAGAGCTCAAGAAAGATTTTAAAAGTCAAATAAGAGATGTAGAAGAAAAATCAGTGTAAAGCCACATACAACCAGCTTTCCAGAGGATTGCTGCTGTGAACAGCTTTCAAGGTCATGATTACATAGTATAGGGAACTCTCTATTTATTCAGCAGCAAATCAGAGCAAAGCATTCACAGAAAATCAAAATACAACATTCAAAATGTTATAACTTTTCACAGAAGATCAAAATACAGCATTTACCATGTCACAACTCAACAACTTATCACTAAAATGGCTACATAGTATCCACCAAAGTGGTCACATAGTTTTAAACAAAGTACAATCATTCAGTAACTCAATCATTCAATCATCCCCGGGGAGGCTTGCCTCCTTAAGGTAAGCAAAGTACAAAAGTCAAAGTTATCCATCCATGGAGTGTAATTGAGTTACAGCTTCAACATTCACTACTTAGTACCCTCTTAAGGGATAGTGGAAAGCACAAAATCTATCCCTAGGTCACAAGTAAATTACAATTTCATCAGTCACTACTCAGTATTCTATTTCATCAGTCACTACTCAGTACCCTGGACAGGTCTTTTCATCTTGACTTAAGGCAGGCCTTCAGCTTCCTTGGCTTCTCTTCTGTGGTCCCAGCTCCCACCTGAATCTAACCAACTGCTACCTGAGTTCAAAGGCAGACAGCTCCCAGCTCCTTGTCCAGCTCTCTGTACAGTTCCTGCTCCATATTGAAGCTCACAGTGTCCAGTCCACCTCAAATCTCTCACAGTCTCTGTTCCAGGAGAGACAACACTTAACAAAGCCACAATAATATTCATGCACATTAACAAAGTCACAAGAACATTTGTACAAAGTACTGGCAAGACAGTCATGCTTCCTCAGTCTTTGGCAGCTCCAGCTGGCCCTTGGAAGTCTTGCCATCAGAAGTTGAAGTTTTACCACCACAAGTCCAAGTTCTGTGTCAGTTCTCAGTTCTCATTTCTCTTCTCAGTTCTTCTCAATTCTCAATCCAGTCTTCAGTCCAACAGTAGCAGTCCAGTCTCCAGATGCTTGCTGAGAGAAATTCTCCCTCTCTCCCTCCCTCCTTCCTAAGAACTTCTGACTCTCCAGCTTGTGCTCTTCCTTGTATAGGTATTAGCTCCTCCCTATTCAGTCTCTTCCTGTTAAATCAACAACAGGGGTTTATACCTTCTATTTCTTTAACAGAAGCTTCATATAATTAGCTTGAAGTTAAGTGCTAAGTACCTGTTAGCTTCCCATTACAAAGGGATCTTCAAATTTCATTACCATTACAATTGGGAAAAGAAGGGAGAGGTGCACAAGAGAGAGTCAATAACTTGGAAAAGGAAGGACAAAAATTGACTGTTTTAGTCAATTTAAGTCCTTAAAAAATTCAATTGGCCAAATTGAAAAAAAAAAGTACACTGAAGAAAACAGCTCCTTCAAAAGTAAAATTGACCAAATGCAAAAAGGAGGCCAAAAAACTCACTGAAGAGAAAAACACTTTAATAAGGAAAATGGGTCAAAAGGACAAAGACACACAATATCTAATAGAAGGAAACAATTTGTTCAAAGTTAGGATTGGGCAAATGGAAGCTAATGACTATGAGAAGTAATGAATTAGTCAAAAAGAGACAAAAGAATGAAAAAAATATTCTGACAACTGTCTTTCAATATGACTAATTTCCTTTGAAATCCTATAAATTTTATTTTATACAACTAAAAACATTATTTTGAGAAGGGGTCTATAGATTTCAACCTGCTGCTAAAAGGCTACATGACATAAATTAAATTAAGAACCCCTGATCTGGTAGAGCCAAAAAAGATAGCCCTTGTCCCCAGGAAATTTACATTCTAACAAGAAAAAATAGTAGTGTCCAGGAAAGAATATTTCATCCCAGGAATTATAGGAGACTATGTTTGGAATTAATTGACCTGTCCTTTCCAGTAATAATAGTATTATTTTGATTAATGTAGTCAGAGCTAGATTTGGAAGGAGAGATGTCATGAGCTTAGTGGCATGGTAGATATATGATTGAGAAGTGGCATGGAAGATTTGGGTTTGTGAAGATGAGGTGAATGCCTACCAATCAATTGGGAAAGTAAAGAGCTTGAGTTCTGGATAGAAGGTAGAGACTTCGGGCCAAGAGTGTAGCAGCTTGAAGATGACTGGAAAGTGTTGGGTGATCTGGGTCAGGGCAAGATAATGTAGATATTGACCTATTAAAAGCCCATAATTCCATGGGAGTTTTCCAACTCTAAGATTCTTTGATTATGGATAGAAAAGCTTATAAAAGGTACCTGGAAAGAGATAAAGGCATTTAAAGGGATTTTGAGAGCATAGAGAAGAGACGTGACAATGATTTTTAGAAATATTGACTAGTGGAGGAGGAGACAAAGGAAATGTCATCAGATGGCTTCAAAATTCTCTGTGAAATAATGTGAAAGGTGAAAAATTCTCTGTGAATTAGGGTGAGTTAGTAGTGCATCTAGATTTTGGTACAGGGGTGGAGAACCTGTGGCCTCAAGGCAAAATACAAATTTTCTAGGAACAACACAGTTACAAATTAATTACTATCTCTAGTCCTAAGGAGGCTATTAGACCACTTTTCATGATCCTATTGACATTTATACTGAATAGTAGTTCAGTGATGGCATTTTTGATATTGTTGAAGAAGCCAGATAGAATTAGCCTTCTTAGAGTCCATATAGCCCAACCTTTTCATTTTATTTTATTCTATTTATTTATTTTTTGCTTTTTGGAGCGGGGTAGGTAGGGCAATTCAGGTTAAGTGACTTGCCCAAGGTCACATGGCTAGTAAGTGTTAAATGTCTGAGGCCAGATTTGAATTCAATTCTTCCTGACTCCAGGGCTGGTTCTCCATTTATTGTGCCACCTCACCACCCCAAAACCTCTTTATTTTAAATAAGATGAAATGAAAACCAGGAAATTTAGACAAGTTGCCCAGTACCCATATAGGTAATGTCACAACTAGTATCTTTAGCAATATCCTCTGTGTTCCACACTCTAAATACTCTGTATTCAAAATTAAAAGCGTGTCATGATACATTTTTCCCCAGATGGCCAATCATTAAATATTTACCAGTATATCATTGGAGCCTGTTCTAAGCATGTCCCACATTTTCATCAAAGTCGATTGATTTGGCATTTTATGGTATTAATAGATATCAGAGTTGGAAGGAATTCATGTTCTCAACAGTAATTTTTTCTACTAGTATATTCACAAACTCTCAAATTCTGCTTTCACATCTTTTTTATGGTTTGTGAATAAAATGTCTTTTAAGAATAGAGTCTCCCATTCAAAGTCTTAAAAACATTATGTTATATTATTCAATAATCACTGCTATTTACTTGATTTTTAAAAGATAAATCATCAAAAGAAGCATTAGTTTAAGAATTCTATCTTTTCTCCACACATAAATGACTGATGATTTAGGTTAAATTGATGGCTAATTGTGTTTTCCTAAGATAAAGTGGAAAGAATTTAATTCAATATTGGAAATAACATATCCTAGCATCATAGTGTCACAATAAATCAAAGAACAAACCAACAATCATTTGTCCCCATAATGGTTTATGAAACTAAATTAACAATAAGGAAATGGGTCCTTCATATTAAAATCTGTTGAAAGTTCATTGCTCAAGGCAATTATTAAGCAAGAAATACAGAAAGAAAATCCTGCAACAATGTTCCATAAAGACAGAAATAAGTCCAGTGTGTCTTGGGAATAGATAATCTTCTGACACCTTTGGGGCAATTGAATCAGGGTCAGCAAGTCATATTTCTTCTCTTGAAAATTCTGAATAATATTTTATCCTGACCACACTATGGAAAATTTAAGTCTTTCTGCCTTTTAGTTTCTCTGGTTTACATTTATACTCTTACCATCTCTGTCTCCATCTCTCTTTCTCTCACTTTATCTTTCTCTGTCTCTTTTTGTCTATCTTTTCCTCATTCCTCCTTTGATTTCTTCCATTCTTCCCTTTTTCCATTGTTTTTTTTTAGGCACCATAAATTTTAACATGACTTACACCATGTATTTTCTTTTTCACAACCAGTTCATTGATTCCCTGGAAATGTATTCTTATTGTTTAATCCTATTTAGAGGAACTTTCCTTCTAAGTTCAAATGTACAATTATTCTCCTGATTTTCAATTAGTGAGTGTGTGCTCACTCTTTATTGTCCTGTCCTCCATTTGAAAACCTAATCATGCTCTCTTGAATAAACAATTTTGATCATATGTCCCAGTTTACCTTTCTTTAAAAAAATGTTGGAAAGTAATATAGAGAAAAATAGACAGTAGTGATATAATTTTTAAAACCCCCAACACAATGAATTGAAATAAGAAAATTTAGGTTTGAATCCCACAACTAATGCATATTATACTTGTGATCTTGGAAAATCTATTTCACTTCTCTGATCCTCAGCTTTCTTATATGAAAGACAGGTATGACCATCCTTAAATGGTTGTTATAGCCATCAAATATAATAATTTGTATGAAGAGTATTGCTAACCATAGAGAACTGCTCAAAAGCAAGCTATCATTATTTTAAATTCTTCTCTCAGGTCTCCTTTGATGTTGAAGTTATACTGTAATTTCAAAAGTTTCAGTTTTTTTAAACTCTAGAAGCCCTTACCAAGTTGTAAAAGTTTTAACTATGAGCCTGGAAACTGCATGTTTGTCATTTGATGGCATGCCTATAGAAGTTTGGAGCAGTTTACCAATAGAAGATTGGCAACTGGAGTATGGTGTGGTGTGTGCATGTGTGTTTGTGTGTATGATTTTTATATGTAAAATTTAAAAGACTTAAAGAAAGACTTATATATTATGCAGATCATTTATGTAAAATTGATGGGAATGCATGAACAAAAATCATACAATGGGTATGGATAAGTTAATGTCTACACCGTCAAAAGTAGTGATAATGAAATCATTTAATATAAATTTACAAGTATTCATTAAAGGCAAGAGATAGAACATTGTTGTAGTCAACTAACGATTTCCCAATTGGTTAACAATGATCCATTAATCATTATTCTTTTTAGGTTCAGTTTATCAAATGATTTTAAATGCACTTAATCAAATTGTTATACTGTCCATGGCTTCCTACATCAGCTGACAAAGATCCCATGAATGGCTTTGCTAAATTTCTTACTGAAATAAAGATTTACGTGCCCTTGATATTTTCTTGATTACCATGTAAAATAGGAAATGATTTTAGTCATGTATAGCCTATTCTTAATGAAACCATGTAAATTATTTCCTGAGTACTCAAGAACTATACCTTTAGTAATACATTCTGCATATTTACCAGAAATTGATGTTAAGCTCATTAGCCAAAAGTTCTACACTGAGAATACATTTGCCCAGTTCTAGCCATGAGATCCAGCTCACTGGAAATAAATCAACAACACCTTGGAAAATTCCATCTGTTTTGTGCTGATTTGAACTCATTGAAGACATCTAGTTGTTTTCTGATTGTCCTACTCATCTCAGATTTCAATTCCTTCCACCCTTGTTATTCTATTCTTTATTCTTATAACACTGTGATTACTGTTCTTGATAGAAAAAGAGAAACAAAATAGGAATTGAAGAGATCTATTTTAATTCTGAAGTTGTCTTCTCATCTCTGTTAAAAAGTGGTTTTACATTTTCTTGTAATTTTATTTTTCACCAACAAAACTAGAAAGAAAAAATTCCTCCTCTTTTTGACATTGGAATTTATGGCAAACTTCAGGTTACACTGATCTTTTTGACACTTTTCTCAGTGAACCTGGCCATTCTTTTAGAATTATTCTCAGTTACCTGCCCTTATTCCCATCTCTTTTAAAAATTCTTTTAAAATCTCAGTTCCACAATGAATACTATAGGCAGTCCTGTCAACATCAACTTTTTTTCTCATTTCTTTTTGGTAGAAATGAATTGTGACTTTATCCAGAATATATTCTCAGCTATGTACCTTTCCTGGCCACTGGTTTCTATTTTAGGTTCTTTATTAATGGGATCCTACCTTTCCTGTCTCTGAACTCTTTAGAATCCACTCTTCTAAAGACTATAGCATCTACTGCTATCCCCAATTGTTTCTGTGATATATCAAACATGACAAAATAGCTACACCCTCTCCACCAGCTCAAAAAACTAGTGCTGGTGCAGTTTCAATGATACAAAATGAGGGTATAAAGCTCAGGAATCCTGTTTTATTGTTTGTTTTTGTTGTTCATTAATTTCAGTTGTGTCTGGCTCTTCATGATCCTATTTGGGATTTTGTTTTATTTTTTGGCAAAGATACTGGTGTGGTTTTCCATTTCCTTCTCCAACTCATTTTACAGAGAAGGAAGCTGAGGCAAACAAGGTTAAGTAACTTGCCCAGGGTTATACAACTAGTAAGAGTCTAAGGATAGATTTGGACTCAGTTTTTTTTTTTTACTTCAGGCCAATTCTTTATCTACTCAGCCATGTACCTGACTCTTTTATTCTAATTTTTACTGATCTTCTAGTCTTTGACCTATTACTTTGCACCTGGATCTCAACTTCTCATTAATATTGTCTGTTGCTTTATATTCAGCATCCTTATTATGGCTAATCGACATACCTATACTCAGTGATCTACAAAAAAAAGCAAGAACCTGTAGGTCCAGCATCAAGAGGACTGTGAGGGTTTTGCTTTTGATGTCACTTCATTTCTTTTATTTCTTATTATATTTGGATTTTAAGTGGTTTTAGCCATATGACCTATGTTTGAGACTTGGAAAGTACAATCTATATATGGCAAATACTGGGTCTGTTGGTTGTATGTTTCTCCTGATAATGATTGCAGAACTGCCAGAAAATTGAAAAGACCACTATCAATTGTCACCCTACATTAGAATATGTAGGGAAACCCCACACCTCAATATGAACAATGTAATGTATACTTTTGGTTGTTCCTTAGTTGTTTCAGTTGTATCTGACTCTTTCTGATCCCATTTGGAGTTTTCTTGGTAAAGATACTGGAGTGGTTTGTAATTTCCTTCTGTAGTTCCTTTTACAGATGAGAAAACTGAGACAAAAAGGTTTCAGTGACTTGCTCAGGTTCACACAACAAGTAAGTGTCTGAGGCCACATTTGCCCTCAGGAAGATGAATCTTCCTGACTACAGGCCTGGCATTCTACTGTGTCACCTACCTGCCCATCACATACCTACTGAATTCCATAATCTGATTATTAATTATATCTTAATTGTCAAATCTGATGACATCATCTCAGTCCATATCCTTACTGACCTCTCAGCAACATTGCGTTTTCATCCAATTTCTTCTTAATCTTCCACTGGGGTCATGGAAAGTGTGACAGGACTGAAACAACTCAAAAACAACAACAAATAGAATATGATAAAACAAAAGATTCAATTTCCTGGGGGAAGTTACTATTTGAGAAAAACTGCAAGTGAAACCCAATAGCATTGTGGTAGGAATAGGTTCAGACCATCACCTCATAACATACTCCAAAATAAGCACTAAATGAATATTCTAGAGATAAAAGTCATATCATAAAAAAGTTAAAAAAGAAGTTAAATTAAAAAAATCACCCTTCAGATCTAAGGATAGGAAAAGTTGTTCATGACTGAACAAGTAATAGAAAAGAACATATAAGATGAAATTGATAATTTTTATTATATAATATTTTCAAGTTTCTATATGAATAAATCTAATGGACTAAAAATTAGAAGTGAAACAGTTAATTTGGGAAATATTTGTAGCAAATTTCTCTGATGATGGTCTTATTTTCAATATGTAAGGAAATGATTCAAATTTATAAGACTATGAACTCTTCTGTATGCCTAGAATAAATTTAACCTGGTTATAGTATACAATTTTACTAAAATGTTGTTATATTGTTGTTGCCTCCTTACTAATATTTTATTTAAAATATTTTGCATTAAAGGTCATTAAGGTTATTGGTTTGTAGTTTTATTTGTTTTTCCCTGACTTAGGTATTAAAACGATATTTGTGTAGTAAAGAAAGAAATGGTGCCTTCTCATTACAAGTAGTTTATATTTTATGGTAATTAATTGTTCTTTAAATGGTTGATGGAATTCATTTTTAAATCCATATGATCCTTTGGCAGTTAATTTATGACAATATATTTTTCTGCTAACAAGTCATTTAAGTAGCCCATTTCTTCTTTTGTTAAACTGGGTATTTTATATTTTTGTATTTAATCATCCATTTCTTCTAAATTGTCAGTTTTTTTTAAATCACATTATCGGGCCAAATGTTTTATGATAATTTCACCTACAAGCTAGGTTCCTAAAACACAGTTCTGATCACGTCCCTCTCTGCTTAAGAACCTTTAGTGGCTACTATTTGGCTCTAGGATAAAACATAATCTCTTGTACTTAATGGAACTTAATTCCCTATACATTTTATTCCAAGTCTATTTTTTCCCCAGCTTAAATCACATTGTTCTACTTAAGGTACTCTATGACACCATTCTACTTAAGGTACCCTATGAGTCAGACAGACTGACTTACACTCAGTATTCACTTTCTTCCTTTTGTGCCATTGAAGTGCCTCTTCTCTGGGTTGTATTCAGCCCATCAAAAATATTTATTAAACACCTATTATGTACCAGGCACTGTGCTAATCACTGGGGATCCAGAAGAGGCATAAGATAGTCCCAGGACTCAAGGATCCAACAATTTATTAGGGAAGATGACAAGCAAACAAATATATAGGAACCAGGTTTTTATAGGATCAATAAGAAATGATTAAGAGAAGGAAAGCACTAGAATTAAGAGGGGTTGGATAAGACTTCCCATAGAGAGTGGGATTTTAGTTGGAATTTAAAGGAATCCAAGGAAGACAATAGATGGAGATGAGGAGAGAGCACTGTGGGCTTGGGCTATGGCTAGTGAAAAATCCGGAAGTGAAGCAATGGAGTGACTTGTTTGTGGAAGAGCAAAAAGGTCAGTGTCAATGAATTGAGGAAAATGTTAGGAGTTATGTATAAGGCAACGGCAAAAGTTCTATCCTTTCTCATCTTTCCTTGCCTTCATCTCTTAGAATTCCTAGATACCTTCAAGAATTTGATTAATTACCACTGCCTCTGTGAGGCCCTTGCTAATCTTATTAGTTGTTAGTGCTCTCTGTCTCCCTGAAACCTCTGGAGAAGGAAATATCAAACTACTTGAGTATCTTTGCCAAGAAAACCCCATGAGCAATAATGGTGTGCTATGCTTTATGGAGTCACAAAGAATTGGACACAAATGAATGATGGAACATCAACAACAATTATCAAATTGTCTTCAAATTACTCTATTTATGTCTTGTGTCTCTCCTATGATACATAAGCTCCTCTGGGGAAGGTAATTTTTTTCCCTCAACCATATAGCCTATACTAGAGCCTTGAACATAGTGGATGCATATTGAATTGAATTTTTTTGTTATTTTAAGATTACAAAAATGCTTTCTTCATAATATCCCTTTAAGGTAAGTGGTTCAAGTGTAGTTATCCCCATATTATCCCAGATGAGAAGACTGATGTTCATGCAAGTTATGTGAGTGATTCTTAACCTGGAGGTCTATGAATTAAAACAAAACAAAATGAGCCCCAGTTTTTAATATAATCTTGTTCCTTTGTAACTATTATTCTGATAAATCCATAGACTTCACTATGCTGCCAAAGGGGTTAATAAAACAAAAAAGGTTAATGAACACCAAGTTACATTTTTTACTTAAGGCTACACAAAGAGTTGGTGTGGGAAATCTAGCCCAACTTGCCTGACTTTTGATCATTCATACAACCTTTTCATACCTGTTCCTCTGATACTGTTTTCCTCATCTACTCCTTCCTTGCACCCCATACTTGGCTGTGTCACAGGAAACATTTAGTTTCCCAACCTATGTGTTCTTTTTGGTACAGAAAGTAGAATGTATGTCAAACTGTTGCCAGTATTATTTTACCCCCTCATTTTGAACTCTAAAACTGTACTTACCACTTGCCAATTTCCCTTCTATTTTTACTTCACCAACCAAATACTTCTCACTGGTCACAATAAAGTTGAAAATAGCAGTACACATTTGTGATTCAATAGACTCCAGAAAAATTAAATTATCAGCAAGCCAAGTCAAGAATTTGCAAGTTCCTCTTCTCCTAGAAAAGACAGACTGTAGATTTTACAACTATATCTTGCCTCAATGCCAGCTTTATAGTTTGTGTTAGTAAGTGGTTATTAATTTCCTTCAGATGGCTTGATGTCTGTAGTGGGCATCCCTCATGATATCCTCTCTTTTCCTCTCTTTAATCATTGATAAATTTTCTTTAGTGTACCAGATCCTCTCTCCTTAAGAGTGTGAATTGTTACACAGGTGAATATTTTCTTGATACTTATTGCTACCTATCACTCCATCTGCCTAAAGTGACATACACCATAGTGTACTCTATTTTAGTAGTCTCAGAGATAGCTATGAGGCTTTTTAAATTAACTTCATTGCCATCATTATAGATATTAAGAATGATGATAATAAGAATAGTTTTTATTTTCCTTATCAATATTATGAAGACAATCTTAACTTTCTTTGATATTTTTATTTTAGGATATTTTACTATGTAAATTAACTTTTCTTTAGGCTTTCCATTTAAATTAGAAAAAGAACAGATTGTGGCCTTCCCACAGTGGAGATATGGCAATGAAAAGAGCTATCATGGCAGATGCCCACCCACCTTTCTCTCATGTAGATGTATTCTACTTCATTAAAAATAAAAAGTTCTGGGGTATTTAAAGGTACAGGAGTAAAAGATGTTGAAGAACAAATATCTACAATTACCTGCTAAATTGTAGCTTATTATTCTTAATAATAACAAATAATGTTTATAGTGTTTTAAACTCAGTTCATTTTGTATATTTACATCTTTTTTGCCTTCCACATTTCACACTGAGTAAAGAAAAGGCCAGATAATTATGTCCTTGTTCAGAAAATCAAAGCTAGGTCCAAATGAGACAAATGGATTTAAAGCTGGAAGGAACTTTAGAGGCCACTTAGTTCAACTCCCTCATTTAATAGATGAGAAATTGAACCAAGGAAAGATTCAAGTGAATTTTCTCAGGATCACACAACTAGTATGTATACAAGCCAGGGTTTGATTTCATGTCTCTTGATTGAAAGCTCAATGTTGTGTTTACTACTGTTGCTGGGATATAGATGTCAATCAGTGAATGTAATACTGCTGGCTTGCAGTCTACAGGAAAAGAACCTAGGAAATAATCAACTTCAACACTGTTGAGAGGGAATATTAGATAGGGGTTGTCACTTTAATCTAGTAAATGATATAGTCTTAGGGTATATACCTACTTAGTTATTTTCATATTATCTTTTCCTGTTAGATGGTGAGCTCCTTGAGAGTAGGAATCTCTTTCTGTCTTTCTTTGCAATCCTCAACACTTAGCACAGTGCCTGACACATAGGAGACACTTAACAAAAGTTGTTGACTGATTAAATGACTGCTTGACTTAAGATAGTCTTCTAAATGCTACTTCTAGTAGAATCATGCTTTCTAGGATTATATTGAAGTAGTGGTCATACATAAAAAGAGATCTCTATTGCATAATTATGTTGCTTTACTGGTTAATAGGGCTAATTAAAACAAAGTTCCCTATGCAAAGTAGCTATCTTATTAAATTTATTTTCTTATCATTCAATTTGTTCATATATCTGGTTCTGAGTGAATATTTAGGTGTACTGCCAGGAATTTCAGAAGTCAAAAAAGCAAAGCAAGTGAGTAGAAGGGATTTCTCTGGTACTTTTTCTCTTTTCTCACTGACCCAGGGCCTGATATGAAACTAATTGGATAAGCAGAAAATAAGGAGTTATTACCAGTTAATAGGTCTACTGCTGACTCCTAATTTTTCAAGGAGACTTGAAAAAAACACAGAAAATATTGGTACATAGTAAGCACTTTAATTCTTATTGACAGACTTCAAAATGTATTACAAATGAAGGAGCCACTATATAATATAGTATCAATACTACCAAGATAATTAAATTTTTTTAATGACAACCAAATACTACTTTAGAGTGATAGAAAAATAACATAATTCATCTGGAGAGATAAAAGGTCAAAAATTTCAAGGGAAATATTAAAAAGAAATGTGGGAAGAGAGTCTTGCAATATCAGATCTCATACAATATTATAAATCTTAAGTATTTGACATTAAGGATTGTGTTTTCCTTTCTTTTTTAATGTGGCAGAAAGATTAGGGATAAAGGAAGAGGGAAAGAAATAGGATTGTCATAATAAAAGAAGAAAATAAATAAAAGGTAATTGAAGTTATTTTTAAAATTAATATAACTAAAGGAAGTTCAGAAAGAAACAGACAGAAACACTTTTAATTCATTATATACAGTTTACAAAGCAAGTTGTATGTAATAGAGATAATTTCATATATAATACTCTTTTATTTAGTATAAGATTTTTTGGGGTGGAGGGGGTTAACTGAATTAAGAAAAGTAAAACTTAATTGAGAAAACTCACTAGTGTTTGAAAAATAAGAAAAGTAAATTAGTGGAACAGATTAGGTTAACAACCAGCATAAGCAAATGCATATAACAGCATAGTTTTTGTTAAACAGAAACACCCCAATTACTAGGTTAATAACAATTGTCTAACAAAAACTTCTAGGAACACTAGATAGCCATCTAACAAATTAGGCCTATACCACTATATCATACCACATAATATGATAAACTCCAAATGGATACAAGATCTATTTATATAAACACTAATTATAAATAGGTTTAGAGGAGTAGGGAAGGAGACAACTTTTATAACTATGGAGAGGGGAAGAGTTTTTGGACATGCAAGTGGTTGGGATTGTTACAGAACACAAATTGGACAATTTTGAAATAAAGTCAATATGACTGCACAAACAAATTCAGTGCAATTAATATTAAAAGGGAAACAGTTAACAAGAAAAAAATCTTTATAGCAAATTTCACTGAAAAAGGGATGATATCCAAGTTCTCTCTCTCTCTCTCTCTCTCTCTCTCTCTCTCTCTCTCTCTCTCTCTCTCTCTCTCTCTCTCTCTCTCTCTCTCTCTCTCTCTCTCTCTCTCTTTCTCTGTGTGTGTGTGTGTGTGTCTCTATCTGTCTGTCTGTCTGTCTCTCTCTTTTCAGGCAAACTAAGGAATTATTCTTGGAGCTGTGAACTGATCTTGTCATTCAGAAGTAAATTAGGACAATAGTGAAAAGAAAATAGTAAAAAGATCACTCATCTGTACATACCTTTTGACCCAGTCATAGCAATTCAAAACATCTCCATCAAAGAAAGAGATTAAAAAATTATTCATGGAAACACTTTTTGTAATAGTCAAAAAATAAAAAAGAAAGAAAGAAAAGCGAATGATGTGCCCATTAATTGAGGATGACTGAAAAAAAAAATCCAGCATATAAATGTCAGTCAGTTATCCAAAATATATTGAATGTATGAGAATCATATATGTTGCAAACAATTATGGAAAGGATGGGTTCAGAGGAACCTGGGAAGATTTGTAGGAATCAGAGTAAATTGAGCAGAGCCAGGGTAAAAAATTATAAAACAATTATCAATTTTTGAAGAATGATAATTTTGAAAGAATTAAAACTCTGATCAATGAAATAACTAATTCTAGAGAAACATTGATGAAGCATGCTATGAGCTTCCTGAAAAAGAGTAGGATAGATTGTTAGTACAGAATGAGACTTGTTCATCCTTCATTCTTCTTTTTTTTTTGCTTTTTGGAGGGCAATTTGGGGTTAAGTGACTTGCCCAAGGTCACACAGCTAGTTTTCTGTGTTAAGTTTCTGAGGCCAGATTTGAACTCAGGTCCTCCTGACTCCAGGGGCGGTGCTCTATTCACTGTGGCACCTAGCTGCCCCCTCATCCTTCATTCTTGAAGAGAACCAGTGACATCATAAGGGTGATGTGTTAACTTGCACATGAATTGTATTTAAGTGAGGCAGAGCTGCATAGTCAGTCATCCTCACTCTGTCTTCCAGAGTCATGGAAGTCCTGTGCCAAGACAAAAGTCAAAATAAATGGTGATAACCTAGGATGCAGTGGGAGACCAAGGATTAGATATGCATTTTCAGACATAGCTAATGTATGTTTTTGTTTTGTTTTACTCTATTTATTTAAAGACCAAGTGAAGAATATGATAGCAGACCCCTGGGAGTGTTCTGTATCTTGACACTGTCTTTGTGAAAATAGATTCTATTTGTCGTATGTAACTAATACATATACCTAAATTGATACTGTTTGAAAACAACATGAAATATTGGGCTATTTAATGGTGAGTGAAAGAAAAAGTCACATGATCTGAAGCATAAAACTTTTAAACTGCCTATGAATGGCAGTTCAATGACTGGTATTGATTGTGCTTTTAATCTTCCTCCTCAAAAGAAATTGAGGTAACTAGTAGAAGGAGCAAATAAGCTGCAAGATATAGCCAACGAACTGCACACAAAGTAGCACAAAAGATATCCAACCAGAAGATGTATCATCAGAAATGGAGGGGAATTGGGCATGGATTAAGAAGTGTAACCGACGAAAAGTCTAAATCTTTCAATGGTATTCATATAGTATTGTTATGCGAGTTAGAAGAAAACTTACATCACGTTGGTTGGCCCTCCTTTTCTTTTCCATGAGACATTTACTCAGGTCACTTTGCAGCGATGTAGATAAACTGACTCAAAGACCACAATGAATCTGACTATAATTTATGCACCAAATTCTATTGCAAAAGATAATGAACATTCTATGAAGAACTTGACAAGGTTTTCTAGTACACGTCAATACATGCTTTCATACTTGATATGATTTCATTTTAAAGGTGAGTATAAGGAAAAATAGCAAAACATTACAAAATGTGGTTTGGAAATCAGAAACCAAAGGTCAAATGTTTGTAGCTCATTCATAAGTCTCTTGAATTTTGTAGTGAATTTTTTTTTTGCAAGAAGTGGGAAGTCACTAAATAAGGTGAAGACTTTATAATTACCATAAACAATGAAATTGACTATGGCAGGGGGGGAAAAACTGTTACTGATGTTGGAATCATTCAAAGTTAGTGATCTATGTGCAGTCAATATAATTCCCTTGTTGGAGCAAAGGTCAAAATCAATTTCAAATTATACGAATTGATAAAGACGTAAGGAAGACACTATGCAATTATAATTGCTAAAATGTAGCCTATTTAAACAAGGTGATGATTGAAAATGAGCAAGGACCAGAATTAGTAAAGTGTTAGAAGAAGGAATAATAATGAGAAAAGGATGTCATATAATTAAAACATCTGAATCCTTAACTATTTTAATAAACAATAGATCAAAACGTGTGATGGCGGCAGCTAGGTGACACAATGTATAGAGCACTGACCCTGGAGTCAGGATGACCTGAGTTCAAGTCTGACCTCTGACACTTAATTAGCTATGTGACCCTGGGCAAGTTACTTAACCCCAAGTGCCTCAAAAAAGCATGATGTACAGTAGAAATGACAATTTTACTGATTGTAATTTTATAGAGATATTTGAACATTAATACTCAACTGCCATAACAAGGAGCTTAAAAGAACTCTAAAATCATGAAAGTAAGGAAATGACTTATTTTTCAAGTGCAAAGATATGCTAACCAAAGTCAACCCCAGTTTAGAATATGTACTTGATTATAAAATTTTATGAAGAAAGTTAAAGAATGATTATCAGCATTATCATCACAAAAATTAGAGAAAATAATGAAAGATAAAACCAGTTGGAAAAAAAAACTTAGCAAGAGATCCAACCAAGCAAATTAATCCCAATAGTATTTAAAGGAGTAAATGGAAAATAACAAAACAAAGGAAGAAAAATATAGAAAATAATATAAACTAATGTTGAGTGAGAAGAGCAGAACCAGGAGAAAATTGTACACAATTACAGAAACAATGTATGTGTGATGACTAATTTTGATAGCCTTGGCTCCTCTCAGCAATTCAATGTTATAAGACAACTCCAAAAGACTTATGATGGAAAGAGATATCCACATCCAGAGAAAGAACTACAGAGTCTGAATGCAGATTGAAGTAAACTACTCTCTCTCTCTTTGTTTTATTTCCTCTTTCTCATTGTTCACTCCATTGGTTATAATCCTTCTTTAAAATCTGACTAATGTTTAATGTGAAGGTATTTGCAGATCCTATATTTTATTGCATGCCGCCATGGGGGAGGGGGATGGGATTTGAGAGGGAGGGGGAGAAAATTTGAAACTCAAGGGATTGTGGAACTGAATGTTGTAAACTAACAGTAAATAAATACATTTTTAAAAAGAAAAATAGAGCTAACATACCTGAACTCTATCAACATAGTCCTAGCTGTATTTATGTAGGAGTCAGAAAATATCCTAAAAATAATGAAAGTGGGAAAAGCATCCAGACTAGACCAAGTGTACATAGATATGATTCATTATGGGAGCAACACAACTGTGAGGACTTTGAGGAATTGATTCACAAAATCATTAAAAGAGGGGAAGATATCAAAATTATGTAAGATCAGACTTTATTAATTTCCCCCAAATATGACCAAGAAAATAACAACTTCCAAACTATATTTACTTTCTCATTTATAGAAGATCTTCATGAGATTCATCTACATATGCACTCATGTTCTTCAATGGAAGAGCAAGAAGACTTTTATAAGTGATATTATTCTACAATGGGAAACATCTTTATGACCTCTCACATGACTGAGAGATAATTGAGGGTACAGTATACCACTGTACTTATTTTCTCCTTGGTCTGGGAACTCCAGAACCTGGCTATAATATTCCTAGTAATTTTCTTTATGGGATCTTTTTCAAGAGGTGATCAGCAGATTCTTTCAACCTCTATTTTGCCATCTGATTCTAAAACATCAGGGCAATTTTCCTTGAGAATTTCTTGAAGGATGATTTCTAGGTTCTTTTTTTGATCCTGGCTTTCAGGTAGTCCAATAATTTTTAAATTATCTCTCCTGGGTCTATTTCCCAGGTCAGTGGTTTTTCCAATGAGATATTTCACATTGCCTTCTTTTTTTCATTTGTTTGGATCTGTTTAATAGTATCTTGATTTCTCACAAAGTCACTAGCTTTCATTTGCTCCAATCTAATTTTTAAGGAATTCACTTCAGTGAGCTTTTGAGATTCTTTTTCCATTTGGGAAATTCAGCTTTTTAAGGCATTCTTCTCCTAATTGGCTTTTTGAGCCTCTTTTGCCATTTGAGTTAGTCTATTTTTTACAGTGTTATTTTCTTCAGTCAACTTTGTGACTCTCTTTGCATAATTTTCTTGCATCATTCATTCTCATTCCTCTTCCCAATCTTTCCTCCACTTCTCTTATTTGGTTTTCAAAATCCTTCTTAAGCTCCTCTATGGCTTGTAACCAATTTATATTTTTCTTGGAAGCTTTGGATACAGGAGTTCTGATTTCATTATCTTCCTCCTGTTCCATGCTTTGACCCTTTTCATCACTAAAACAGGAATCTAAAGTCACATTGCTGTGTTTACTTTGCTTCCTTTGTTTCTCATGTTGCCACTCAATTACTTGACTTTTGAGCTTTTTGCCACAGTAGAACTCTGCTTCCAGAGAGGATAGTTTTGTCCCAAATTTCTGGGGTTTTCACAGCTGCCAGAGCTATTAGTTTGCTGCCCTTTCCGAAGCCTCCATGTGCTCTGGCTCACTGGGCACGCCCCTGAGGACCTCTACCCTAGACAGCAATCCAGATCTAAGAAGGTAAAAAAGCAAGAGCAATTACCCCTCAGAATGGTTGCTTGGTCCCCCTACAATCTTCAGGCCAGGAGCTTTGAAGCAGCCATGCAGCAGCAGCTGCTGTACCTCAGCCACTTCTCCCTTTGGGGGCAGAGGCCAGACCACGCTCCTGGACCCCCTGTTCCCACAGAGTCCAAACTGACAGCTCAATTTTCCTTTGGCATTTATGGGTTGACAATTCTGGAAACCACCACAGCTGCTGGTGATCTACTCTCCTGATGTCCCTCTAGCTGTGGCTGGTCAGGCCTCCCTGAGGCCAAAACCACAGACTCAGGTGGGTGGGGCTGGGCTCTGCTCCCTGCTCCCTGTGATGGACCCTTCCTGTGGGCCAGAGATTTGTTTCTCTCTGTCATTTTGTGGGTTCTGTAGCCCTAAAGTTTGTTTAGAGTCATTTTAATAGGTATTTGAGGTGGTTATGGGGGGAGCACAGGGAGTTTTCCTGCTTCTATGCTGCCATTTTGGTTCCACCCCCAAGGATGCTTATTGTTACCACTTCTATTTGACATAGTACTAGAAATAACTATAACAGTAAGACTAGATAAACTAAAGCATAGGTAAAGAAAAAACAGAATTATTACTCTTTGCAGATGATGTAAAGGTATATTTAAGTAGTCCTAAAAACTTAACTAAAATTTAGTTGAAGCAGTTAATAACTTCAACAAAATTATATGATATAAAATAAACCCACATAAATCATTCTTATTTCTATATACTAATAAACTCCAGCAGGAAGAGTTAGACAGCTTAACTGTCTAAAAATATTCCCAGTAGATCTTAGTAGGTAAAATCTGCTAGACTGGGGCCAACATTTTTGTTAGTGGTCATTTCTTCAGTGAAGAAATTCTCCTTGCTGAAGGCAGTTTCATTCAATGATCTCACAATCTTTCCCTCTCAAATCCACAAGGGCATTCCCTTGTCTGTAAATGTCCACTTCAAGGTGGATGCTCCAAAAATAAAATACAAAACTTAAAAGTGAGCCATTGGCCTAGGTGCAGACTTAGGCCTAATTTCATCCATACGACATGTGTGATTATAGGCAAAATGAGAAGGCAAAATGCACACAGCCCATCTTCACACTTTTCTTCATGGGGAATATAGCAACTGAGTATACATACTACTTGCCACGCAGGAGAGTTGAATCAAGGAGATCAAATGGAAAGCTGTTTCTTCATTTAGTTAGTAAAGCAAACCATAACACCTGTTGCTATCCCAGAACAGAGATGAACCAAGTGACTTCTGAAGATTTTCTACATCAGGCCAAACCACCAATTTCTTTCTTAATATTTCATCACATTGCCAGAAGCAGTCACTAAAGCTCCCACATGGTTGACAGGAACACAAAAGGTAAATGAGAATGGGAAGGCCCTCATTATATTCAAGGAATTTAAATTTAAAAAATGAATCTTGATAAGTAGAAGAGCAAAAGAGCTCAGAAACTGCCATTGATGGATAACATAATCTGCTTACCCCATAGAATGACAGACATATCTGCCAAGGGAAAACCTTCATGGTAATAACATTTTTTATAAAATATAAAGGAGAAGGAGAGAATATCATAAGCAGTAGCATTCCATAGAAAAATAACAACAGGAGTGGCTGGTGGCGCAGTTACCAGAGCACTGGCCCTGGAGTCAGGAGGACCCAAGTTCAAATGTGACCTCAGACACTTAACACTTACTAGCTGTGTGACCTTGGGCAAGTCACTTAACCCCAATTGCCCTGCTTTCTCCCTTCCAAAAAAAAGAAAAGGAAAACAACAGCAAGATTGGGGGAGGTAAGCCAATAAACAAAAAGACGTGACAAACAATTAGAGAGGGCTGTCCTGAGAGTATGATAAAACTGGAAAAAAAGCGAGTCAACAGCATGCTAAAGGAGACCCAAAAAATACTGAAGAAAACAACACCTTAAAAATAGACTAATTCAAATAGCAAAAGAGGCCCAAAAAGCCAATGAGGAGAAGAATGCCTTCAAAAGCCAAATTGCCCAGATGGAAAAGGAATTCCAAAAACTCAATGAAGAGAATAATTCCTTCAGAATTAGATTGGAGCAAATAGAAGGTAACGACTTTATTAGAAATCAACATACTATAAAGCAGGGGTGGCTAGGTGCCACAGTGAATAGAGCAACAGCCCTGGAGTCAGAAGGACCTGAGTTCAAATCTGGCCTCAGGCACTTGACATACTTACTAGCTTTGTGACTTTGAGCAAGTCACTTAACCCCAATTGCCTTCCAAAAAGCAAAAAAAAAAAAAAGATACTATAAAAAAGATCCAAAAAAATGAAAAATAGAAGACAATGTGAAATATCTCATTGGAAAAACCACTCATGTGGAAAATAGATCCAAGGGAGATCATTTAAAAATTATTGGACTACCTGAAAGCCATGATCAAAAAACAGAGCCTAGAAATCATCCTTCAAGAAATTCTCAAGAAAAGTTTCCCCAATATTCTAGAAACAGAGGGCAAAATAGAAATTAAAAGAATTCACCAATTGTCTCTTCAAAAAGATCCCAAAAATAAAACTCCTAGGAATATCATAGCCAAATTCCAGAGCTCCCAGGTCAAGGAGAAAATATCACAAGCTGTCAGGAAGAAACAATTTGAGTATTATGGGAACAAATCAGGATAACACAAGACCTAGCAGCTTCTACACTAAGGGATTGAAGGGCTTGGAATATGATATTCTGGAGGTCAAAGGAGCTAGGATTAAAACCAAGAATCACATACCCAGCAAAACTGATTATAATGCTTCAGGGTAAAATATGTTCATTCAGTGAAATAGAGGACTTTCAAGTATTCTTGATAAAAAAAACAGAGCTGAACAGAAAATGTGACTTTCAAATACAAGAAGCAATAGAAGCATGAGAAGGTAAACAGGAAAAAGTAATTATAAGAAATTTATTAAAGTTGAAATATTTACATTCCTATATGGAAAATCGATAATTGTAGCTCATGACACTTTTCTCAGTATGAGGATAGTTGAAGGGAATATATATGTATGTGCATATATATTTATATATGTATACATATATGTATATATAGGAGGCTGTATGTGTGTATAAATACGTATGTGAGTATATGTATATGTGTGTACATGTATACATAGACAGAGAGCACAGGCTCAGCTCAATAGGAAGAGATGATATCTAAAAATAAAATTAAGAAGTGAGAGAGGAATATAATGAGAGAAGGAGAAAGGGAGAGATAAAATAGGGTAAATTATCTCATATAAAAGAGGCAAGAGGAAATTGTTACAAAGGAGGGGAAGAAAAGGAAGGTGAAAGGGAATGGGTCAACCTTACTCCCACTGAATTTGTCTTAAGGAGGGAATAACATACACACTCAATTGGGTATCTTACCCTATAGGAAAATGTGGGGGGGTAGGGGATAAGAGGGGGATGATAGAAGGGAGAGAAGATTATGGGAGAGGGTAGTTAGAAGCACACACTTTTGAAAAGGGACAGGGTCAAAGGAGAAAATAGAAAAAGTGGGGGGTGTGACAGGATGGAGGGAAATATAGTTTTTCACTATATATCTACTGTGGAAAGGTTTTGTGTAACTACACATGTTCAACCTATATTGAATTGCTTATCTTCCCAGTGTGTGTGTGTGTGGGGGGGGAGGTGAGGAGGGAAGAAGGGAAAGAATCTGGTAATTAAAGTTTTAAAAATAAATGTTCAAAAAATTTTTTTTATATGCAACTGGGAAATAAGACACACAGGCACTGGGGTATAGAAAGTCATCTTGCTCTACTAGAAAGTTAGAGGGGGAATGGGGGAAGTTATAAGAGAGAACAGACTGAAAGAAGGGTATCCAGTAGGCTTGCTATTTTGGGGTAGGGGGATAGAGGAAAGATGGGGAGAAAATTTGTAACATAAAATCTTGTGGAAATGGATGTTGAAAACTAAAAATAAGAAAATAAAAGATTAAAGAAATTTCCATCCCCATAAATTAATTTTTATTGATTTTAATTTTAAATTTTGCTCTGTTTTCTTTTCCTATTGTGCTATTATAGTTATATTATATTATAGAATCTCAAAAATAAAAGACATCATTTGAAATTTTAGTGTGTGCCATTGTTATTATCTTTAATTATTAGCATCTATATATAATTATATATGGTTATCATTATCTTTAATTGTTCATTGTTTTAGGATTTGTTCTTTGGACCCACTTGTAACCCAGGATGTTGTTTATACTCCATTTAATGCTATATCTTTGACTTATATTTCATTTGTTAACTACTATTTTGTTGCATTATGGTTTGTAAATGGTACATTTACTGTTTTTAGTTTCTTATATTCATTATTCCTTTGTGCTCTATCACATGATATTTTGTAAACTATAGAAATCATTTCTATATTGAAAGATTCTTTTAAAAAATACTTGTTTTAGTCACCCCCTTCCCCACATCTCTTTAGTTCTATAATTTCCCATTATCTCTCAGATTTATCTGGCTCTAAGTGAGGAATATTAAAGTCTCTTGCTATCATTTTGTTTCTATGAATTTTTTTTATAATTCACCTAAGTTTTCCTTAAGAAAACTTATGATTATACTATTTGGTAAATATATACATATACATAAATATATATGCATATAAATATATATATATTTATTTTCAATGGTGCCATTATTTAGTTTATTTTCCCCTTTAGATATTATCAATTTTTGGTGTGTTCTTAACTGAAATTGTAATTGAAACATCAACTTTGTTTTTCAGTCTCCTAGGACTTCATTGCAAGATACATATCCACATACATACATACACACTATAACACTTATTTCCTGACAAATATCAACTAAAAAATCTCCAGAATCACAGTATTTAGATAGATGTTTAAGTGGCAATATGTTTATAAGGAAGTTAATTCCATTTTGAAATTTGAATCTTCACACAAAGATAGATGGTGCTGGATTTTTACAAATTCATTAAATATCAAAGCATTTAGGTAAGTCCAGGGAAACTAAGAGATTTCATTACAGGAGACTAAAACTAAGAAACAACCATGGTACCCAGCCATTTCCAAACCTTTATCTTATTCATTTCAAGATCAAAGTACAATCTCTTCTATTATAACCCTATGTTGCTGACTAATTTGCTTTAAACCACACAAAATATCCTCATGGAATCATTTTAGGCACAGAACTGCTCTGATTTCTAGGTGGGAACCATCTTCCATTGCTTACTGGTAGTATTGAAAATGATTTGTATTGCCCATGTCTTGCTTTAAATGTACAATGGGGATCAGCTAAAAATAAACTGTTGAATCATTTATGTGATAATTGTTTTACTGTTGCAAAACTATTCTGCTCTAGATCATTCTAGAGATCACTGTAGCTATGCAACTATTGAATTATGGGGAATAAGGGTAGAAGCAACTCCCCAAACATTAATATTCTACCACAATTTGCCCTTTCATTCATAACATTAATGTTTATTCCATATTGGATACTAATGATAAAAGTTCACTAAAACTGCCTGGTAGAGTATATGGACAGTAAGCAGGGGACAAAATGGAACTGTATCAGAGCTGGGATGGGTAATTGTACTTACCTTGAAATGGGAGTTGGTTACAATACAATCTACCAATTGACTGAATATTGAAAATCTGGACTATGATTAAAAGGATCAGTGAATTTCACATTTGGTTACTCCAAATTGCTTTTAGATTCAATTTCTAAAAGGGGACTTATGATGAAACTCAGGAAACTCAGCAAAAATAATTTGAAAAATAAAAATATCTGATATTTCACATATAATTCTAAGTTTTTTGGAGAACATTCTTTAAAGTAGAATTAGTGGATAACTCTGCCTTCCTAATAATGTGAACACAGAGTTGGCAACTTTTTTGTTTGTGACATATCTATATCTATCTATAGATACATAGATAGACATATAAATATGTGATATATACATATATACACATGTGATACATGTCACAAATATCAAATTTGTATATGTATATATATGTGTGTGTGCACATATACATAAACAAACATATAGACACTATATACAGAGTCAACATGTCATGGGGAATTTCAGAGTATTGAACCAAAGCAACAGATTTTAAGTAATAGTGGAAGACCATTTGAAAGAGGTAATGATTTCATTTAAATATGTAAATAAATCTCTTCTTCATTGTAGCATAAGGAGAGTTGGCATAATTATAGTTTGGTTCTTTTCTGGAAAACAGAAAGGGATGGGGGGAACAACACATTTCCCCAGAAAGCAGAGGAAAAATCCAGAAAGCTTTTGAACTACTTTATGTGCTAGACAGTAATAACACGTGTAAGTTGTAATATAGTATTGAAATCTACTTTAGCCCTCTGGTGATAAAGGCATTTGCTGTGCATTTCAATAAGGTATTTAACATCTTTCCCATTTGGCAAGGGGAGGAAGCTCACTTATCTCTGATATGTCAGAGTCTGACAATTGTACTTCAGCATCTGCATGGAAGATTAGGAAATAGGATCCTAGGGAATGTGAAGACAGCCATTATGGACAAGGTTAGTGGGCTTTATATCTCAAGGGTTAAATTTAATATGGTATTCCGAGATCAACCTCCACTTCAAGCAGTGAAGAGGCCTAAAGCTAGGAATCTATTTCCCTCAGCAGCATGTGGAGAGATGCAATACTGAAATCAAATCTCTGCTTTCTACAAAACATTTTTACCAACCATGTCTAGTAAATCTTTACAAAATCCTAAAGAGAAATAAACAGAAAAATTCATGGCACCATGAAAGCAATATTCTATAGAAGAAGCAACTTTTCCACCCTGTCCTATGGCACTTATATAATACAAACAGAAGAGACTCCATCTAATAGAGGAAGAAAAAATTGGTATGACTAGGAACCTAAAATGAAACTATTACTGAGACTGGACACAGGACTGACTGTAATTTTCCAGGAAGTTTGGGGCATTGACAAACAAACAATTGATTTACACAAAAAAAATTAGTGACAGAGTATTTTTCTTGCCAGTGATATTTTGCATTTAAAAAGATTTAACACAAAAGAATGAATTTCCAGTGGTACCGTGAAATTTCAGAAATTTTTAATTTCTGTGTGAGAGAAATATTTGGGAAGGGAAAGGGCTTCCCAGGATCCTTCAGCTCATATGAGACTGTCCTATCAACCTATAAGATTGGCCTTGTTTATGACTTTTTTCATTACCTTTTAGTTTTTGGATAAATAAATTTAAATACCATGCATTGTGGCTCATATTAGTTATACATCCCAAAAGAATGAATGTTTTGCTATTATCCTTTCCTAATAGAAAGTTATCTTGTGGGACAATATGGAATTCATAAATATAAAGTGATCTCTCTTCAAGGAATACTGTATATTAATATACATAATTTATATGTGTATTGGTTGATGGGACTAACTGGCTCATACTAGGTTCCAGTGCTATAGAAACAATATGATGGAGGAAACATAAGTCAACTTTCTCATCATTGGGATTAGATAAGATCTAACCTTGCTGATTCGGAAAAGAGAGATGACAGCTTGATTTATAGTTGTTGATTATTTAGACTTAAGAAAGCAATAGAAAAAATGCTAAAAATGCAAATAAAAGTTAAAAGTGTATCATATGTGTATTTTTTTCAGAGCCAATTATTAACCATTACCAGCATATAACTGCAGCAGAGATATAACAATAGCAACATAGTTAGCATTTACTTAATTCTTTAAAGTTTTGAAAAGTGATTTACATATATTGTCTAATTGTATCTTCACAATCCTTGGATGTAGGTGCTATTATCATTCCCATTTTACAAGGAGGAAACAGAATGAGAAAGGTTCCACAACTTGCCCAAGGTTGTGGTTGTCCTTTAAAGAGGACCAATGACATCAAGGGTGATGTCTTGCATGTGGGTTGGATATAAGTGAGACAGTTGCACAAAATCATCAGCCTCATATTTTCAGAGTCATTGGAGTCCAATGGAAGGGGAAAAATTAAGACCACTGTTGATAGTCTGGGATGCAGTGGATTGCCTTGATGTTTTCAATGTTAGACCAAGCTTTTAACATTCCCTAGTGTTTTCTTTAGCTACCTTCATGGCTTTTGGAATAAGTTGTTTTGATCTACACATTCCAATGAGAGGTCTTCATGTGTCTGGGGGTAGCTATCCCCTAGGTGATTGAAAGGCTTGAGGCCTGACTGTTACCCTCCACCTGGTTAGGCCCACCTGCCCAGTGTGTCTGGGGTGTGGCCGCTACACATGCGACAGCTCTTTGCAGCCACAGATGAGAATTGGGTAGTAGGTATTGGGTTGGGTATTCATACCAGTGGTGTTATTCCACCCTAAATACCCCATACACAGTTATTGAGTGGCTGAGGCACAATTTGAATATAGGTCTTCCAGTTTCCAAGTCCAGTACTCTTTGCACTACAGTATTTGGATTAGAGATTTCAATTATTATCTCTAAAACCTCAGAAATGATAAATTTGGATTGGGCAATATAGTTCCTCATTCTTGGTTGTTTCATAGAGGGGTGACTAGCAATAGTAACAATAACCTGAAAAAAAGTAGATTTCAGTTTAATTTAAACAGTAAGTGAGAAGTACTTGCCTTATAGCAGGCAGGTCCTGATACATATTTGCTATGTGAAAGTGGACAAATCATTTAAGCTTTCAGTAACCTGAGTTTTCTAAACTATTTTGACAGCATACCCCATCAGCAAAAACTTGTATTTATACACACACACACACACACACACACACACACATACTACTGTACTAATATGTTAAATTATGAAACATATAAAAATGAACATTAAAAAGAAAGGTGAAATAATTTTAAAAATTTACTTGTTAATGCTATAAATTTAATGGTTATTCTAACCCTTTTTGGTTTTTCTAAAATATTAACTTTTTATGAGAGCAATAAGATTAAATATGTTATGTTATTTTAAAAAAAACTATGTTTATCCTGGCAGATAGGACAAATATAACTAATTCTTTTCATAATTAATTTTTCAGATAATTTGATGTGACATTTTCTAAGCATGTGGGTTTTTTAAGCTACTTTGTTGAAAAATACACATGATGACAATAAAAAATAAATTGTGTCAGTGAACTTTTTAATATTAGAATATTCACTTTTAGTATAGCAATTAAACCTGTCAATTCATTGACACAGGAGATTCAAGGTGAGGAAATTCCCTCTACTAGTACATATTTACAGTTGCTCTATAATTTAGAGACTTAGATACTTACATAGGCAAGAGCTGAGAGGTTTTTATTTGTACAAGGTCACACAGTCTGCATTAAACATATATTATATACTTACTCCATGCTACCTACTGAAACCCAGGTCTTCCTGGCCCAGCTCTCTATTTACTATTCTATACTACCTCTCATCATTTTTTAGTGCCTTTTGTTGGTTTCTTTAGTGGACTTATCTCATGTCATACTCTATTTGGAAATTAGTTTTATCCAATTGTATTCCTGTCAGACAGGACTAGGAACTACTTTCCAAACTATATGTGCTATCTACAGCCTTCCCCAGATTTGTGTAGTCTGTCTCCCAAACCCTCAATGCATTCATTCTTCAACTCAAGCCTGTCAAAAATCCTTATTTCCTTTTAAGCTTAGGTGTGAACACTTCCCTTATTTTTATAGTTGTAATTTCTATCACACATACATTTTTTCTTGACCTTAGGCTTATCATAATCTACCATGAATTACAGTTATTTGTGGACATGTCACAATTTGTATGTTCTATGAGGGCAATGATTGCATTTTTTTCTTAGTCATGTTAGTGCTTAATTAATAAATATACACTGAAAGCCTATTACTGTCACTTTCTCTTCTGGGGTCTGGAGAATTGAGACTATTTGTGTCTTCAAGAGGTTGATATGTTATTTGTAGGAGGCAACATGGTATTAGATGAGTAAATACAGGTTATTTTGACAGAAATATCAAGTAATTTGAAATGGTACTAACAAATGGGTTACTTGAGCTGAGCTTTTGAGAATAGTAAAGGTTCAAGAAAGGAGATGAAATGTCGAGTATGGAGAACATAAGTGTGGCCGGAAGGTTTAATTTGTGAGGAAAATTAATGTGTATTCAGCCTAGAAAAAAGTAGTCTGGAATCAAGCTGTGAATGACTTTAAAAGCCAAACAAAGAAATTTGTATTTGAACCTAAGGGCAATAGAGAACCACTGAAACTTCTTCTTCTTTTTTTTTTTAAAGCAATTGGGGTTAAGTAACTTGCTCAAGGTTACATGGCCACTTATTTCTGGGTGTAGTGCTAAGTATCTGAGCCCGGATTCAATCCCCAGGTCATCCTGACACTGGGGCATATGCTCTTACTCACTGAGCAACCTGGCCGCCCCTAAGCAATTGGGGTTAAGTAACTTGCTCAATGTTACATGGCCAGGTGTTTCCGGGTGGGTGCTAAGTGTCTGAGCCCGGATTCAATCCCAGGTCATCCTGACTCTGGGGTGGGTGCTCTTACTCGCTGTGCTACCTGGCCACCCCAACCACTGAAACTTCTTGAGGAAATAATAACATGTTCAGGTCTACACTTTCAGAATATCAGTGTACCAGTTGCATGGAGAATAGAAGGAAGAAGGAAAGATTTGGGTTCAGGGAGACCAGTAGGAGGCTATTGGAATAATCCTTGCAAATGGTGATGAGGGCCTGGACTAGGCCCAGAATTCTAACATCAGTGTTCATATGGATTGTAACAGTTTCCCAAATTTATACAGTCATTGAAACTTTGTACAGTTTAGTGTTTTAAACTGCAATACTTTGAGGTCTATTCAGCACAGCAGCAGCCCTTCTGTCTCCACAGTGGTCAGATATGACTCCCAACTCTCCAGGAACAATGTTGAAGGGACCCACAGCTGGCATTGATCTTGGCATCACTTCTGTGTGGGAGTCTTCCAACATGGGAAAGTGTAGATCATTGTTAATGACCTAGGAAACAGGACCACCCCACGCTATGTCACCTTCACCGACACGAAACGTTTAATTGGTGATTCTGCAAAGAATCAAGTTGCAATGAACCCCACCAACACTATTTTTAATGCCAAACATCTGATTGGTCACAGGTTTGATGATGCAGTTGTACAATCAGACACGAAGCATTGGCCTTTTACGGTGGTGAATGACGCAGGCAGGCCTAAGGTCCAAGTGAAGTACAAAGGGGCTACCAAAAATTTCTGTCCAGAAGAAGTATCTTCTATGGTCTTGACCAAGAAGAAAGAAATTGCTGAAGCTTACCTTGGGAAGACTGTCACAAATGCTGTGGTCACAGTACCAGTCTATTTCAGTGAATCCCAACGTTAGGCCACCAAAGATGCTGGAACCATAGCTGGTCTCAATGTGCTCTGAATCATCAATAAACTAACTGCTGCTGCTATTGCATATGGCATGGACAAAAAGATTGGTGCCAAGAGAAATATGTTGATCTTTGACCTGGGAGGTGGTACTTTTGATGTCTCCATTCTTACTATTGAAGATGGCATCTTTGAAGTCAAGGCCACAGCTGGGGACACCCAGTTGGGTGGGGGAGGACTTTGGCAATTGAATGGTTAACCATTTCATTGCCAATTTCAAGCAAAAGCACAAGAAGGACATCAGTGAGAACAAGAGGCCTGTATGTTGTCTTTGCACTGCTTGTGAATGTACAAAGCATACCCTCTCTTCCAGTACCCAGGACAGTATTGAGATTGACTCCCTCTATGAAGGTATTGATTTCTATACATCAATCACCCAAACCTGTTTCAAAGAGCTGAATGTGGATCTCTTCCATGGCATGCTGGAACCTGGAGAGAAGGCCTTAAGAGATGCCAAGTTAGATAAGTCTCAGATTCATGACATCATCCTGGTGGGTGGTTCCACTCTAACCCCCCCAAATCCAGAAACTTCTGCAAGACTTCAGTGGCAAGGAGCTCAGCAAGAGTATCAATCCTGATGATTCTGTGGCTTATGGTGCAGCTGTCCAGGCTGCCATTTTGGCTGGAGATAAATCTGGGATTGTGCAGGACTTGCTGTTGTTGCATGTCACTCCTCTTTCCCTTGTAATTGAAACTGCTGGTTGAGTTATGACCGTTCTGATCAAACGTAATACCACCATTCTTCCCCCCTCCCCCCAGGCAGACACAGACCTTTACTACCTATTCGGATAACTAGTCTGGCATGCCTATTTAGTTTATGAAGGTGAGAGGGTAATGACAAAGGATTACAACCTGCTTGGCAAATCTGAGTTCACAGGAATCCCCCCAGCACCCAGGGGTCTTCCTCAGATTGAAGTAACACTTGACATTGATGCAAATGGCATCCTCGATGTTTCCGCTGTGGATAAGAGACAAGGCAAGGAGAACAATATCACCATCACCAATGATGAAGGACGTCTGAGCAATGAAGACACTGAGTATGTGGTCCAGGAGACTGAGAAATACAAAGCTGAGGATGAAAAGCATAGAGACAAGGTGTCTTCCAAGAATTTTCTTGAATCTTATGCTTTCAACATGAAAGCAACTGTAGAGGATGAAAAACTGCAAGGCAAAATTGGTGATGAAGACAAACAGAAGATCCTTAACAAATGTAATGAAATAATCAACTGGCTGGATAAGAACCAGAATGCTGAGAAGGGAGAATCTGAGCATCAGCAGAAAGAATTGGAGAATTTCTGCAACCCCATCATTATTAAGCTGTACCAGAGTGCAGGGGGAATGCCAGGAGGCATGCCTGGTGGGTTCCCAGGGGGTGGAGCAGTCCCATCTGGAGGTGATTCTTCTGGACCCACCATTGAAGAGGTCAACTAAACAAACCAGAAGAAAGAGCATTCCACACAGCTTTCCAAAAATTGAAGGACTAAAATTTGTAGCCAAGGCGATAGTGGTTTAAAAGTAACATTTAAGCTACTGTGTCAATCTGGGCTTTCTGAATACTTGAATGTATGCAGAGAGAGAGAAGTTAACAGTGCTGGGGAGATTCTGGTGAGCTCAACATTGCACTTTTAGACCAGTGGAAATGCAATTGTCCTGGAGAATAAAATCTATTTAAAATTGGCACCATAAAAAATAAAGTGCAATAATTCTTATGAAAAGATGAATTTTGTAAACTAATTGGTCTAATTCTTCATCAATAAATTAATATATCTCACATGGGTCCAATAATTTTTATAATAGTTTTTGATCAAATCATTTATGTAGATAGGGGATCACACACCTGAAGGTTTAAGGATCTGATTCAGAGTCCAAAGAGAATAAGAGGTTTGAGAGGTAGACAGAGATCAGGTGCACTCATATCAAATGTTTTCTGGTTTCTAGAGGCTTTTGGAGAGGGGGATGGAGTTCCACTGAGAGCTGAGACTCTTGAATTTAAAGAGGGTGAAGAATGGTGATGATATGGTACTAGTTCCAAGATGTCACGATGGGACCTTGCAAGAACATTGTGTTTAAAATGTTAAGTTAAAGCGTTAAACCATGTAGTGAGTAGATGGTACTCCTCTGATAAGGATAAGAAGAGCATTGAGCACTGGATGCATAGCTTTAAAAAAATATACATACATATATATATATA
>NW_027186349.1:13226140-13250262 GCF_028583685.1 Petaurus breviceps papuanus
AGAGAGAGAGAGAGAGAGAGAGAGAGAGATCCCTAGCTCCAGTCAGGAAAGAATGGTTTTTTGTTCGTTGGTTAAGTGTAGTGCCAATGCAATTTTCACAATGCTAATGGTGACTGTAAATATGCTGGCATAGTTTTCAATTATAAAATATAACAGACTTTCCATATAGAAAACAGAAGCAAAATATTTATTCATACACCAGAACACCAAATACAAATATCAGGAAAATGAATCCATTATAGCAACATAGAAGTTAATATAACACAATACAGCAGATAGCCACACCATCCTTTGACCATACTATATTCCAGTTTTCCCAGCAGTTTTTGTCAAATAGTGAATTCTTATCACAAAGACTGGGGTCTTTTGGGTTTATCAAACAGTAGATTGTGTACCCAATCTATTCCCTTGATCCACTTCTCTATTCCTCAGCCAGTACCAAGTAGTTTTGAGGCCTGCTGATTTATATTACAGATTAAAATCTGGTATAGCTAGTCCACCATCCCTAGAATTTCTTTTCATTAATTTCATTGATATTCTGGAATTTTTCTTCTTCCAAATGAATTTTGTTGCTATTTTTTCTAGCTCTATAAGGTAGTTTTTTGGTAAACTAATTGGTATGGCAATAAATATATAATTTAATTTAGGTAAAATTGTCATTTTTATTATAATAGCTCACCCCAGTCACGAGCAATTGATGTCTTTCCAATTAGTTAGATATGACTTTATTTGTGTGAAAAGTGTTTTGTAGTTGTGTTCATTATAGGTCTTGGGTTTGTTTTGGCAGGTAGATGCCCAAATATTTTATAATGTCTACAGTAACTTTAAATGGGTTTTCTCTTTCTATCTCTTGCTGTTGAATTACATTAGAAATATACAGGAATGCCAAGGAATAAGTTTATGTGGGTTTATTTCATATCCTGCAACTTTGCCAAATTAATTTGTTGCCTCACTTGGGTTTTTACTTGATTCTCTAGGATTCTCTAAGTATATCACCATATTATCTGCAAAGAGTGATAGCTTGGTCTCTTCTTTGCCTAATTTGATTCCTTTGATTTCTTTTTCTTCTCTAATTGCTACTGCTAACAATTCTAGTACCAGATTGAATAAGAGGGGTAATAGTGTACATCCTTGTTTCACCCCTGATCTTTATTGGAAATGCTTCTAGCTTCTTTCCATTACATATAATACTTGCTGATGGCTTTAAATAGATGTTACCTATTATTTTAAGGAAGGCTCCATTTATTCCTATTCTTTCTAGTGTTTTTAATAGGAATGGATGTTGTATTTTGTCAAAAGCCTTTTCTGCATCTATGAGATAATCATGTGGTTTTTGTTTGTTGATATGATTTTATTGTTTATTGTTGACATGATCAATTATACTGATAGTTTTCCTAATATTAAACCATTTTTGCATTCCTGGAATAAATCCTACCTGACCAAAATGTATAATCTTGTGATAAGTTGCTGTAGTCTTTTTGCTAATATTTTATTTCAAAATTTTGCATCTATATTCATGAGGGAAATTGGTCTATAATTTTCTTTCTCTGTTTTATCTCTTCCTGATTTAGGTATCAGTACCATATTTGTGTCATAAAAAGAATTTGGTAGGACTCCTTCCTCACTAATTTTCCTGAATCGTTTGTAGAGTATTGGAATCAATTGTTTTTTAAATGTTTGATAGAATTCACTAGTAAATCCATCTGGCCCTGGAGATATTTTCCTAGGGAGTTCACTGATGACTTGTTCAATTTCTTTATCTGAGATTTTTTAAGTAATTTACTTCCTCTTCAGTTAATTTGGGAAATCTATATTTTTGTAAATATTCATCCATTTCACTAAGATTGTCAAATTTATGTGCATACAACTGGGCAAAATAATTCCTAATTATTGTTTTAATTACCTCTTCATTGGTGGTAGGTTGAGCCTTTTCATTTTTGATACTCATAATTTGGTTTTCTTCTTCCTTTTTTTATCATATTGACTAAGGGTCTATAAATTTTATTGTTTTTTTTCATAAAACCAGACCTTTGTTTTATTTGTTAATTCAATAGTTTTCTTAATTTCAATTTTATTAATTTCTCCTTTGGTTTTCAGTATTTCTAATTTAGTATTTAATTGGGGATTTTCAATTTTTTTTCCCTAGCTTTTTCAATTGCATGCCCAATTCATTTACCTCTCTTTTATCTAATTTATTCATGTATGCACTCAGGCATATAAAACTTCCCCTAAGAATTGCTTTTGCTGCATCCCACAAATTTTGTATGTTGTCTCATTATTGTAATTCTCTTGAATGAAGTCACTGATTGCTTCTATGATTTCTTGCTTGACCCACTCATTCTTTAGTATTAAATTGTTTAGTTTCCAATTAGTTTTTAGTCTGTCTTTCCATGGCCCTTTATTGCATATGGTTTTTTATTGCATCATGATCTGAGAATGATGCATTTATCATTTCTGTCTTCCTGTACTGAATTGTGAGTTTTTTACGTCCTAGTACATGGTTGATTTTTGTGTATGTGCCATGTACTGCTGAGAAGAAAGTATATTCCTTTTTATCCCCATTCAGTTTTCTCCAGAGATCTATCATACCTACCATCTCTAAAATTCTATTCACATCCTTAAATTCTTTCTTGTTTATTTTGAGGTTGGATTTATCAAGTTCAGAGAGGGGGAGATTAAGGTCCCCCACTAGTATAGTTTTGCTATCTATTTCTTCCTCTAATTCCCTTACCTTCTCTTCTAGGAATTTGGATGCTATACCACTTGGTGCATATTTGTTAAGTAATGATATTGCTTTATTCTCAATGATGCCTTTTAACAGGATATAGTTTTCTTCCTTATCTCTTTTAATTAGATCAATTTTTGCTTTTGCTTTATCTGAGATAAGGATTGCTACCCCTGCTTTTTTTTCTTTAGCTGAGGCATGATATATTTTACTCCAGGCTTTTACCTTTACCAGGTGTGTATCCCTCTGTTTCAGATGTGTTTCTTGTAAACAGCATATTGTAGGATTATGATTTTTAATCCATTCTGCTATCTGCCTCCTTTTTATGGGAGATTTCATTCCATTCACATTCACAGTTATGATTATTATCTGTTTCTTTCCCTCCATTCTATTCTCTCCCCTGTTAATGCTTATATTTTCTCTCCTCCCTTCCCCTCCTTAATAGTTTTCCGTTTGACCATTGCCTCCTTCAGTATTCACTTATTAACCCCCTTCCTTTTTCTTCCCTTCCCCCTTACTTCTTCCTCCCTAATAACCACCCCCCCCCTTTTTGTAGCCCTCCTCCTACTGCCTATAGGATATTTTGATACTTAATGAAGTATGTTATTTCTTCTTCGCACCAAGAGTGACAGGAACAAATCTCATGCAAATCTCCTCCCTCTCTTCTTTCCCTTTAATATGATATGTTTTATGTCTCTTCTCCATAGAGTCCTATGCTTAACTGGTTGTTATTCACTCCTTGCATCAGACTCAATGAGGGAAAAGCTCATATAATATTCATCTCCCTCCCTTCTTTTCCTCTGCTATATTGTTTTTTATGCCTCTTTGTGTGGCATAATTTATCCTTTTCCACTTCATTCATTCCTCTTCTTCCATTGCAGTCCCTTTGTAGACCTTAATAAGATTTTTTTAATCATCATTTTGTGTAATTTATACTTATACCCTCTACTTGTCTATAAACAGTTTCCTCTTATAAATAACAGCGTGTGTGTGTGTGTGTGTGTGTGTGTGTGTGTGTGTGTTTTCCTTGTTTACCTTTCTATGTCATGCTTGCATCTCATAATTGGAGGTTGAGTTTTCCATTGAGCTCTGGCTTTTTCATCAGGAAGTTATGGAAATCTGTTATATCATTTGCCTGGAAGAATACGCTCAGTCTCTCTGGGTAGGTGATCCTTTGTTGTAACTCGAGCTCTTTTGCCTTGCTGAAAATTGAATTCCACTGCCTCTGATCTTTCAGTGTAGAGGCTGCCAAATCCTGTGTGATCCTTACTGTGGTTCCTTGATATTTGAATTGCTTCTTTCTGGCCACTTGAAGTATTTTCTATTTTACCTGGTAGTTCTTGAGTTTGGCCACAACATTTTGAGGACTTTTCAATTTGGGATCTCTTTCAGCAGGTGTCTGGTGGATTCTCTCGATTTCTATTTTACTCTCAGGTTCTAGTATCTCAGGGCAGTTTTCCTTAATGAGCTCTTGAGGAATGTTGTCCAGGCTCATTTTTTCATAATGATTTTCTGGTAGGCCTATGATTCTCAGGTTATCTCTCCTGGATCTGTTTTTGAGGTCAGTTATTTTTCCATTGAGTTATTTTACCTCTTTTTCTAATTTTTCATTCTTGGTATTTTGTTTGACTAATTCTTGGTTATTCATAGAGTTATTTCTTTCAATTTGGTTGATTCTGGTTTTTAGCAAATCATTTTCCTTGGTTAGTTTTTGGAGCTCCTTTTCCATATCATACACTTTTCTTTTTAAAGAGATATTTTCTTCATTATAATGTTTTTCTAATTCTGCAATTTTGATTTTAAAAGAATTATTCATTTTGTCTTCTATCTCTCTCATTTGGTTTTCAAAGTTCCTTTTGAGCTCTCTAGGAGAGCTTTCTGTGCTTGGGACCTGTTTCCTGTTGAGGCTTCAGCTATGGGTGTGGAGTCCACATTGTCTTCCTCTGAGTTTGGTTCCTCCCTCTGAGGATAGTAGGACTCCAGAGTCTTTGTAGTCTGCTTTCTACCTATTTTGAGGCAGGGCCCTAGCCATGCCCTTCTTCTAGGTTTCCCAAGCCTTTACTGTTGAGGGTTTTGCCCTGGGGCAATAGTTACTATGTTTTCAGTGCGGGAGTGGGGGGGAGTGGGGGAAGGGGTGGGGGGCCGAGGGGATTGGAGCAGGCTGGGAGGGGCTTTTTTTTTAAAATTCTGGGCTATGGAGTGGTAGCCCCAGGAGTATTTGCTGTCCTGAACAGGGGCCCTGCATTTGGTTCTTACCTTGCTCTTTCCATTCCCAGCCCTTTGGTGAAAGGCCTGGTAGGCCCTTGTGTTTGGTGGGACGACTTGCCCCCCTTGTAGTGTCCCAGCCTGCCCCCCCAGCTTGCTCTTCTAAAGGAGAGTCTGAACAATGTAACAGAAAATTTCTCATGCAAATCAGCTAACTTCCTCTACATCTGAATTTTCTGTCCCAACAGTTTGTCACTGTTTTTACATATAATATGGTAACCTGTTAGTAAAACCCAGTTTCTTCTACACAGTCCTTCCAGTTCTCTCCCCAGTTTTATTGGTATTCCTTGCATACATATTTCTAAATCTCTAGTTTCTCCCTTCTGTAGCCTCAGTTCCCAGTTTTCACAGAGTCCTGTGCTTTTAGCCCACTCCCTTGCTAGGGAGGAATAAGGTAAATTCTCCCATCCTGGGATATCCATTTCTTGTTCTAAATCCCTTCTGCCTCCAAATAGAGGTCCAATATTTTGTGATCCTATCCTTGTTGCCAAATGTAGCACCAACACAATATTTATAGTTGCCGTTGGTGCTGTGAATATTGTGTTGGTGCTATATTAAGCTATTTGATTCTTCCTTTTATCCCACACACATGTCTTTATTTTCCCAAAAGAAGATATACACTTCTCTTTTATCTTCCCCTAGGGTAGGGTCCTCAATTTAAGGTTAAAATCCATAATCT
Source organism: Petaurus breviceps papuanus (assembly GCF_028583685.1). Lineage (NCBI taxonomy): Eukaryota > Metazoa > Chordata > Mammalia > Diprotodontia > Petauridae > Petaurus > Petaurus breviceps. The sequence goes on from NW_027186349.1 coordinate 13,231,810, forward strand.
TCTCTTGGCTGAAAATTGTTGAACAGTGAATTTGAAAATGAAGTCATTCTGTAGAGAGTTAGTAATTCAGCAAGCTCCCTGCATGTGAAAGGAGGAAGGGAAAAAGTTATCCCAAATGTGCATGCAGGATCCCATATTCAGGGGTGATTGACAGCTTGGTCAGCCTTCTTCAATACAAGACCTAGTGGTTCTATGCACATAATCTCATTTCTCTGGAGCCTCAGTTCTCTTCCCAGTAAAATGAAAGAGTTTGGATTAGATCAGTTATTTTTACACTTTTTGGTTTTAGCACCACTTTACTCTCTTAAAAATTATTGATGACACCATAGAGCTTTGGTTTATGGGTATTATATCAATGTTTCCTATATTAGAATTGAAATGAATAATTTTAATAAATCTAATCATTTCAAATAATTACATGTTTTGATAAAAGTATTTTATTGAAAGTAAATGTTTTACAAAACCAAGAAAAAAAATCAGTGAGAAGAGTGGTGTTGTTTTAACATATTTTTGCACATCTAATGTCTGCTTTAATAGAAGACAGCTGGATTCACATATCTGCTTCAGTTTTCAATCTGTCCGTATATTTTTGTGGTTGAAGTATATGTAGAAAATTTGTCCTCACACATATTTATTTAGAAATCTGAAGAGCAAATGACATCTTAGTATTATTATGAAAATAGTTTTGATCTCATGGACCCAATGAAAGAGTTTCTGGGATTACCAGTGGTAAACAGACAAAAATCTGAGAACACTGGGTAGATGAAATGATCTTAATGTTCCATCTAGCTCCATCATTGAGAGGTTATAACATGACACATGCTATGCTACTGTGCATGAGATGGTATCTTTTTTCTTTTAATTATTTCCTCTTTATCCTATTTGTAGGTTGCTTGCAATATATATTTACTTATTGTCTCCCCCATTAAAACTAAATTTCTTGAGATTAGTAACTGCCTTTTGCCTGTTTGTGTGTGTGTGTGTGTGTGTGTGTGTGTGTGTGTGTGTGTATTTCTGACACCTAGAATGGTGCTTGGCACAAAGTAGGTTCTTAATAAATGTTTGGTGACTGACAGACTAATATAGACACATATTGACTCTTTTCCTTCTGGGCTAGTGTTACCTCATTATTTGTCCTTCATCTCTAAGATTACTTGAAAACTTATTTAAAAGAGTTCATAAATCATGAGTTCCTAATAGGTTTTAATATTAGTTTTCCATGAGTTTTTATATGTTATGTCATTTCCCCTCTGTACCCTTCTGAACCCTTTGATATCTTTTTGTGTTCTTCCCTCTACTTTCAGACCATAAGACACCCCTTCTCTTTGAATACTTCATAATTTGACATAATTAATCATTTTCCCTTTTGGTTACTACTTTTCAACTTATAATATCCAATTCAACTATCTTACCAGTTTTCCCTTCCTTCTTAATTAACGGAAGTTTACTTCACTTTGTACCTCTGTCACTGCTGTACCTTAAATGTGAGTGTTACCTAAGGTTTCATTCCTGGTCATCTTCTCTTTTCATAGTTGAAATTAATGAATAAATTAAAAAAGCGTAAAGAACTTTTTTCTTTTTGGATATAACTCACTTTGCTATACACAAAGGAAACAAATCCAAAAACAAAGACATTATTTGCCCTCAAGGAGCTTACATTGTAATAGGGGCAGCAAAAGACAGAAGTGGTGGTGGTGGTGGGGAGAAATGATTAGGTCCAGAAAGTAACTAGGGTGGATATTGAGGATATTGGGGAGGAGAAGCACGCTATCCATGAATAATGGTGGAATTGATGGTGCTACAATGTGGGTTAGGTCAAAACAAAGTGGTGAGGTGATGAAGTATGAAGGTGCTGAAAAGGAGGGGGTGGGAGAAGATTTAGCAAAGTTTGGCTCGATCTTTCAGAAATAGTGTTCTGAGAGAGGAGTCACTGATCAGGAAAGCAATACTATAAGTTGAAAATTTCTACAGAAACATGTCTCTGGTGTGAGCAGTGATGTGGTATGTCCCACACAGATTTCAGCATCTTCCTTCACCCCAAACTTCTCCTTGATTCCCTATTTCTTCTGATAGCACTAGATTAGTGAGGAAGAGGGATACTTCTATGACTAGAGAGAAGAAGCAAAGATTGGCTGATAATACTGAGATATTCTGAGAAATGGAGAAAGATTTAAGGGGGCTCATTATCAAATGTCTGCAGTATTCCCAGTGAAGAAGGATACAAATGTAAGGTCCATTTTATGATTAGGATTAGTTGAGAACATAACAAGGAAGCTATAAAAATATATAAATTTCACAGTTCAAAAAGTTGGTTATAAAATATATAGACTTAAATTTTTGGATAGAATAAACAAAATTAGAAAAATAACTTGATATAACTAAGCTATTGCAATCGTGGCATGTTGATTTATGTAATTGCTCTTGACCAGGAATTATCTATTACTTCAAAAATGTCCATGCTCCCCTTTACTTATGGTCTGGAATTTAATTTTAGGTTTTCAGGATAGTCTTTTTCTCCATTACTCTGGGGTATACAATAGCTGTTCAAGGCTGGCCCAATGGCTTATAGGATGACCAGCACTATTTTGTCAAGATAGATTTCAGGAGGTTGGGTGCTATTACTGGCATGGTACTTCTGGGAATAGCTACGTAAATCTATAGGATTTTTCCTAGCCTCCTTCAAGAGGCATACTGAAGGCAGGGCACAAAACACATAGAGAATTCATGCAGGCTTAAAAGAGTAAATTCAGGTGAATCTGATTGCTAAATACTATATGTGCTACTTTTCAATGTATACCTTAGTTTTCCTAGGTTTTAATATAAAATAAGGAAATTTCTGCTTCTGAACCAACATAATTGTAATGTTTTTATTTTATGTATATATGTATATATATATACATATATATATATTTCTTCCCCAAATAAAGGCCCAAATTAAAAAAAATACATATATTTTTTTGTGTATGTATATATACACATATCTGTATATAGGTATATTTGTAAAAATACATATATTTTATACTTGTATATATGCGTACACATGTGGATATATGCATCCACATGCACATATAAAATAATAAACTTGACATTGAAACATCCTGTGACCCTGTAAGATGATCGATGAAGGAAGCACTTTATGGGATGGTGCTTGTCTTATGCTCCTACTTATATGGTTGAAGGACAGAGCAAGCAATTGACAGTTGGATGATTGATTAAGGAGGATTTTGTCTGTATGAACAATCCCTTCTCTTGGCTATTTTCACAACTTTATCAGAAAGTGTCTCCCTATATGTTTGCACCCTTGGTTTTTATGGCTGTTATATACCACAGTATAGTTACATCTAATAGCTGAACAGCTTCTCCATTAATACCTGTGTTTCTTTGGGTATAACTCAGTTGTCAAATTTTCCTCCAAGGCTGAAATGTGACACATTGTACAAGCTGTTAGCCCAGGAGCAATTTTTTAAAGGAAAAATTAATTTGACCGTTTTTAAGCTCCATAGGGGAAAAATTACATTACATGGAGGGACTCTTTAGTGTTATACTCTTGAAATTTGGGGGAGAAATGACTTTGTTATACTGAGTGATTTATGCATCTGTTATGTATTTTCTGAGAACAAAAGTAAATTAGAAGGGTTTTTTAAGCTCTTGTCCTTGATAAAACAAAATGCTATTGTACAATTTTTTCCCATAGATTGTAATTGAACAATTCCTCTTATATGCCTGTCTCTCGAACATGAAGGGGCATTTTCTTTTCACCACAAAGTTTAACAGTTAAAACCCATGGAGAACACAAATGGGAACTAATTGATGAGATACACACACATAGATACACGCACACACACAAACACACATATATAAATATAAATATATATATGTACACAATACATATATGTGTATATTATAGCAGGTCTGTGCAACACAGCCTATGGGTCACTTGTAGCCTGCCAAAGGATTTCAGGCAGCCAGCAAAAAATGTAACATCGAGGCTGCACACTCACCTGTTTGTCATGTGACCAGTTGCAACCAGCTGTTGTCAGTCTGTCTCTAACCTATCTTGCAGCCCAAAGAAGTTTAGCCTATTTTAATTTTGCCCCCTACCTCCTACCAAGTTGTGCAGGTCTGATTTATACATGTGTATATATTTATACTGTGTGTTTATATACATATAATTTATTATATTATTTTAAAAAATCAATGCTACTTCTTAATACCTCTTCCCCAAAAAAACCTCCCTTATAAGAAAGAAAACAGTAAAAACAAAGTAAACTGGTTTATTAACTATGTCTAACAGTCTGTGCAGTAATACAAAGTATACCAAGTACACCATCAAGTTATTGAGAGAGAGTAAGTCAGTTTCTAGTACCTAGTATTTATCAAGAACCATGTTAATTACCGTAGAAGCAAGCACCCCAACGTCCCCAGGGTGGCTGCCAACAACAGGTTCTTAGATCTGCTTTTCTAAAGGAAAGCAAATCAAAATGGGTTAACAATATTGCTTTAATCAATCAAAGATATCATTTACTTAGTTTAGGGGAAAAAGGTCAGGCACTCCGAACTTCAGAGTATACAGACAGAAATGTTTCAAGCAGACAGGCCTCCAACTGTCCAACCATTACATCTATACCAAATCACAGTTACCAGAGAGGAAAGCATCAACATCTGGATTTTTCAAAGCTGGGGTGGGGGGGTTGGAGGGGGTGCTCTCAATGGCTGCCCAGAGTCTCGCCTGGTCAAATCACACAACACTTCTAAAAGTGAGCCCCCAAAGAAAGTCTCCCATCAGGGATTATATAGCTTTCTCCTGGGTCAGAGAATGTAGCAACTGCCCAATCACAAAGCACCAAGGTGTGGGCATTCCTGAAAAACAAGCCTCCCACTACAGGCTCCAGGTGCACTTAACCTAGGGGTAGGGAATATCTTATGAATTTACATTCCTTTAACAAGTACTTGGCATACAAAAACAATCTAAAGACAGTCTCAGTCTTCAAAGATCTTGCAATCTAATGAGGAGAGAACAAGCAACAAATATGTACAAACAAGGTATATACAAGATGAATGGGAAATAATTGGAGACGGAATGAACTAATATTAAGAGCAGGTGAAAAGGTTTCCTGGAAAATATGGGATATTAGTTGAGCCTTAAAGGAATTCAGGGAAGACAGTAGGCAGAAATAAAGAGGGAGAACATTCTAGGTATAAGGGACAGCCAGGGAAAATTCTGGGATCTGAGAGACAGGGAGTCCTCTTTCTGGAAAAGCAAGGAGATCACTGTCACTAGATCACAGAATAACTGGGAGGGAATAAGGTTTAAGACAACTGAAAAGGTAGGATGGGGATAGGTTATGAAGGACTTTGACTGTTAGAGGATTTTGTATTTCATACTGGAGGTGATAGGCAACCATCAATGTTTTTTAAATAGGAGGGTGATATGGACAGATCTGTGTTTTACAAAAATCTATTTGGTGACTAAATGGACAATATATTGGAATAGGGAGAGACTTGAGGCAGGCAGAACAACAGATAGGCTACTGCAACAGTCCAGCCATGTAGCAGAGTGGAAGCAGCATCAAAGGATAGAGGAAGGCAAATTCAAGATATGATGAAGTTGAAATCAACAGATCTTGGCAACAGATTAGATATTGGTTATGGTGGTAGTCTGAGATAGTAAGGAGTTGAAAATGAAACCTAGATTGTAAGTCTGAGAGATTATGAAGATGGTGTTGCCCGTGGTTTGTTGGTGGTTTTCCTCTGTTCTCAAAGAGGACCAAAATGACATTACTATGTTGGAGTCAAGGTATAGCGTATCCAACTATGGCTAATCAGATGAATATGAGCTCAGAAGGCTCTACCACACATTAGGCACAAATAGTCCATATGAACACATCAAGGTAGGAACTGGAGGGTGTGTGGGGAAAGATAATGATTTCAGTTTGGGACATGTGAAGCTTAAGCTGTCTATTAGACATCCAGTTCAGGATATGTACTGTTTATCCTTTGTTCTTGAAGAGGACCAATGACATCAGAAAGGTGATGTCTTGACTTGCAAATGAATTGAATTTAAGTGAAGCAGGGCTATTCAAAGTCACCAGCCTCAACTGCAAATTGTGTCGATCTTCTCCTTCCATCATGAGGATTTGTAATTTCTATCATTATACGTTTCTTGAAGCTGTGGTAACATTCTTGAAGCTGTGGCAACATATCAATGTTTTAAAAGTTGTAAATCACTTATAATAGTGATAAGGATTCCCACACCCATATTTTCATATTGTTTAAATTCATTCTTTTGAAGATTATGTGTTCTTATCCTTTGGCCAACTGTTTAATTTTCATAAAATTGGAAAATCTCTGAGTTGGAAGATCTAATCCAAAACCTTCCTCGGTATGTGCATATCCTTTACTGTTTTTCTGACAGGTTGTTAGTCAGCCTATGTGAGAATATCTCTTTAGTGATTAGGATGTATTTCTACCATTATTTCATAAGGCAGATCACATCATATATACCCATACATATTCCATTCCATTTTTATATGAAGTTTTAATTCTTACGCTAGTTTTTCTTGTATTGAGCTCAAATCACTCTCCCTATAATTGCCATCTGTCACACAAAATAATTCAAATCTCATTTATATGTCATGACCCTTTACATATGTGAAGTCCTACCAAGACATTAAATTTTATATATTTTAAATATCCATAGAACTGAATGATTTCTTTTTTCACTAATGACCAATGTCACAGGATATAAAATAGGTTCAAGGAAACTCCCCATTCTTTTTCTCAACCTGAGCAAAGTAATTATATTGTCCTTGCATATTATTTAAATTCAACATAGAAAAAACATCCCCAAATAGAATTATTGATAATTGGAAATTAAACAGTAATTACAACTTTTCTTCCCCCAAATGAAATTACATAAATGATTAGTATAGATTCTAAACTTCCCAAGGTCATTTCCATCAAAACATGTGGAAGCACTGGTAGCAATGTGCTCTTACTCTTCCCATTTTTATAAAGTAATGTCAGACAAAAATAATGAAGAAAAGAATGAAAAACAGAGATGTAAGTAGAAATGTTTGCTATTTGGTACCAGAAGCCAGGGAAGTGCCTTTATTTGGGGGTCAGAGAAAAACAGAGCAACCCCAGGAAAATACTGGAAAGTGGGAAGGAGCACACTTAATATGAATAATATATTAAGTTTTAATATTGGCAACTAGATAGAGAAGTGGATAGAGTGCAAGATAGATTACTTCCTAAAATCAGGAGGACTTTGAGTTCAAATTTGACCTCATATACTTATTAGGTACCTGTCCCTGGATAAGTCACTTAACCAGTATCTGTTTCAGATTCTTCATCTGTAAAAATAATAAAGTAACTTCCTACCAGGGTTGTTGTGAGGATAAAATGAGACAAAATGAGATATTTATAAAGTGTTTTGTAAACCTTAAATAATTATGGAAATACAAGTTACATTGATAGTCATTATCATCATCCAAGAAGCCTACCTATTATATCATTGGAACTATATTAGTCAATCTATATAAAAAATAAAACAACAGAAAAACAGTCTTGTCTTTAAGGAAATTTTCTTTTAGTGGGAGATGTAACATACAAATAGATGAATAAATGTTTGACCAATTTTGCCTCCATGACATCTTTCATATTGATCCTCTACTTCACTTAGATGACAATAACATTATTCTACGGTCTCATCTCACCTTTGACCTTGTTTCTATTTTGCATATGTCATTATATACAAATGTAGTCATTTCAGAGTTAGAACATGTGTGCCGAGAGTTCAGAGACTAAATTTTATGTATCCCTGGTGTTACTTTTGAACTTGACATAAAGTATCCACTTAATCAATGTTTGTTAATAGATTGTTTGACTTATTTATTGATTGAAGAAGCAATTCAGGAAGTCACTGTGGTGGTGAACCACTCTGACTGGAAGTACGGTGTTACCTTGAATAAAATTAGGGAAGTTTAAAAAGCACAGTTTTGGTAGAGGGGAAAGACCAGGGTAGAAGACAATGAAGTCTATGTAGGATATATTGAGTTTGAGATACTTATGGAATATTTCGGTCAAGATGTCCAATAGTCAGCTCGTGATATAGGACTGAAGTTCATGAGGGGAAATAAGACTTGTTTCAAGACTTTGAAGTCATCTGCAATGAAATGGTAATTCAACATATGAGAGTTAGTGAAATCATCAAGAGAGAGAGTAGAGAAAGAAAAGTAAGGGGGCCCAGAAAAGAGTCTTGGGGAATTGGAGGAAGTCAACTGAGTTGGAGAATTAATTGGATGATTCATCAATGAGATTCATTTGACAAATGATTACTGAAGCCTGGAACTTAGTTATGTGTGTATTAATAAAACACCTTTTCTGAGACTCTGGAATGCATCATTACACCTGTGATATTATCTCTAAGGGCTGGAAAAATAATTCTTAAGAACAGAACATTGCATTGCAATGGATCCCCTCATTAAAATCAGGTTATTATCATGTTGCTATTCCATGATATTTTAAATTGTTTTCTTAATGGTTTTGACACTACAATAATTAGAGCAAATTATATACTTCAGTGACTAATTTAATTTTTTGCCAAAGACATTTTAAAGTTTAACCATTCCTGAATTACCCAAACCTTCCAATATCTTTTAGTGTTTTCATTTACAGTCTACATGACAAGTATTTTGTGCCCCTGATATTTCTTGACATAATGTTTAGTTTATTAATTTGACATAAAGTAGATAGAATTTATCACAATCACAAACATTTACAAGTGGATATGTGTAGTAAGTAAATAATCATTGAAAACTTCATTTTGATGATAAATGAAATGTAATTAAAGCAATAAGTTTTGTAATTGAGTGCATTTGTGTTTTAAAATACTACATACATTTGCATGTAAAATTTCTATCATGAAATATGTATGTATGAATTTCTATCCATTCACATTTATCTATCTATCTAATATAATCTATCTATTTTCAAATACCAAAATGTATCTGTGATATTATTGATTCAGGAGTTCTCTCTGTTGATGCAGATCAACATTACCTCCAAATGCAATAAAACTCTGTCCCATGTTCTCCCCAGTGTTTGTTACCTATCTCAGGTGCTGGAAGACTTCCTTAATTTGTTCCAACAATTAAAAAAGTAACAGTGGATAGCACTCTAGCTATTCACTTCTCAGCCCCAACTTTTGCCATGTGACTAGTCTATATTCTCCTGCTATCATATAGTCCCTTGGTGCGTATACTTCAGAATTACTCATTGGTTATTTGTTACAGCCTGCTTATGCTCAACAAGCTCTTCTCCAATTTTCTCACTGTAATCTTCATAGGCAGTGTTCCATATCTAAATGACATATAGCAATACCAGTAAAATGTTAGTATTGAAAAGATGGACTTTGTCCTCCTCCCTCCTCCTCCACTTGCTTCTCCTCTTTCCTCTCCTCCCCTTCTACCTTTTCCCCTCCCCTCTCTCTTCCTCTTCATTCTTTCTTTCATTTTCCTCCTCCTCATCCTCCTGCTTCTCTTCTTCCTCCTGCTGCTTCTTTTCTACTCCCCCTCTTCTACTGCTTCCACCTTGTTCATCCCTCCTCTTCCTCCCCTTCTCCAACTCTTCTTTCCTTTACAATTAAATATCTATTTGGTTACCTATTAGTTAGAATATTTAATATTTTCAAAGGTGTTCTTTAATTTCTTTTGTTTTGCTAGTGGTGTAGGCATATAATTATGAATAACAGGTTCTGATTATTCTTTTTATTTATTCTGCTTTTGTTGCAAATTTACAGCAATTATTTTTTCCTTATTTAGTATTTTATCTTCCTCCTGTTATATGTACAGCAATTATTTGCTGTGTCATTTATTTTAGTTTATTTTCTGCCATATTCTTTAGAAACGGGTTGGTTAAGACTTTTCCAATTTGTTTTTGTTTTTCAAAGAACCGGAGTGTAGTTGATCATTTGTATAACTTTTTTACTTCCAGTATGTCTTTCCCCTACTCTAATTTTCAATGCCTCCTTATTTGTATGGTTTTTGGGTTTGTCAACTTTTTAAAATGTATATTCAGTTAATTACCCCCTCTCATTTTCTAATATATTAATGTACATTTTGAAGGTTATAACTTTTCTCTTGAGGAACACTTTAGCTGCATCTGATAAATATTGGTATATTACATTATGATTCTCTTTCACATAATTATAAATGTTTCTATAATTTGTCCTTTGATCCTCTCATTATTTATGGTTTCATTGTTAATTCTCCATTTTGTTTTGTGTCTTTGTTTGTGCCCCTTGAAATGATTATTTTTATTGCATTATGCTCTTTAAAGGATGTGTTTACTATTTCAGTATTTTTTAACATTTTTTTTTTTGCAATTCCTATGTGAACTAAAGCATAGCAAATTTTTGTAAAAGTTCCATATGGTATTGGGAAATATTTATACCAGTCCTATTCAGAATATGTTATAAATCATTTAGTTTTAGTTACTCTAGGCATTTGTTCAAGTCCATATTTTTAATTTTTAATGTTTGTTAGATTTACCCAAAACTGAGAGAGGGACATTAAATTCTCCTTACATTGTTGTATTTCTGTTTATGGATTCTTGCAATTATTAAGTTTTTGTTTTTACCAACTTGTCTCCATATCTCAGCTTCCCTGGCTTTCATAAAGTTTCTGCTAAAATTCTACCTTCTTCAAGAAGCCTCTCCAGGTCCCTTCAGTACTTCTCTCTGCTGATTATCTTCACTTTACTCTGCAGTACATATATACATATGTATTATACATACACACATGTATGTATGTATGTTTATAAGTCTTGATTGTACATAGTTATTTGGATGTTGATTTAGGAATTTTTTTCTCTTTAAATACAGAAATTTGGTTCTTTATTTTATTTTTTGCCTTTTGGAGGGCAATTGGGGTTAAGTGACTTGCCCAAGGTTACATGGCTAATGTGTGTGTGTGTGTGTGGGGGGGGTGTTAAGTGTCTGAGGCCTGAACCCAACTCAGGTCCTCCTGACTCTGGGGCTGGCACTTTACTCACTGCGCCACCTAGCCGCCCCTGCTTCTTTATTTTTGCAAATCTACTTAAGGCACCTCTCTTCCCACAAGATCTCTTCCTTTCCCTCACAAAAGCTCCTTCCCATTTGTGACCACTTTTCCTAGTTTGGGAGTTTGATTAATTCATTCATTCCTTTTTCTTTCTTCATTTTATCTGGTTCTCTAACTTTTCCCTTATTTTTCCTCTTTCAGTTAAGTTTTTAAATAAAACTTTTTCTCCTTTTGATCATTAGTTTTTTTTAAATTTCTGTACCTTTTTCTAAAAATAGTTTCTTTTACCATTCTGTTCATTAACACTCAACTTTGTTTATCCTAAATATGTCCTTTCACTTATTTATTCTTTCTCTAGTCACTTTATTTCATAGGGAATTAAAACTGTTAAGGGGCCTATTTGGGAGCTCTTCTTCTAAATAGTCTCTATGTAATTGCTTTGTAGATCTCCGCAGGACTCACAACACCTTTTTTTCTATTGTGTCTCACTCTTAGAAGTATCAGTTTTTGTTAGAGTTATAGAATATAGAATTTTGCCTCATTTTAGAAATTTACCATTGTATTATGCAATCCTCCTCCTGATCATTTTCACCCATGTCCTATGACATGATCTCTTGTCTGATTCTCTCCCACATCTGCTCGTGACTCTCCCCAAGAATCCTGATTCTCCCAGGCATAATGATGTCTTAAGAAGTACTACAGAAGTAGTGATATCTCTGAACAGTAAAACCATGTAGATTATACCCCTTGTAAGGTCTCTTTCTCCCATTGCAGAATCTATCTCTCCCTGCATGGGAGTGTTATTCAGTGGTTCTCCTCCACCATCAAATAAAGATTTTGCTTTTGTCTGTCCAACTTCCCCTTTAGCATCTCATTGTCCCATTATTCCTCTTCTTCCTGAGAAAGTACCAGGATTTTTTTCCCCCATTGACTCTTTTATTGCCTATCCATCTTCTTTCATTGTTGATTAAGCTCAGATTTTCAGAGTATATCCCTTTTGTATTACCTCCTGAGCTTCTTTTCTCTTTGAATTATATTATTATGCTTCTTTATTCATTCTCTTATAGACAAATACAATTATTTTACCTCTTGTGCTTAATTTGTAGTTTGGGCTTTTTTGGCGAGTACATAGTTGTTGGAAAAAAAAATCTTGTCCATCAATTTATTTGTCATATGACCCAGAAGCAACTTTAATTTAGATTTGAAAAATAATTAAGCCTCTTGGTGACATTTCTGTGTACCCCCATTATTCTCTTCCAACAAATTTCATTTCCCTTCCCCACTGGAATTGTTTCCTTTTGTCTTAAGAAAAATTGCCACCAATGGGGGTGCACTTTATTCCTTCTGATAACTCTGGGCTATCTAGACACCACCCATGATGAAGGAGCAGGAAAAATGTCACCAAGAGTGAATAGAACTAGGAGAACAATTTATACAATAATAACACTTTAAAAACAAATATCTTCAAAAGTTGTAAGAAATATGATCACTACTCTAGACATGGAGGTAATGGATTTAGGATACAAAATGAGACACATTTGTATACAGACACTGAGGGAACTTGTTTTACTTGACTATGCATATTTCTTATAAGAATGGTACTTTTGTTTTATTTTCAATGGAGTGGGGTTAGGAGGGTGACAATATAGATTTCTGTTAATTAAAGAAACCCAGAAAGGTAGAAGTTGTCAAAGATGAAGTCACTGCCATATTACTTCTACTTACTTGTTTTCCTTTTTTCTTTTTTATAAGATATATTTTACAGAGCTTGAGATATCTGTAACTGTATGTAAAGTGAAAACATATCCATAAAAACTGAAAGAAAAAAAAACAGTTTAGTTTTAGGCTTATGCTTAGACTCTTCCCAAAGGGCAAGGTAGAAAGATACTCAATGTATAATGTGGATCAGGTAAAATCACTTATGTATTCCTTTCACAGAAAAGAAATGAAAAGAAATACTAATCAGAAAATGCAAACGGGAATTGGCTAAAAGGTTTTGAAAAATCAATGACTTCCCTTATATAGGACTCATACCTTCCTCATTTGTAGATCAAAACACAAAGTAATTCATGTGAGGTATATGAATAGGCATTTTTATATTTCATTTTGACTCTGCATTGACCCCTCAAAGTCCGTGTCTATTGACACTCAGGCTGGGACTTGGGCTTGTCCTCTTAATGGGTTTGTTCTCTGTAATAGAGAAATCTCTTTGCTAGCAAATGAGAAAAATTAATATCGTGCTATATCATTTGAATAATTAATATTATTCTGTAATCCATCCTTTCCCCCATTTTGTCAAAATTCTATTTCTTAGCCTAACTCAAAAGTAGAGTATTCCCAAAGGCTGAGAAATGTGACCTCACTCCAACCCCACTCCCCCAGCCAAAGTATCTGCTTGTTAACCAGTTTAAAGTGGAACCTTCACTTTGTTTACAAATAAACAAAGTATCCCCTTGGGCTAGGCACCTCCCCAAGAGAAGAGTTTCTTGTCTCTCTCCTGTCCTTGCCTTTTTCCTCATCGAAGTTAGGGGTGACTTGGCATTCAAGGGGAAGGGTACAGGGCAAGGGGTTAGGATCTGACTGGAGTGGTTTTGTTTTCTAGCCAAGAATACTAGAGGCAATTGTTTCCCATCAAGCAATTAATATTCCTTAATTTCCTTAGAGGAGTTTGATCATCCACACCTGAAAGCCAACACACCTGCTAATAGGATCACCTTACCTTTATAGGGGAGTGGGTCCAAATGATATACTACTGTCAGGTCAATCAGAAGGAAAACACACCCTTTTTAAAAAAACCTGTCAGTCACACTCAAGATCTTTAATCGTTGAGAGAAAGGTCATAAACCGACTTCCTTAGTAACTGCTAGCCTAACCAATAAATTGATCATGCTCAGTCTTTTGTTGAGGTGCCATCATGACCCATTTTACTAACAGGTTATTCATTGTTATTATTAAAATGATATCTTCCTCTGGAGAGAGTTGTGTCTTTGCTGCCATTTTATTCACCACACAGTCAGTCATATCTGCCTCATATGGCAGTAATATCATCCATCATCAAATTGTACTTGGAGCCTGACCAACTTAGCAGGATCTGTCAGAACTTGTCTTCCATTGGCATAGTACTGAAGAACTCAAGACCATTTCAATATCATGATAAGTTATTGTAATAAGAGTTGTTTAGGAATTGGTGCCATTTCTATACTTTCACTGTTTCCATAAACATTTATTTTGTAAAAAAGAAGTTTGTATTCATAGATTACAAAGGATCACAAATTTGCACGTAGAAGAGATCTCCATGTCATCTAACCCATCCCCCTCATTTTGCAGATCAATATATGGAAGCCCACAGAGGTCTAAGGCAGTAAGCCTCAGACTGCGATTTGATGTGAATAAAGGTTTGTATTAAGATACAGAGTGGTGTAATGGAAAAAGTGTTGGAGTGGAGAAAATCTGAGTTCAAATCTTTTCTCTGAAACTTGTTAATAATTTGGCTGTAGGAGAGCCATTTAACCAACCTGAGCCTCAGATACATCATCTGTAAAATGAGTGTGATAATATCTGCATCACAAGATTGCTCTGAGATATATGAATTTGTTAAAAAAAAAAACACTCTTCAAACCTTAACATGCTACATAAATTTCAGTGAGGATCATATGAAGATTCAACATAATGTCTTCTTGGCCACAAAATGCACATATTAGCTTGTGAGGACAGTTGGTATCACTTGATCTCATTGTTAAGCATGGTGCTTATCAGCACAGTCCACCCACTATACCGGCAGCTTCCCAGATCTCACACTATGTTTGCTTACAGGTTAAATAGAAATTGTTTTATTTGAGTTTGCCAAATTTTTATTCTTTTCAGTTCGGTAAATGCTGATACTATAATAGAGAAACTTATTTCAATGGAACCAAACTCCTGACCAGCTGTCAGCTCTCCAAAACGTGTAACAAAACCCAGAATGTCTTCTGTGCTTGGCTGGTTTTCTGATGGATTGGGTTGTCCCCATGAAAAGCCAAGGTACATGGTTTTCACATGGCGCTGAGAGTCATCTATCATTCCAGATGAATAAAGCCTGCAGTCATCAGCAGCATTTGGGAAAGGAATAACTCCCAGGAAAGCCATGGCCAACTGTCAGATCAGTAAGGGACATTATCTGATAATGACAGCAGTGGCCATGAGGGGAAATATCTTTATGGTAATAAGCCATAAACACTGGGAAATGACTTGCTGTCCAATTCAGCATATTTCAGATTAGCTTGTAAGTCTTTAACAAGCACATGCTGAGCATGGGATCCCTTTGAACTCAGTAGTAAGATTTATTAATCCTAGAGTTTAAATACTGGTCGTTTAAGAAATTGAATAAAATCACCAACATTTTCCCAAAGAGGGCTAAATTACTCATGGTAGCATCTGTACTAGAAACATCTGTGTACCATCCACATGCCTGGGATCCACATCACATTTTCTGAGCATTTCTTTGTTGTGCCATGGTTTTGTTCTTTCCCATCTCACCTAGCAGGGATTATGTTAGGCCACTCTCAGAAGCAAATTTTAATAAATGAACTATTGTTGTTACTCAGATTATTATGCATTTTTACCCAGGACATTATTTCTTATTTCACATTATTTTAAATTGTTTGTTTTCCTGTCACCAACTCTTGTTGTTTACTTTAATGAACCTATGATTTCATTGATGTAACTTCTCCACTATCACATATTTCAACAGTTGCACACTTTGTCTTTGTGATTCTTGTCCATGCCTTGCATATATCCTCCTGAGTGGTCTTGTTTGGTTCTTTTTAATATCTTAGGCATGTCAATGAATCATGAAGGATATGCTACTGTTGCTTCTCATTGTTGTTATTTGATTGGTTTACTTCCTTTTAATATCTTTAATAATTGTAATCTTTAATGCTATCTCTTTTGTTAGTATGTTACTTATCAATATCCATTGTATGTCTTTCTGTTACCATTTGTATTACTTGAAATTTTTATTCTTCCTTACATTGTGATGCTCTATAGTTAATACCTACATATGATCAGATCATTGAAAAAAATATTGATGCTAGAGGTATGGTCTGTGATGTAGTTTGTAGTTTTGGATCATTGAAAACATGGTAATTTTCCAAATGTGTCCTATTCTGAGCTTTCACAATTATAAGCTGACCCATTTTCCTTTATCAGTGCTTGTCCAAAATTCATCTATCATCTGTCTGTCTGTCTGTCTGTCTATCTATCTACCTATTCATCTAGTTTATATTTGATTATAACTACCGATTGTGTCAAACCCTGAAATGTAATACAGCCTTCTCAGGGAAATACACAGAAAAAAATGATTGTTGTAATTGTGAAAATTGAGAAGACAAGATCAGTCAATAAACAATTTTTAATATTTACTATGTGCCACACACTATGCTAAGTACTGGGGATACAATGAAAGGTAAAAGATAGTTCTTGCTTTCAAGGACTTTATGCAAAAAAATATGTACAATCAAGTTATATACAGGATAAAATCAGAAATAATCAACAGAAGGAAGGCACTAGAATTAAGGGGTATCTGGAAAGACTTCCAAAAGAAAATGGGATTTTAGTTGGGATTTGAAAGAAACAAACCAGGGAAGACAGGAAGTAGAGATGATGTGGGAGATCAATTCCAAGCATGAGAGACAGTGGGTAAAAATGCTCAAAGTCAGGGTCCTAGAGTTTCTCATCCAAGGAAGAGGAAGGACAATGTCAGGGGATCACAAATGCAAAAGAACCTGGGTTTACAAATTTAATTAGGTCTGAGATTCTGTTTTTCATGCAATTTGTTCATATTGCAAAGTGAATTTTCCCATAGGAAATAACATAAAGTCTGATGATAGGTGCCACATCCACCAAAATATTCATATAAATAATTATTTATAATTTTAAGTACATTTTTTTGTCCCTAATGCACCTGAAATACGATAGCAATGATTAGTACACAGTATAAATTGAAAACAAAACAAATTAACCTGCACTTTATCTTTGAGAAAAGTTGTGGCTGGTGTGAGAGAGATGAGAGGGAGGAGGGAGTGGAGGTAGGAGGAAGTTGAGTAGGGAATTGAAGGACTCACCAATGGAATCAGGGTATAAGGACCTGTGAGAGAGGTTGTGACTAGGACTGGAGTGGGAGAGAGGGAAGGGCCTAGGCCTTGGGGGAGCAGGAGGTAAGTTACTTCTGCTGCTGGCACTCACAACCACCTCCAGTGGGCGTGGCCAGAATGTCAGGTAGAGGCCAAGAGCCTGGGATACCTGGCTGCCTCCTCCCCTCCCCCCCCTCCCTCCCCCCCCCCCCCCCCCCCCCCCGTGGTCCTGAACCCCCAGGCCAGTTGCTGCCACCCACACTTCCTACCCTTGAGAAGCCAAATGATCTCAAGATGAGTTTAAGTAGCAAGTATATGAAGCTGAGAGTGGAGGGCTCACTCCACTAGACCAGGCTGCAGACCCTGATCAAGTAGGATACCATACTGAAAGCTATGCTTAGTGGCGGCATCGAGGTGCTCACAAACTCTGAAGACTGGGTGCTGACTGACAGGAGTGGTCATCATTTTGGGACTATCCTGAACTACCTTCAGGATGGGTTAGTGCCTCTTCCAGAGGGCCCTCAGGAGCTGGGTAAGCTGTTGGGTGAGATATGATACCAACTGGTGCAGAGGCAAGTTGAGGATTGTTGGCTCTACAGCAAAGGAGTGAGAGCCTTTCCCCACTCTGTCATATTCCCAAGGTGACAGCTCCATTTTAATAGCAGCAACTTCCACCTAGCACCACTAAGCCAGTGATGAAGCAAACACGATGTTCATACTAGGAATTTTTTTCATCCTGCAAGACAAATTTTGTGAAAAATTTTTCCTCATCCAGGGAAGTATACATAAACCAGGTTACTCATAAACAGAGGTTCTACTGTACATGGAGGTGTAGAAAGATTGGAAAGGGAGAGGGACATATTATGAAGGATTTTGAATACCAAATAAAGGATTTTATATTTGATTCTGGAGGTGTTAGAGAAGCACTGCAGTTTATTGAATAGAATAGTGATATGGTCAAACCTGTACTTTAGGGAGATCACTTTGACAGCTGAGTGGGGGATGAACAGGAATTGGGAGTTACTTGTGGCAGGTAGACCAAATAGTAGACTATTGCAAGGCATTAGGTGATGAGGGCCTGTAACAGGGTGGTAACCATGTCAGAGGATAAAAGGGGGTGTATGTAAGAGATGTACAAAGGTAGAATCAATAAGTCTTGGCAATAAATTGGATATAGGGAGTGAAAGGAAGTGGGAAAACTATGGCATGCCACTGCAGAGAAATACTGGCATTTCTCTCTCTCTCTCTCTCTCTCTCTCTCTCTCTCTCTCTCTCTCTCT
>NW_027186349.1:13250272-13264049 GCF_028583685.1 Petaurus breviceps papuanus
TCTCTCTCTCTCTCTCTCTCTCTCTCTCTCTCTCTCTCTCTCTCTCTCTGTCTCTCTCTCTCTGTCTCTCTCTTTCCCTCTCCTTCCTCCTCCTCCTCTCTCCCTCCTTCTCCTATCTGCTGCATATGAAATGTTTTTATCACTAATACCATAAAGTTATGCAAATTTCTGTCATATGATTTTTACAAAAAAAGCAAAAAAAAATTGTTCAGTAATGAGTATTGCCATTAAGTGAGGTCTAAAAGACTAAGGCATATGCTTACCTAAGGCACATGCCAATATTACAGAATCAAAAGAACTCTTTATTAATGATTATATATATACATACACATATGCACCCACATATATGTATTATAAAATGTTTTTAGAAATAAGCATTTTTAATCCATCTTATTTTTTTCTGATGCAAATAGTTCAAACATCTCCCCTTCATTACTGTGGTTTCACTAAAAGATTTAGCTCAGTTTCAGGGTTTGATGCAGTTTGTAAAATGTCATATCCAAATAGGAGCATTTGGAGACCATTTTCATCAATAGGGAATTCATTTGCTTCCATGAAACTGGCATACATTTTCAAGGAGCATATGCCTTCCTCATTTACATCTCATATAATGTCAATTTCCAGCAAATTTTTGATCAAAGTTATTTTGAGACTGACATCTGTCATGGAATTTTGTATAATTTTAATGTATGCATACGAAAAAACATTGAGGAGGGACTTCAAGTTATCATTTTGTCATAATGAATTAAATACATATAAAAAGTTAATAAAAATAAGTTAAATGTATTTTACATTATCTATACATCTTAGTTAATTGTGTATGACTGTAAGGATCTCCACTGTTATAGAAAAATCATCTATGAAATTCTCCTGTTATTTTCCATACATTTACTTGGAATATATCCATCAAATATCAATGTATCATCCATCTGAAAGATTTTATAGAGATACATAAACAAACATATATGTTGACACATGCTGTCTTTTTTGGCATCTGAAGGGAAGCTCTTTGTATAATGTTCATTCTTTTAAAATCTTCATTGTTTTTAAAAATATATATATTAAGAAACTGATCCCTTTAAAGCTTTATTATTCCAAAAGAGATTCTTTTGTGCATATTTGGATCAAACTAGACCTCTATTTATAATATTCTTTTTTTCCACTTTTTAAAAAAATTTACAATATTCTTTAGTGTCATTGCCACATTGCACATATTTTATTGGTGTGGCAGTGTCTCAGTGAAGTGATTCCACTATTTTTCACCAAGGAGATCAGCTTAATTTAAGGATTTGGTAGATCAGCTCATTTGATCCTTGTTTCTTATCTTTCTTTCATCCTTATATCTAAATGTTCTTGGGACGATATGATTTGGCCTGATCTCCCAATATAAAGCCTTTTTTTTTTACTCCATTGCCTTTCAATATTTTTGAAACAGAGATACTTACCATCTTTTCTTCCCTTTTGTTGTACTTTACAAATATCTTTTGCTACAAACAAAAATGGTATTGTCCTTTGTTGTCATAAAGCCTTTACAATGTACAGAGCCTCCTTAATCGTATGCATGGCTTTATTGCAAGAGGAATATTTTTTTAAAGCTTACAATAATCTTAATTAAACTTTAAAAATATTTTACAAGCCCAGAACTGAAGGAGTGATCCTGCTGGAATTGCAATATTGCTCAGCACTTTTAAGCATCCCAAATTGCTACTGGACAAAAAAGTCCCACCATCTTTTTTAATACCAGTCCTCTTCTGGTAATTCTATATGGCTGTGAGCCTACAACATCATAGCCTCTGACATATTAATAATGATGATTCCCCTGAAGAAAGATCTATTAACTAAATCACTTAGGAAATACATAATTAGAAAAGTGGATGGGTCAGTAATATCTTGAAAATGAGGGATAAGAGAGACAGTACAAGGGCTGAAGTTGTGCTCAATGTTCAAAGATCTAGAGGAAGGCCTATGGTGTCATGGGACAGTTGTCTTCGGAGGATTTGTGAGAGGAAAAAGACAAGAACTGTTGAGGATGATTTCTATTGTGGCAGAGCCTAAGACACATATGTGAGATAACAAAGCAATTGAAACATTGAAATATGTTTTTATCAATTCGACAATTCCTATGCAAGGATACACAAAACAATCAGTGTTAGAAGACCACTAGAGAGAGGTTTAAGGTACCTGAATTATACTTTCAAAGAATCACCAAATTCTAGAGTTGCAAAGGAAATCAGTGAGCCAGTAGTCTTAACTCAATTCTCACTTTGCAATTCTTTGTATAGAGAATACAAGTTAGTAAAAATATAGAGAACTGCATCTTTTTAACCTCTTTCTTTGGTCACAGTGACAAAGTAAAATAGTGTGTATCTTTGTGGGGCTCCTGAAATAATCATTTAGTCAATACCTCTTTTTTTTGTTCACACCAGACAGCCAAAATCTACTTTCAGGATCAAATTAATTTATTTGTAAGTGAACCCTTTTGTATTCCTGGGAAAAAAAAAGTTAATTCACTGGTGTTTCCACAGGAAGCTATACCTTGTCATGATGTTGGCATTCTTGTTGAATGTGTAGGGAGGGGAGGAGAGAGTTACTCAAACTTAGTGATTACTGCATTTAATACAAGATTTGGGTTAACTGAACTAAAAAAAGAAAATTATCCAAGTCTTACTAAAGAAAAGACAAGGACAATGAAAATTACAGTATTCTATGTGATCTTTTATTTGATGATAAGTTTTGATGATATCTTTTATTTTAATGTTTTCTACACAACTTTTGTTTTCCTCAAGAGTGTAAACCTGTTATTTAACGGCTTCAATTTTAAATCCCTGAAGGGACCCCAGCTGAGAATTGGAATAGGGAAATCATTTTTCTCTTCTAAAGGACAGAGCTATAGTGGTAGCATCATTTGGGCTTGAACAGGAAATACTCAGGCTTTATTTAGTTTAATTTTTAAGTTTTGAGGGAAAATTCCTGTGTACTCTTTTCTCTTAGCAAGTCCATTAGTTACTATGGAAACAATTGTATTGATATAAGCAGAGTTTGCAGAGACATGCATAAGTATAATATAAACTTAATTTATGCTCTGATTTGAAATATATACCCTTGTTGCAAAGGAAGGAATTTGTGTGTTAGCTATCACCACATATTACTCTAGGGAAAAGAAAAGTTTGAACATTAGATATCTAGATATTTAGATGTTCACAGTGAATAGAACATTGAGGGACCACATAAGGGAATTATTCTCACAGTTTTGAAAATCACATATATTTTAACTTTCTTTATGCTATACCAGGTTTGGTATCTTAAACTAACTATGCATTTCTTTACCTGCCAGCCCTGGAGGTTTAGCTTGTGCTCTAAAAACTGACCATATCTTCTCAAGCATCATTCGTAGCAAATCTGTAAAAATTAGACATTGTTGTCCCTCACAATTCTTCTGTGGTCACTGAAGAAATAATGGAAGCCAGCTCGCTCTGCTACGGCTGCCTTGGCCATTGAGCCTGGCAGAGAAATAAATCAATTTATTAGGAAATTAAGCAGTCCTGATTAGAAAATTGTTCTTATAAAGAACCTGCAAAGTGGCAAGATGTGTTTGTCTGTGTATGTGTGTGTGTGTGTGTGTGTGTGTGTGCGCGCACGTGTGTTTAGGAAGAGGGGATGAGAAAGGAAGCAAGTGGGGAAAGGCAGGATTTACTCACTTTACAACCAGAAACGCACCTGGGAAACTGCAGATAAATCAGGAGGCTACATAACAGCTACAACAGGGCACAATTCTAGGTCAGTTTCCATTTCATTAACTTACAGAAAGAAGTTTGCAGAAACTTTAATTTAGATAATGCCTTTGATGATGTCTTACATTCTTGCTTTTCCCCCTACTCCTACTTCTATATTAGACTCTCCTCTCTTGATCACCTTTGCTTATTCTGGCTAAAATAGTAATACAAAACATTTACATTAATCAGGATTTGAGGAGCTAGAATTTATAAGAATGGCTGAATATGGCCTAGAAAATAGAAAAAGAATAAAAGCTAATATGAAGTCAATAATAAAGTGTCTAAGATAATACTTGATCAGCAATTCTAACCAGACATCCTTAACTACAAGAAAGTCGTCCATACTAATGAGGAGGCCTTTTGAAGCAGGAAATGAACTGCTTCTCTACTAATCTCCAGATCTGAGAAAAAAAAAAAAAGATGTTGTTATTCTAGACCAGAATTTTTTATTTAAATGCTTTTTAATGAAGTTTCTTTTCTAATAAGAAATAGGTCAGCCAAATCAAGAAAAGTGCGTAGCATCAAATATAAATATAATAACATAATACTGAAAAAGGAAACACATTAGAATTCCAAGACTGTCCTACAAAACACACAAGCAATATTTCAAACAAATTGCACTCCATTAGTGTTGAGGAATGCATCTTTGCCCATTTGTAATATTTTAAAAGGGCTAAATGTATCACCCCCAAATTCCAGATTTCAGAGACTTGGAGTGTTTGTACCAATAGGTATTTTTGTTTATAAATTATTATTATTATTATTTTGCTTTTTAGAGGGCAATTGGGGTTAAGTGACTTGCCCAAGGTCCCACAGCTAGTTTTTGTGTTAATTGTCTGAGATCGGACTTGAAGCCAGGTCCTCCTGACTCCAGGCCTGGTGCTCTATTCACTGTGCCACCCAGCCACCCTGATAAATTATTTTATGCTGGGTGCACACTATACTTAAATTTAATTTCATAATCTGTAGAGACTAAATCAATGAGAGACAAAAAAACCTAAATTCAAACATCTAACAAAAGATATTTAGTGACTGGCATAGATTTCTGGGTCTTTGCCCATAGAGATATACTCTGATCACCACAACACACCCCATGGGGATGGATATTGTCTTAGGTTCAAAGACCTAAATTTTCTTCTCAGCACTGATTTTTACAGTGTAGCCAAGACATTGAGCTAGCTCACTCATGGAGAAAATATAGCCCACAGAATCCATGGAGGATATATGTTCCCATGTTCTGTCTCCCTCTGGGTTGGTTTACTTAACTAATCTGTACTTATTCTGGTAGGTCTACAGACTTTCCCAGAGTTGGTAGCTGACCATGACTACGTTAAAAGGACTCTATTTCAGGCCCCTAGAGTCAATCCTGATATTGGGGAGATACAATCCTACTAGTCATCAGGAAACTTTGCTATATGCCAGGTACTTCGATAGTTTCCACTGGATATTGTGAACCCTGCCTGATATGCTTGCCATTTATACAAAAGTCATCATGATTAAGAAAGCCTTTTAAAAAATTTGAGCTTAAAGGCCCTCTAAGAGGGCCTTTTCCATACATACAACAGTCCAGAAAAAATTATACATAAAAACATGAACCTCTATTTCAAATAGCTTGTTTTAAAATAATAAATTCCATGTTACTTTCAAACCATCATGCTTTTGTGAATTTCCTTCTTTCTTTCTATTTAAAAGTGTTTCAATGCGTCCATTGGCATCAGGATTGCTCGCCCTCTTCACCAAGTTCTCAAATTATAAAGCAAGAGACAGAAATGAAGCAAATCCTTGTAATAAATAATCACAGTCAAGTTAGAGGAATCCATACGTCTTTATTTTGTTAAAGTCTCATTACAGAGAGTCCACCAGCTTTGTATCAGCAACTTGACAAAATGCTTCCTCATCACCATCTTGTAGGACTTTTAGGAGAAGCTCATGAATTTCTACAAAGTCAGTATTAAAGAGGTTGCAAGCTGAAAAGGCACCCCTCTTTAGGAAGAAGCACTGATGAATTGTGGGCATGCCTCCAAAAGTAAATCAGTCCATTTAGCAAATGTGGGAGCCAATAATTGAAACTGTTATTTAAGAAATCTATTTCCTTGTTCAATGAGGCATATTACCTGAAGGTGATAAATAATATTAAAAAAGCAAATAATATTGCTAGACTCAGCCCCACCCTGAATAGTGCTGGATGCAAAGTGGACCAAAGATAATGAAGACTGAATGATCATAAAAAGGAGACTACCCACAGAATTTTTCTTTTTAGTCAAAGGAGTATTTAAGTATTAATAAATACTATCCAAATAGTAATTTGCATCATCAAATTTCCACTGCTGATCTTGACCCTTTTGATGGAAAATATTAAAATTCCAGGCTCCCAATTATCCAGAAAGGCCAAAGTATTAACCAAAACATCCATATAAATGATGACCCTCCATTTCCCCTTGCACCTGGAATTCCCACAAGCTATTTAAGTGTCTCAAACCCAGCCTCCAAGAAGACTATTCTGGTACCAGACTCCTAGGAAACCATTAAAAACCAGGTCCATAATAGCTGAGGACCAATGGAGGATGATGTAGAAAATTGATGGAGTCTTCTGCAAATGGGGCACCATGGGCTGGGGTGTCCAAATCCTCACAGGTGATCAGATCTAACAGTGACATGGCCCAAGGTTCATAGGAGATGCTGCCCTAATAGTAATTAATGCTATTGGTGGCTCCAGACTTGACACATTTCAGGGCTCAATCTATAATATTAAGGTTCACATATATTGTGAGGGTGGAAATCACAGCAAAACTTCCAGGAATAGGGCAATACTTCATGTTTACAATATGATATTGTATAGTAGGTAAATCAGTGGGCTTCTCATGAGCTTTCCTCACTGTAATGGCTCAGGTTCATGCTATTCCAAAATGCAAGTTCAGGATCTAGAGAGATGAAATCAATGAGGAGGAAAAATAATTATATTCTTTCACTTAGCAGCAGCCTGAACCAAGACCACCTCCTATAAACTCAACAAATCCATTTCCACTATTCAGTAAGGATAATTTATAACTATGATGGGGCATAGATTACCTGTTTTCCTCTCTCCTTTATTCAGACAGTGTTATTTGTCCTTTATATGTTGATTCTCAGACATATATCTGATTCCACAGGTTTCTATATCTAACCTGATTAGGATCCACAATGATGAGAGTCATCTGGCCTTCTTTGTTCAGCACACCCCTAATGTTCTATACCCTGCTTCCCACATAATAAATATTCACTTAGATTTAATTAAGGAGATTCCCTTTCCCCTCATCCCAGTTTTTGTATTCACTGGAAGTAACTACAGAAGATGAGGTGTTAATGGATTAACAACTGGGGTGATCTCTCTATGAAGTTTGAACACCTCTCTATCTTATTGAATCAAAAGAGAACAAGGTAGTTAGAATGGATTAAAAGAGACTGGGAACATCCTTAAGTGATCCTTAAAAGGTACAGTTCCCCCCTCCCTCTTGTTATATTTTATTTTCACTTTGAGATTGTTCAGGAAGATAAAGCAAGAATATGGAAAGAAGCTCTCTGTTAACTTCTTGTAGGGAAGGAAATTTTCTCCACTCATCACTTAAAATAGTCAGTGTCATCTAGCAAGCAGCAATGCTACTTGTCCAGGAGAAGATACTTTGTTCAGCATTTAAACAACCTAAGAGAATATGAGGAACAGTTGAAAGAGGATAGACACTTCAGAAAAACATGAATATAGAAAGGTAGTCACTTAAGCCCAGAATCAGCTACAAGAAGTGTGGCACCTGGCAGCAAAGGATTTACTCAGCTTTAGAGAGTTCTAGTTGTCTAGGCAATTGACAGTGAGAGGACTGGGGGAAGAGAAGAAGAGTTTCATGGCTTTGTAGTTCTAGATTTATGACTTTCATTTCTTCCCTAAATGTGTGCCTTACTAGCATTGTACTCTAAGTTTGTGCCCACTCTCCTCACAGACCCACTATATATTAGTGAGAGAGTGTGCCCCAGCTTTGGAAGGGACAGCTTTCAAGCTATTACTTCTAATATTACATCTTAGTAGATGCTTCTGTTAAGGACTTCTGCAATTGTGTCTCCTGTCAGAGTGTAAATGAAAGCATGCCATTGGGGACTTGTGATTTTTTTTGGAAGTAGCCACTCCCCAAATTCCTTAGAACCTAAATTAGCAGCTGCTGGCTGGGGGTTCAACCTGCAAATAATAGCCTACATTGGAAAAGTATCTCAGAGAGAATATTATACATGAAAACCAATTAGAATGAGAAAGAAAAGAGGATTTGCCTAATAAATCAATCAACAAACATTTACTAAGTGCCTACTATGAGGCAAACATTATGCTATACCTTGTAGATTCCAAAGATAAAAATGTAACACACTTTTGGTATTTGAATTGAATACTAAAGGAAACTGTAGATTTTAAGAGGCAGAAGTTATGAAGGGAAAAACAAAACAAAACCATAAACTAATTTTTTAAATGTAAAACATTTTTAATTGACTAGCAAAGTAAGATGTTTTATCTTAATTCCTCCTTGATATTTAGTGACAAAGTTGTACTCATTCAGGCAAAACATTAATGAAAAGGAAATACTCATGGAAACATTCAGGAAATATCTATGTGTAACAATCCAGTGCTTAGTCCTAACCAGATTTTGTTGTTAGTTTTAGCTATAGAAATATAAATGTGTGTATATGTGTATGTGTTGAGTATTCATGGAATAGATGTGTTCAATTTTTCTTGGCTTTACTATCTAGTTGTTTTAGACTGAGCATCTTTATCTTAATTATGACTATCAGGCCTACACATTGAATCCCTCCGGGTATGTCTGAGATTTACAATGATTTTTTTTGAATAGGCTATTTCTGAGTCCACAAAAAATTGTTGGGGGGGGGGATAGACAACTACCTGTAAACATTTATCATGTAGCAAATAATTAACTGACTTTGTTTATAATGGCCAGTACCAAACACACCCAGAAGGATATACAGCAATTTATGTTCACATCCTTCTAGTAGTAAAACAAAATAAAACTAACAAAACACACAAAAAGTAGCTTTATATGAGAGTCCATGGAATTTGGAATTTATTACCTGGACCAGTGTTTTGGGTTACTTTTTGGAACCTGACATACATAAAAGAGCTTAAGGCAGAGGGGAAAACACTGCAATGGCAAACCAAACTCAAATGAATAGTGTTATGGGAGGATGTACGGAGAATAATTCTGCTGAACATGAAAACTAGCCTTTTCAAGCTAAAGACCTTGGTATTTTCCTAAGAGATTTTTCCAAAATAATTTGTGAATTAATTAATATGAAGACATTTGAATTTAGCTGTCTTATGTAGAAAAAAAGAAAGTTGTAAAACCGTTTATGCTAAACAAAGGATGAAAAAAAAACCAGGGTGTGATTGTTTCAGGACTGCATTAAAACAGAGAACCTTTCTATGTAAAAACCAAAGGATGTTTAAAATACTTGTTTTATGCATCATAAGCAGAGCAGTGTGAAAGAAGGGAAAAAAAGACACAGCATTTGGAGTCATAAACCTGAATTTAATTACAACTCTGCCATTCTTAGATAAAAAACTTTGTATTGTGCTCTTTCCATCTGAGTCTTGACTTCCTCAAGTAAACAAAAGAATGTTTTAATCCTTGATATACTTACTTAATAGGGTTGTGAGAATAAAAGGAAATTATATGTATATGTACAAACACACATAAGTGTATATACATATGTACACATATACATACACATGTATGTGTGTATACATATGTGTGTATCTATATATGTATATATAAATACACACATAATCTTTGAATCTACTGATCAGTTACCCACCCTACTAAAAGTATGTGATGAAATGTTAACTACATACATTTTTCAGATGAGAACATATATTTATTGTTATTTGAACCAGGCTTGGATATGTTCATTGTCAAGCCGGAAGTCTCTTCATATTGGCTAAGGAATTGGTCAAGTCTCTATTAGGCCTATAAAATATAAGGGAACTGGTTCAGAACTCAAGGGAATTGAGTCCTTTGCAACAGAGGGGAGAGAGAATTCCAGCTAATCTTCTGAGAAGGGATCAATTTGGGCGAAGGAAGAGACCAATTTGGGCCTTAATTTTTTGACAACTACCCTACTTCTTCCCTCCCCTCTCCCTCAACACACTATTATTTGGAAGATTTGTTCACTTTGAAGATTTGGGGAGATTTGAATTTTTTCCTCTGTGTCCTGGAAGTATCTGAATTGGGGGCCAAGAATATACAACATGTGATGAAGAAAGCAGAATCAAAGGGAGCAGAAAAAAATTCACCATACCTAAGAAGAATATCTGGAAAAGGAGCAACAAAAAGAATTTTAGCAGTTGTGGGTTACCTTTTAGCCTCAGATACTTGAAGCTTGAACCCAATTTCCTCTGGATTTTGTAGGTTCATGTGGAAGAGTATATTGTGCTTTTTTGAGAGAAGGTTTATACCAACTGTGCCAATTATACTGAAATTGTAAAATACCCTTTCTATTTAAGTTGTGCTGACTAATTGATAATCAACAGACAATCATAATAGGGAACTTATTGGTAGGAGATTATGTACTATAGCATGAAAATAATTAATGCTTTAATGCCAACCCCTCATTTTCTTAGGGCTAAAGAGCCCTGAAAACTCTCAGTGTCCATGCTCTATGGACCAATACCACTAATCAGTATGAGTATAAGTTGAGATAGTAGCTCCAGAATCTATATATGCTATGTATTTAAAGTGCTTTATAGTCATAATATACCATATATTCATGTTTTGGAAAAGAACATAAATTATAACATAATGCCTTACTGACATTATGGAACAAGTACAGACAAATACAAACTTTAAGAGATTAATCTATGGTGAACCGTGGTGATTATCTTGGCCATCCTGCTTTATGGTGACATGTGCATTTTCTTTTTTTTTCTTCTTTATTGGAGGGCAATTGGGGTTAAATGACTTGCCCAAGATCACGTGGCTAAATTTTGTGTTAAGTGTCTGAGGCCAGATCCGAACCTAGGTCCTCCTGACTCCAGGGCTGGTATTCTATTCACTCCGCCACCTAGTTGCCCCAATATGTGCATTTTCTAGTAGTATCCCGGATGGTACCCCTAAGACTGATGAATTATTTCATATATGTAAGTCTTTGGTTACAATGAATACAAGTTGAGCAATTCTTACAGATCGGTATTAATGAATGAATAATGTTAATTGCTTACTATGTACAAGGTATTTTGCTATATACCATGATATAAATACTAAAATGGGGAAGTCCTCATCCTGAAGGAACTTCAGCTCTACAGGGTAAGACAGAACAGACCAGGGATTTGGGTCAGGGAAGAGAGGTTTGCTCTTTAATACAAAGGGATGAAGCCTGAAACCATAAGTGACCAAATCATCATTCCCTATCCAGAAATAATAGTGATATTTAATTTGCTTTTTATTCATAAAGCAAAAAGGTAGAAATGAGTGGGTGGTATAGTTTAGGTTCAGGGAAGATTAATAAACTTGAGACTTATAGATTTGTCTGTTGTTTTGGTGAAGGAATTCACATTTTTATTTTCTTGTTTAATAAACATTTATTAAGTGTGCACTAGGTACACAGCCTTGTGCTGTAGTGCAAAGTGATATATAAAGATGAAAACACTGAACTTCTTGAAATCAGAGACTAGCTTTTGCCTTTCCTTTTATTGCCAGCAATTATCTGGGAAATGCCTGGCATATAGAAGGAACTTATTAAATGCTTATTGACTGACTGTGTTCAAGGGATTTGCTTTTATTCTACTGGGGAGAAAGAACAAGTACATTGAAAAACAAATATAACAAATATGAAAGTAAATCCTTAGCATTTATGGGGGGGGAGGGCAGAGGTGATGTAGAATACCTATGGAATTAGGAAAGGCTTCATGTAGATGGAGGCACTTGAAGTGAGACAGACAGGATGTTGAGAGCCAAAAGTTAGAAATGAAGGAGGTGGCAGGGAGTCATTCTAGGAATGGAGGCTTTTTGCAAAGGTTTGGAAAACAGAGATGAAATGTCATTTACAGGAAATAACAAAATAGTATAGCCTCGTCAGCATTTTGTGTGTGAAGGACAGTAATGTGAGATTAATCTGGACATATTGGTTAAAGATAGAGATCAAACTTCATATTTAAGAGTAAAATAGAGGAAGAAGAAGGACAAGAGAAAGTTTAATTCTTTTTTTATATATAATAAGTCTAGTAATGGTACTAAACTTACTCACTTGGCACTGGGATGGCCTCATGAGCCCAAGTTCAATTCGATAATAAATTTGAGGATTCAGGGTGTTAAAATAAAATCTTTTTTCTCCAAGAGAAGGTGCCAGAGTTACTCTCCCTGAATAGCTCCCATTTGCTAAAATCATTGCCGCCCTTATTAGGAACCACAGAAAACAGCTTTGAATGTGATGAATTAATGTGCCTGCAGGGACTGATTGTGGGGCTTAGCTGGAAGAAAAGTCATCAGAGTTAAAATAGAAATCGAAGGAAGCCTGGCCAATGTAGTATGAAAGGAAATTAAATACAGACCCAAACATCAAGTAATGTCTAGATGGAGACAGAACCCCACAGGGGTAAGAATATTCCAAACTGTGGCTGCTACAAACCTTGTTCCCCAGAGGGTCTGTAAGCTTTCAGATATGAATGGCAAGTAATACAGAAAACTCTTTTATGTTCCTGGGTTAGGGAAAGTTTAGATAAGAAGCCAAATGTCAGAAAAATAGAAACTGGCTAAACCCTGCACTCTTGAATTTCTATACTTTCTATCAACAGAAAACCTGAAACTGCCCCCCTTTTATAGTGCTTAAATACATGAGAAATTAGTAGCATATGAAAACTACAAATAAAAGCCCCGCCCCCTCAGATAACTAGCATATGTAGCTGAGGCCTCGAATATTGAAGCTCCAGGAAAGCTGTCAAATGGGATGCAGAGGCAGAATTATACAATCAAAAACTCACTCTGGAGTTGAAGGAGCTGGATTCAAATTCTATATCTTAAAGGAATTAAGTCCTTTGCAACAGAGGGGAGAGAGAATTCCAACTAATCTTCTGAGAAGGGATCAATTGGGCCTTAATTTTTTGACAACTACCCTACTTCCCTTCCCTCTCCCCCAACACACTATTATTTGGAAGATTTGTTCACTTTGAAGATTTGGGGAGATTTGAATTTTTTCCTCTGTGTCCTGGAAGTATCTGAATTGGGGGCCAATAATATACATGTGATGAAGAAAGTAGAATCAAAGAGAACAGAAAAAACTTCACCAAACCTAAGAAGAATATCTGGAGGAGAAGCAGCAAGAAGACTTTCATGAGCTGTGGGTTATCTTTTAGCCTCAGATACTTGAAGCTTGAAGCCAATTTCCTCTGGATTTTGTAAGGTTCATGTGGAAGAGTCTCTTGCACTTTTTTGAGAGAAGGTTTATACCCCCTGTGTACCCTCTGTGATAGTAATGGAATGTGGAGATTCCCCTGTATTGGGCTTGGTTTTCAAATTGATTGTATTAAAACCCAGAGCTTGTTAATCCCACCTGTGGGATGGACTTTTTGATGTGAAAAGAAAGTCCTGACTGGGAGGAGCTGGTGACGTAGATTTGGAGAGACACTAGAGAGAGGCGGAAGATCTTTTTGGAAGCAGCACCTCGTGGAGAGAGAGAGACTAAGAGAATTGCTGGTGGCCGCTTTGAATTGCCCTGGACTTTTGAGACCTGCCCCCTGAGCTGCCAAGGACTGAGGAGACATGGCTGTTTTGCTGGTACTTTGTCTGTCTGTTTTGATGTTATTTTGCCAGATTTGTCCACTGGTGAAAGACTGTCCTTTTGTTGAAGAAGTCCTGGAACCTGGCTGTTCGCTAAGAAGGCCTGCGACTGTCCTGCAGACAGAGAGTGAATACTGTCCACTGGTGAGGGACAGTACTGTTGTTGCAGGGGTCTGGAGACTGTCCTGCAGACAGAGTGAATAC
>NW_027186349.1:13264059-13277313 GCF_028583685.1 Petaurus breviceps papuanus
CTGTTGTTGCAGGGGTCTGGAGACTGTCCTGCAGACAGAGTGAATACTGTCCACTGGTGAGGGACAGTGCTGTTGTTGCAGGGGTCTGGGAGCCTTTCTGTTGGTTCAGAAGCCCTGAAGAAGGATTTTCTTGTTGTATGTTTACAGAAATCCTGGGAGAGGGCTTTGCTAATGTGTTCAGGGGTTCTAGGACTGTTCTACAGACAGAGGATGAATTCATGAAGGGACTGGCAATGTATCTTATGGCCTTGCTAAGCCTTGTCTCCCCAGGAACTAAGATTGCTGAGAACTTGCCTCGTGTCAAGATGAAGAAAAGAGCTCCATTTGGGTATTAAGTGCTGTGTTTAAACTTGATGTAACTCTGGGGTAGATTCAATTGTGATCCAGGGGTGGGGAACTTTTGACCTTATGTTTGAAAACTAATCTCCATTTGAGAAGAGGGGCTTTGTGGTGGACTTAATTAAGGTATAGCCTAGGGGTGGAGAAGTATTTAGAACAGAGACTTTGTGATTGATTGAATGACTGGAAGGTCCTGGGGTGGGGTAGTACTTGGAGATTATTTAATCACGCTTAGTAAATGCTGTACTTTGAATGATGTCATGTTTTGATCTTCTCTGTTCTTGGTTTGTCACTGAATAAAATAGAGAGCACCTATGCTGGTATTTTGAACCTGGGAAGTTGCCTTCTTTTGGTATTACATTACACCCTCTATGTTGCCTTCTGCAGCAAGGTTATACTGTGGATAGACTGTTGGGTCTGATAATGGGAAGACAAGAATTTAAATCTAGCCTCAGATATTTACTAGCTTTGTGACCCTGGTAAAGTCACTTAACTCTGGTCAAGTCACTTAACTTCTCTTTGCCTCAGTTTCCTCATCCATAAAACGGGATAATAATAGCACTTTCCTCTCATGGTTGTTGTGAAGATTAAATAAGAATAATTTCAAAGCACTTAATGTACTGCTTGTCACAGAGGAAGTGTTATATAAGTGTTAGCAGTTATCAACATCATCATCATGGATTCTGGGCTTCAGTTTCCTCATTCATAAAGCTAGGATTATAAAAAATGACCTCTGAGGTCCTTCCAATTCTGTATTCTGATATTTTAGGAAGAATGGGAAGTGCCATTAAAAGCACTGAATCAGTATTTCATGTAACTTGAAGGATAAAGATGAGGTTTGTATTCACAGCAAAAAGTTAAAAAAAAAAACACAACTTGTGTTACATATTAGAGGATAATAGATTTAGAGCTGGAAAGGTCTAAGAGGGTGTCCAACACCCTCATTTTACAAATGAGGAAATTGAGCCCGAGTAGGTTAAATGCCAATACACAGCTATTAAGAATCTGCAGGATTCAGATCAATATCTTCCTGACTCTAGATTGAGCCCTGTATTCAGCAAATTGAAGTGCATCTCAAATTGCCGTTAAACTGGCTTGCTCTACTCTATTAACTATGTTAAGTATTAATCATTTTACATAAGTTTTCAAATGCAGAAAAACAAAACAAAACTCTGCAATGGTAGAAAACACATTCAGACATCAATAAGGATTCCATTACTGCTGTTGCAAATCATTAAACTGATCTAAAATATTTATTAAGTGTCAACTAAAGAAAAGAAGGAATGGTTCCAGTACACCAGGGGCACCTGGTAGAAAACCCATGGGAGAACATGAACAGAAGTTTCATACAATGGGCAGGCATACATGAGTTTCTATAGATCTGTGAAAATTTTCCTGAATGGGATGGTCCAGTCTCCTAGGATACATGTCAAGGCTAATACACCCAGAAATTGTATATTATTCCCTCCCCCAAACTCTAGCTAGTTTGGCCTAATGGTAAAGTTTTATACATTCCTGCTTTACATTCTTTATTCATTATTAGACAATTTAGAAAATAATCTTACTTTACTGTTCCTATAAATAACAGGGCAGATTCCCATTGGTGTCATGCTGCTTCTTTTTCTAAAATTCAGTATAAGCTGGAACCCTCAGGGGCTCTAGGCCTTCAGTTCTAATGGTAAAGTTCTAAGATAGAAAGCTACTCCATTGTGTTGTGCTGCCTTCAGTTCAGAGTGGGGAAAGTAGAGATTGCACATTGAGACTATTCCCTGTTGGCTTCTATCTTGCTTCCCCCTTCATCCTCCTACTGTAACAAAATTGTATTAACTGCTATCCCTGAGCAGCTTTGCAGCCCTTTGTCTGAAATCTCCTGCACCATACTTTCTATATTCGTTATTGGATAGAATACTTGTAATGAGATCACAGATTCACTTTAGTTTTTGAATTACTGAGTCTAGATTACCCAATGATTAATAAACTATTTTTTTCTATTTGAGTTTTGCCATTTCTATTTATTAGTTGTACTCAATTTCTCTAAGCCTCAGTGTATTGTTAAATAATATTTTATTTTTTCCAATTACATATAAAAGTGACTTTTTAACATTCTTTTAAAAAATTTGAGTTCTAAATTCTTTCCTTCCATCCTGCTTTTCCCCCTCTCTAAGAGGGCAAGCAGTTTGATATGTTATTTATGTGAAGTCATACAAAACATATTTCTATATTAGTCATGCTGTGAAAGAAAACAGACAAAAACACATTAAAAATAAAGTAAAAAAATAGTATGCTTCAATCTGCATTCAGACTTCATCAGTTCTTTCTCTGGAGGTGGATAGGATTTTTTTATCATAATTTCTTTGGAATTGTCTTGGATGTTTGTATGGCTCAGAATGTATGTAATTCACAGTTGATTATTATATAATATTGCCATTGCTGTGTACAGTGTTCTTCTGGTTCTGCTCTTTGCATTAGTTCATGTAAAACTTTCCAGGTTTCTCTTAAAACATCCCCTTCAACATTTTTTTTTCATAGCACAATAGTATGCTATCAGAAACATAACTTGTTCACCATTTCCCAATTGAGGGACATCCCCTCAGCTTCTAATTCTTTGACACCACAAAAAGAGCTGCCATAAATAATTTTGTGTATATATGTCCTTTTCCATTTTTGAGCATCTTTTGGTATACAGACCTAGCAGTGCTATTGCTTGGTCAAAGGGTATGCAAAGTTGTTTTTTGTTTGTTTGTTTTTATGTTTTTAGCAATTTGGGCATAGTTCCAAATTGCTGTCCAGAATGGTAGGATCAGTTCACAACTCCATCAACAATGTGTCAGTGTCGCATTTTCCTCATATTCCCTCTAACATTTGTCATTTTCTTTCTGTTGAATTAGCTAGTCTGATGGGTATGAGATAGTATCTCAGAGTTATTGTAAATTCTATTTCTGTAATAAAAATAATATAGAGAATTTCTTATGATTCTAGATAGGTTTAATTTCTTCATTTAAAAACTTATCATTCATATCCTTCTATCATTTATTAATTGGGGAATCATTCATATTCTTATAAATTTGAGTCAGTTATTTATATATTTGAGAAATAAATAGATTTTGATTTCTTTATAAAACAAGTAGGTTAAACTAAATCATGTTTAAATTCTCTTCTCAATCCTAATTAATCCCTATTAATTTTCTTGCCCACTTGGCATTGTGTTGATATCACAAACCAAAGTAATATTCTTTTTGCTTTTTTGGAGGGCAATTGAGGTTAAGTGACTTGCCCAAGGTCACATGGCTAGTTTTTTTGTTAAGTGTCTGAGGCCGTATTTAACCTCAGGTCCTCCTGACTCCAGGACTGGTGCTCTATTCACTGCACCACCTAGCCGCCCCCCCAAAGTAATAAATTTGAAGATTCAAAATGTTAAAGCAAAATTCATTTTCCTCCAAGGCATGATGCCAGAAGTATTACCTAATGATGATGATGATGATGATGATGATGATGACAATAATGGTGATAATAATGAAGAAGATGATGATGTTTTATTAAGCACTTATGGGCCATATACTGTGTGCTAATTTCTGGGAATACAAACTCAAAAAGCAAGATAGTTTCAGGTCTCAGAAAGCTTTCATTCTATTAGGGAAGATAAGACAGGGACCATGGAAGGATTTTTTGCCATGGGAAGCCACAGAGATGGTGAATTGAGCCTCAGGATAATTATCTGACTTTTTGAGGACTTCGAATGATGATCTGGTTTTTCTTTCCAGAGAGAGATCTGGTTAGATATGGTAAACACTTAGACAGTATGGCTCCAGGGTAGGACCTAGAGGACCCAGTTGGTGGTGAAGAATGAAGCAACAAAAATTGTAACATGTAGGCATGATTGAATGATTGGAAAATATGAATGCTAGGTTATCAGTCATGCAATTTGTTTTATTGAATCAGAACAATAGAATTTGGAATTGGAAGGGACCTTAGTGGGCCTTTAATCACAAGATAATAGAATCCTAGATCTAAAGTTAGAAGAAATTCCAGAGATTCTGTTGTTCACCCCATTCATTTTGCAGATGAGGAAACTAAGGTTAAAGAAGGTTGTGTGACTTGTCCAAGGTCACAGAGATAGTAAGTAGCAGGGGCAGGATTTAAACTGTTCTTTTGTCTACAGTAGAATCAATGCTCTGTAAGTTGTATCATACTGTTTTTTTTTAAACTATGAAAAGAATTCCCAATCAAACATGTTTCTCCATGAATATATGCTTTCGGAAATGTCAATGATATACAAGTCAATGTATTATTGAGACAAAGAATACATGGAGGGACTTTATATATACATTCATAATGTGAAATTTCTTGGTGTTAGTTTATTATAGAAATAAACAACTCCAATTTTGCTAATGTAAAAGCAACATAAGCCAGATAATCTTTTGTGGGTTCCAAGACCTTGATTTGCTAATGCCAAGAATACAGACTATACTGGTTATGAAGAATCTAGCCATTTTCTTTAGGTTTCAATGAAGTTTCAGTACATCCTTGAAACAAGAACTAGAGAATTTAAATCTTACCCCAGAGCTTTCACCTTTCACTTCTTGTTATAATTCCATGTTACTACACACTAAATCTGAATGGGAACATTTTGGGAAGAAGATGGTTTCTCTTCTGGTATTATAAGAAAGCCATATATTCCATGGTAAGGATATTTCACCATAGCTGAGAAGAGAATGGAGAAGTTAAAGGGTATGGTGAAGATGACATTACTTGTTCCATTTTTAAGTCAATTCCAGTCTAGATACAAGTAGGTAGAGCAGTAATTCCACTAAAACTGCTCCCTCCAAAGTTACTAATCATCCTTAGTTGCCAAGTCCCATGGCCCTTTCTTAATTTCTATTTTCCTTGACCTTTTTTGCAGACTTTTACACTCTTGACCAACCTGTTTGTTGACACATAAAGACATAAAATCAAACTAACCCCCATTCAGTTAGAAGGTTGATTTCTAAGTACTCGTGATTTACACTTCATGTTTATAAAATTTCAAATATTTGAGGCTCACTCGAAAACTGCCAACACATTTTCACATTAGTGGACTATAGAAATCATAATATATTGCTAAAATAGAAGAGGGAGAAGTTTTTTAAAATAACAATGGTAACTCACACTTATATGACCATTTAAGGTTTACCAAACACAGACCTGGCAAAAATATAAAATAGCAGAAGTGAAAGCAGGGACTCACCTGAGCTTACCCATAAATTTCTTCAGTTACCTCTAGAAAGTGAATCTGAACAAATTTTAGAGTGGTAGAATCCACTAGGAGACAGAGTGTGGCAGATCTTCAGCCCAGGTCAACAACATGCAAAATCCTCAGGTGGGATTTGTTGTACCAGGCTGTGGGTGGGGGCTGGGGGTCGGTGGGGTGGGTAGGAGAACAGAGCACTGCCTCATGTGGCCTGTACCAGCACAGACCTAACCATAGCAGAACTATAGTGAGCCTGGGAAAACTGATTCACCTATTATGGGGGCGATTCCCAAAACTCTCACCACAGGGCAAGGGTCTGTTGGAACTGGGCAAAAGACAAGTACAGGGCCTGCATCAGTGGCAACAGCTAGTCCTGGGGGCTATCAGCCCACAGTCAACATCTTGAAAAAACACATACCTAAACTTCCAGGAGCCAAGATGGCAGAGTAAACCATAGTTGTTCTCATCTCCCTGCCTTTGGCCCTAAAAGCCACAAGAATATTGCCTCAGAGTAAAATCCTGAAATAGTGAAACCAGTAGCAGGCTTGGGAGCTTTAACAGAGAGGTGTGGCTCTGGCTATTCTCAGGTTAAAGTTCAGGATGGGAGGTGTCCCAACAAGCCCCATCTCATCCAACCAATGGGATATCCAGAACCCCAGGGGGCCACAGCAAGACAGCCCTAACACCAGAATCCCATATGTGCCTTCACACAACCAGAGAAATTGGAAGGTGCCAGCAGGGCCTTGGCCACCAGTGGCTGAGCCTGTCTGATCTCTAGCCCAGGGGTATGGAAGTGGAAACTGGAAACGACCATATGACCCCTTCCCCACACCTAATGCTATGAGATTCTTCAGTGTAACCCCAGGGAAACAGTGAAAGTTCTGTCATTGTCCTCCTCTAGGCACTAAAAGGTCACAGCATGCAAAGCCAATAACCAGGCCTCTAACTCCCAGCATAAGAAGTGTGAGTCAGATTCCTCTGTGCTCCAGAAGTGGAGATTCACTTTAAAAGCCGGGAAAGAGGCAATCACAATGGGAAAAAAAACAAATTGGGAAAAAAAAGACTTTAATATCCTATTTTGGTGGAAGGTAAGAGCAAGATTCACTTTCAGAAGATGTCAGTATTGACACTATACCCACATCTGAAGCCTCAAAAGGGAATATGAACTTGTCTCAAGCCCAAAAGTCATTCTTAGAAGAGTTCCAGAAGTATTTTAAAATCCAAATTAAATAGGCAGAAAAAAACCTGGCCAATTATTTTAAAAATACAATTACCAAAATGGAAAGAAAATTTCACTAAAGAGAACAACTCCTTAAAATTAGTTATCCAAATGGAGAGGGAGATTCAAAATTTAAGTGGATAAAATAAATCCTTGAAAGTAAAATCTGGTCTCATGGAAAAGAAGGGGGAAATTGAGAAAAACAATTCTTTAAAAATTAGAATTAGACAAGTTGAAGTGAACAACTCTATGAGGCACCAAGAATCAGTCAAATAGGGGACAGAGCCAAGATAGCAGAGTAAAAGCAGGAACTTACTTGAGCTTGTCCCCCAATTACCTCAAATAACTATAAAAATGACTCTCAACAAATTTTAGAGCTACAGAACCCACAAAATAACAGAAGGAAATACATTTCCAGTTGAGGACAGCCTGGAAAGCTGACAGGAAGGATCTACTGCACCAGGCTGTGTTGTGCTGGCACAGACCGGTATCACATACCAGCTGGAGCATATATCAGAGAATCATTTGCAGTTGTGGCAGTTTCTAGACTTCTCAACGTATAAATGCCAAAAAGAAAGGAAAAAGTAGAGTGGGGAAATTCTGTTGGAACTGGGCGAGAGAAGAGAGTGGTTTGGTCCCTGTCCCTGGAGTGGCAGATGTGGTGGTGGCTGCAGCTGCTGCTGTGGCTGCTTCCAGAGTTCTAGGCCCACAGATGGTGGGGGGACAAAGCAATTGACCAGAAGGCAATTGCAGGCATCTCTCTATTGGTACTGAGGCAGGATTCTCTTGTTTTGCCCCACTTGGATCTGGGTCAAAGTCTTGGGTAGTAGTCCTAGGGTGAGGAGTGCTGGCATGGCACAGCTTATTGAGGCTGTGGAGAAGAACTTATGAGGCAGATGTCAAAAGTTCTGACAATAGGTGCACAAAACCCCAGAAATTTGAGACATAGCACTCTCCACTCTGGAAGTAGAGTTCTACCATGGCAAAGAGCTCAAAAATCAAGTATTGGCTGGCAAGATGAGCAAATAGAAAAAGACAAATCAGACTACAAAATCTTTTTTTGGTGACAAAGAGGATCAAAACAGAACCAGAAGAAGACAACAATGTCTAAACTGCTGCATCTAAAGCCTCCAAGAAAAAATATGAATTGGTCCCAGGCCATGGAGGAGCTCAAGAAGAATTTTGAAAATCAAGTAAGAAAAGTAGAGGAAAAATTGGGAAGAAAAATTAGTGTTGCAAGGAAATCAGGAAAAATGAGTTAACAGACTGGTAAAGGAGACCCAAAAATACTGAAGAAAATAATACCTTTAATAAATAGACTAACGTAAATGGCAAAAGAGATTCAAAAAGTCAATGAGAAGAATTCCTTAAAAAGCACAATTGGACAGATGAAAAATGGACTTTAAAAGCACACTGAAGAAAATAATTCCTTCAAAATTAGATTGAAACAAATTGAAGGTAATAGCTTTATGAGAAATCACGATATTATAAAACGGATCCAAAAGAATGAAAAAATAGAAGGCAATGTAAAATGTCTCATTGAAAAAACCACTGACCTGGAAAATAGATGCAGGAGAGTTAATTTTAAAATTATTGGACTACCTGAAAGCCATAATAAGAAAAGAGGCTAGACATCATCTTTCCAGAAATTATCAAGGAAAACTGCCCTTGTATTCTAGAACGAGAGGGTTAAAATAGAAATTGAAGGAATTCACCAATTTCCTATTGAAAAAGATTCCAAAAAGAAAACTCCCAGAAATATTATAGCCAAATTCCAGAGTTACCAGGTCAAGGAGAAAATGTGACAAGCTCTCTGGAAGAAAAATTTGAGTGCTGTGGAAACACAATCAGGATAACACAAGAGCTAGCAACTTCTACATTAAGGGAATGAAGGGCTTAGAATATGATATTCCAAAGGTCAAAGGAACTATAAATAAAACCAAGAATCCACTACCCAGGAAAACTGAGGATAGTGCTTTAGGGTAAAATATGAACATTCAATCAAAAGAGGACTTTCAAGCCTTCTTGATGAAAAGACCAGAACTGAACAGAAGATTTGACCTTTAAATACAAGAATCAAGAGAAGCATGAAAGGGTAGACAGGAAAGAGAAATCATAAGGAACTTATTATGGACTCTTTACATTTCTACATGGAAAGATGATATTACAACATGAACATTTCATAGTCTTACTGGTTTTATTCTAATAGTACAATCTGGGAAGAATAACCTTATGGCACAAGAAATAGAAGAGAAACAAAGGTTGGAACATTTTAGGGATGTTGTTGTCCCTTCTTACCTTTTATATGTGTACCCATAGTCTATAAATTCACTTGCAAAAAATGTCATTTCATATCATTTTTTATGGTTCCTAGTAGCTGGTAAGATCATCTGTAATAGAGCAAAGTAATAAACCTTCAATTTTGAAGAGGACCAATGACATCAAAGGTGATGCTTTGACTTGTGAGTGAATTGATTTTAAGTGAGGCAGAGTTGCACAAGTCATCAGCATCACTCCCTCTTCCTGATTTACTGCAATACAGTGAAAGATCAAAATCATGATGACTGGCAGATGATGTTGGCATCTTTGATGTCTTACCATGTTCTAAGCACTCCACAGCACCTACTTCAGTTGCCTTTATGATCATTTGAAAAATTTGCTGTCATCCACCTGTTCTGACAGGGGAATTTTTCTCATGCCTGTGGTCGACATCCCCCTGGCTCACCAATGGCTTTGAGCCCTATTGATTATCCTCAGCCTGGTTTATCCCATTTTATGAGACAGTTTGAACAGGGTGTGGCTACTGCACATACTAAAGCTTCTTGGAGCCACAGGTGAGAGTTGAGTGAATGACACCAAAGCAGGATGAGCAGCCCTGAAAATAACTTGGCAAGCGCTCACACCAGAGATGCTGCTTCTCTGTAAACAGTCCATACAATTATATAATAGTAAGGTAATGAAGCAAAGACTCTCATAGGAGAAAACCATATAGTTGATGTCACAATTTTGATTGGACTGGGGTATCAGGTTTGAGTCAGTTTGAAAGAGATGAAATGACCATATAATAACAGTTCCTATTAACATCAAGAGCAAATGCAGTAAGGAAAACATAAGGACTTTTGTATCTATTAACTTTGTGAGAATGATCCAACAAATTTAGTAATTTCCTACACACTGAGACAGATGGACAGATGAACAAATGCATGTTTCCTTTTATCAATTCGCTAGACATTTTTTTTTTAGCTTTTTAGCCAAGATATTTTGAGGAGAGGAATCACAAAAAATTTTCTCACCAGATATGGAATGCCTGCTACCCTTGCAAATATAGGATTCCCTGGAGAGTGAGTTCATATTTGAAGTACAAGGTCAGTGAAACATGAGAGAATACATATGGCAAAAGAATGACTCACAACTCCTGGTAATTTAAATAATTTTCTTTCTTCATGTGTCCCCATGGAGTTGACAGTAGACATGGCTCTCTGCTAGTATTATCCCATGTTCTTTAGACTACTATGTTCTTTGAAGCTGCTCCTTTTCTCAAGTGGTTATCTTTCCATACCCATCTGTCTGCATTTGCCCATGATTATCTTCCATATATCTCTTTTTTTCTTCTACATGCAGCTTCTCCTTTCTCAGGAGTGACCATATGTTTGCCCTTGGTATGTATGTTTCTCAGCCTAGGGTATGTGTTTTATCTCTTTCTGATCACCTTGTTTCTGATGTCACAGTCAAAGAAGAGGGGGAAGAATTTGCATTCCTTATCTTCCCTCCTAAAAGCAGTTTCTCTAAAGCTTAACTCTTAGTACTTTACTCGTAGTCTGGTTTACCAAGTCACTTCATAATATGCTGAAATTTCTTATGGCATTGATATTTAAAGTTCCCAGGATTAACTTTAACTCATTTGCTTAGCCAGACGTGGGGAATCTGCAGCCTC
The DNA here is from genome assembly GCF_028583685.1 of Petaurus breviceps papuanus. Taxonomy (NCBI): domain Eukaryota; kingdom Metazoa; phylum Chordata; class Mammalia; order Diprotodontia; family Petauridae; genus Petaurus; species Petaurus breviceps. The sequence goes on from NW_027186349.1 coordinate 13,274,779, forward strand.
GAGGCCACATGTGGCCCTCTAGGTCCTTATATGTGTCCCTTTGACTGAATCCAAACTTTATAGAACAAATTCTTTTATTAAGGAGGGTTTGTTCTGTGAAGTTTGGATTCAGTTGAAGGATTGGTGTTGAGGACCTAGAGGGCCACATGTGATCTCCAGGACACAGTTTTTCCATCCCTGTGTTACCCAGTCAATTCTATTCCTTCTTGGTCAGACTAAAAATGATTTCGCATGTGATAAATGTGTCACAGGTTATGTCGAGTCTTGCTTACAAATTTTTTGTCTTTTTTTGGAAGGGGGAAATCAGGGCAATTGGGGTTAAGTGACTTTCCCAAGGTCACATAGCTAGTAAGTGTTAACTATCTGAGGCTAAATTTCAATTCAGGTCCTCCTGATTCTAGGGCCAGTGCTCTATTCACTGCGCCACATAGCTGCCCCTTGCTTACAAATTTTTAAAACTCTAAAACCATCTTCTGATTAATTGTTTGATTGAGTGTGAGAATGTAACCCAAGACCTTACAATATATCCTTCTTTTATTTATGTTATAGTTCATTATCAGTGGAATTTTGACAATAAAATAATTATTGTTATTGTATTTAAACATGAAACCATATATTTCTGCATATTGTGTAGAAAATCCAAGTTTTAAGTAAGGAATTATGCAATTTTTGACAATGAATGACTTTGCCAATTTTAGAAGGGAACAATCAACATCCAGAGGCTCAGAAAATGAATGAAGTCAATTTATAGTTATGATAGTGAAAAAAATAAACATTTGCCTTTAAATTTGATTCTAAGATAGTTTATGTTTATCATTTTGGAAAAGATAATGGGTAGATTAACTATATGTAAGGTGACTGTTTTTTCCTTACTTGAGCATACTGTTGTATAAATAACATCTATACATTTTAGTCTTGTTAATTTGAAGCTTCCACTATAATGAATGTTTTCTACTGGCAGGTGGATTTATTTTAAAAGAAAAGATTTCTCATAACTATTGACTGCAGACCTTACTTAGCCTAAATATTATTACTCACCATCCTACTTGAATATTTTGATGAATTAAAATAAATCATTCTTCTTCTCTGATGTTGCCATAGTAACATAAAAATGTGAAAAAAAATGCACATGTCAAAAATTTCTTTCCAGATGCAGTGATGTTTCTTAACCATTTTATTATTTTTTATTGATTTAAAAATCCATAAAGACTAGAATAAGAGGTATATTCGGGGGGGGGGGGGCGGTGGAGCCATGATGGCGGAGTAGAAGCAGGACCTCCCCGCTGCTCCGGCTTCCACCTTCCCTAATCCATGTAAAAGAGGACTCTGAACAAACTTTGGAGCTTCAGAACCCACAAAATGACACAGAGAAGCTAACCTCCTGCTCAGGACAGCCTGGCAGGCTGGCAGGAATCCAGCACAGAGCTCTGGGAGCTGAGCCCATCCCCATGCCAAGGCTTTAGCCCCAAGGCGGGTCTGACCAGCAGCTGGACTGAGGGATTCCAGATCAGCAGCAACTGTGGCCATTTCCAGATTTATCAACAAATAGATAGGAAGGACAAAGAGAGAGGTCAGTGAAGTCTAGACTTTGGAACCAGTAAGTGGGAGAACATGGCTTTTGCCATGGGGTGAGAAGCAGCTGAGAAGCCAGCACAGCCAGCCATCGTCACGTGGCAGCTTCAGCTCCTGGCCTGCAGCATGTAGGGGGACCAAGCACCAGTCTGAGGGGTAATTGCTCTTGTTTTAACCTTCTTGGATCTGGATAGCAGTCTTGGGTGGAGGTCTTGGGGTGTGTGTCCAGCTTGCCAGAGTGTGTGGATACCTCATAGAGGGTACCCATCTAATAAATCCAGCAGCTGATAAAAACCCAGTTTTTGGGATGAAAGATCCCCTGTCTGGTGGCAGAGTCCTACTGTGGTAAAAAGCCCAGGGGTCAAGTGACTGAGGTGCGACATGACCAGGCAAAGGAAATAAAAGCAGACAGAAGATTCCAACATTAGACTCCTATTTTGGGGACAAAAAGGAGCAAAGCATGGAACAGGAGGAAAACAGTGAAGTCAGAACTCCTGCACCAAAAGCTTCAAAGGAAAATACAAGCTGGTTACAGGCCATAGAGGACCTTAAGAAGCAAATAAGAGAAGTGGAGGAAAAATTGGGAAGAGAAATGAGAACAAAGCAAGGAAATTATAAAATGAGAGTCAACAGCCTGACTGAGGAAAATAATACCTTAAAAAACAGACTGACTCAAATGGCAAAAGAGGCTCAAAAAGGCAATGAGGAGAAGAATGCCTTAAAAAGCCTAATTTGCCAGATGGAAAAGGAATCTCCAAAGCTCACTGAGGAGAATCATTGCTTCAGAATTAGATTGGAGCAAATGGAAGCTAATGACTTTATGAGAAATCAAGATGCTGTTAAACAGATCCAAACAAATGAAAGAATAGAAGGCAATGTGAAATATCTCATGGGAAAAACCACTGACCTGGAAAAAAGATCCAGGAGAGATCATTTAAAAATTATTGGACTACCTGAAAGCCA
>NW_027186349.1:13277323-13311568 GCF_028583685.1 Petaurus breviceps papuanus
TGGAAAATATGGTCATTCAGTGGAATAGAGGACTTTCAAGCATTCTTCCTGAAAAAACCAAAGTTCAATAGAAAGTTTGACATTCAGATACAAGGAGCAAGAGAAGCATGAGAAGGTAAACAGGGAAAAGAAATCATAAGGAACTTATCAAAGTTGAACTATTAACATTCCTACAAGGTAAAAAAATAAATGTATCTTATGAAACTTTTCTTGAAGGGAATATATATATATATATACATATATATACATATATATATGAGGGTATATGGGCATATGAATACATATGTGAATATGTGCATATATGTTTACAGGTATACATAGATAGAGGACACAGGACAAATTTAACAGGAAGGGATGATACTTAAAAGGTGAAATTAAGAGGTGAGAGGGATGTAATGAGAGAATATGGGGAGAGACAGAGTGGGGCAACTATCTCATATTGAAGAGGCAAGGGAAAATGGTTACAATGGAGGGGAAGAATAGGAAGGCAAAAATGAATGGGTCAACCTTATTCCCATTGAATTTGGCTTGAGGAGGGCATGAAATACATACTAAATAGGGTATCTGACCCTCCAGGAGAGTAGTGGGGGAAGGGGATGAGAAGGGAGATGATGGAATGGAGGGCAGGTGGGGGGGAGGGAAGTTGGAAGCACCCACTTTTTAAAAGGGAAGCGATCAAAGTAGAGAATAGAACAAGTGGAAGGTGGGATAGGAGGGAGGGAAATTATATAGTCAGTCTTTTACAATACATCTGCTATGTTATTGTTTTGCATTAGCCACACATGTCCAACCTATACTGAACTGCTTATCTTCCCAGTAAGGGTGAGTGACAAGGGAGGAAGGGAATTAATCTGGAATTCAAAGTTTTAAAATCAAATATTCAAATATATATAATATTATTTATACTATTTTCATGTAATTGGTAAATAAGATATATAGGCACAGGGGCATAGAGATCCACTGGAAAAGTCGAAAGGGGTATGGGAGAAAATATGGAGAGAGCAGATTGGAGGAGGGGATATCCTGTGGGACTGCTATTTTGGGGCAGTGGGTCAGGGAAAAACGGGGAGAAAATTTGTAACTCAAAATCTGGTGGAATAGAATGATGTAAATCAGAAGTTAATTAAGCATTTGAAAAATTAAAAAAATTTAAACAAACAAAAAAAGAAATTATGAGCAGGATGCTCTTAGAAAAACATGGAAAAACTTACATGAACTAATGTAGAATGAAATTAGTAGAATGAGAACAGCAATATTTTATGGTTATCTTCTATGAATAACTTAATTATTCTCAGAAATGTAATGATTCAAGACAATTCCACAGTACTTATGAAGAAAGGTGCTCTCCATCTTCAGAGAAAAAACTGGTAAAGCCTGAATGAAGATCATAGATATGTTTCTATATTTTATTTTTCTTGTTTATTTTTGGCTTTGGTTTCTTTCACAGAGTGACTTAGATGGAGATGTATTTTGCATGAATACAAATGTATAGGCTATGTTAAATTGCTTGCCTTCTCAATGAGGGGGCAGAGAATTTGGAAGTCAAAATTTGAAAAAAAGAATGTTAAAATTATTCTTATTTGTAATTGGGAAAAATAAAATATTAAGTAAGATTTAAAAAGAGAAATCTTGTGTCCTTTGAGGATGAATTGATTAATAGCAAAGAGAATAAGTTTTTTCCTGCCTTACTTTAATATTATGATGCAGCCACTGATAGAAGGGGTTTTCTAGAGCATAAGGAACCACAGACTTGGAGTGAGGGGACACATGGGGCTTTTGACACTTATTGTTACTATGCTTACTGGAAAATCACTTAATATCTTTAAACTTCAGTTTCTTCCTTTGTAAAATAGGCAACATTATACATCCTCTATGTATATTTTACCATGTTTGTATGAGGAAAGTACTGTGTAAAATGAATAATAATGTATAAATCTGAACTATTATTATTTTTATCAAACAGATCAGAAGATCTAGCTTGCCTCTTATAATCTGTGGACCAAAGGATTTGGGGTTCATGAGAACAATTCCCCTTGCAATTTTACTGACTACTAGGGAAAAAATCTGGCTTGAGGTCCATTTAGAATAAGCATTCCAGTTGATAACAAATTGCCTTTCATATTCAAATTGCTTCCCCCACCCCCCACCAAGATCCTGTGTTCATTGCTACCTTCTGTAGTACAGTATGCATATTGACAAATATTCTCTGAAACACTAGTCAAGGACTAAGGTTAAACATCCTTTTTGATCCTCATTGTTACTTCTAGAACTTCCCCTACAAACCTCAGAAAGCAAACTTTCTGTCTTTCACATTTAATCTATCTAGATATGTCACTATAGTTAAATACTGTCCATTTTTCTTGAATGAATTCCAAGTCATTCATTCTCCCTTTTTTTGGTATTTGGATGAAGTTCAGTATTTGCCTCAGTGTTCCCAATTAACCCCAACTGCTGCACTTAAATTTAGAAATATCCATTCACATTTTATGTCCCCTTAATGTCTTTGTTTTCAGTTCAGATTTGTCATTTCCTATAATCTGCACTTGAACTTCATGCCTCCCTGTGGCAGGATAATCTTAAACTTGATCTTTTTACCACCCATAAGTGTTCTATTTCTATAATTCATAACTCTGAAATTCCCCTCTCTAGGCATAACCTCTTATCATTACATTCTTTTTTGTGCTCACTGAAATCTCTAGGCCAGGGTTGGGGAACCTGTGGCCTCAAGGCCACATGTGGACCTCTAGGTCCTAAAGTGTGGCTATTTGAATCTAAACTTCACAGAGTAAAGCCCCCTTAATAAAAGGAACATGATTTTCGTGTAAAAACAAACAACCACACAATAAAACTTAGAAAGAATAAAAGATAAAATGAAATACTATGTGTTAATATACTTGGGAAATCTGAGAAACCACTATGGCTCTTCCACTATAAGTTGAAGAAGAGGTAATGCCATGCAGTGGTAGAGGGATATTCCTACCCAGGATTTCTATAAACTGAAAAAAATTTCAGTACAAATTCTAAACAATTGAACAACAACAAGAGAAACAGACTCCCCAAATTAAACAAATAATAATATCTCTTCAGAAGAGAACTGATTTGTGATCTTTAAGTGACCATTGGCAAAGTGGATGTAGGATTTGTTAAGGCAGGTTCAGAGCTCACAATGGAAATAATATGAATTACACACCCAAAGGCCTGGAAAGAGTGATATATTGAAGTAAAAAAGCATTAAGAATATTTAGCAGTTGAAACTTGCTACAACTACCCATCTTTCTCTTAAATTCACCTAGAGTTTAGATCCTTATTAATGTGTCTTTGAAACTTTTTCTCTTTAATTATTAATTCCAAAATGTCATTACTTTTCTTTTTCCTCATGCATTTACTGAGATAGATAGTTTCAGCCAACAAAAATAGGCAAATAGCTTTGCACAGTAAGACTTCAGTAATTAAAGATAGAAACAACCTTATGGAGTATCTGTTATTCCCTGAGTGGGTGAGGTCTTTTATAACAAATCTTAAGAAAACATAAAAGGATGTAAGGGTTGTTTAATAAGAATTTGAGAAATAAGATGAAAGTTATAAGAATAATTTTCATCAGCCACCATATAAAGTACTTTTCAAAATTTCAAAATGATATTCCCAAAATATCCTCATTTAATATAGATTATAAAGAATCATCCTAACTCTATACATACTATGTAAAACATGAATAGAATGTCAGAAAACATCTTAGAAATTGTCTAGTCCAGTGGTTATCAAAGTGTAGTACAAAGACATTTTATTTCTAATGTGGAAAATATCAATAGATTTAACCCAAATAAATAAAAGCTCTTTCTGGGAGCCCTCAATTTTTAAAAGTTTAAGGGAGTCCTGAAACAAAAAGTTTATTAATTGCTGGTCTAGACCAACACTATTTCTTTTTTAGGTGAAAAAGCTAAGTAGAGGTGAAGTGACTTATATAAAGTCACTTAGTAAGTGTAAAGCAACATGTCCCTGATAACACAGATCTTTTCTTTTCTTTTTTTTTTGTTAAGCAATTGGGGTTAAGTAACTTGCTCAAGGGTACATGGCCAGTTATTTCTGGGCATGGTGCTAAGTTTCTAAGCCCGGATTTGATCCCCCAGGTCATCCCGACACTGGGGCTGGTGCTCTTACTTGCTGAGCCACCTGGCCACCCCTTAACACAGATCTTTTCATTCCTAGGATGGTTGTATATCTATTTCATTCTGCTACTCTGTACTTAAAATGTTGTCAGTGTTGCATCATTGAATAATTTACCCTTCTGGGAAAAAAAAATCTTTGCAGCAAATTTCTCTGCAACAAAGTCTTATTTCTAAAACATATAGGGAACTGATTCAAATTTAGAACAATTACAACCATTACCCAAGTGACAAGTAGTCTAAAGATATAACCAGTTAGTTTGCAAGAGAAGAAATCAAAGCTATTTAGAAATTTCAAATTCTTTAAAAAATTTGTAAATCACTAATAAATATAGAAATGAAAATTGTAGCGACTCTGAGGTTCTATTTTAAATCTATAAAATTGGTATGGCTGAGAAAAAATAGCAAAATTACATATTTTGGAAGGACTTTTGGAAAATGAATACAATAATAGAATGTTAGTGAAGGTATGAATTTACCCAGTCATTCTGGGGAAAAAAAAACATTTTGTAATTATATATATAAAATTATTAATCCAAGCATACTCTTTTACTCAGAAATACCTCTGCCAAGCTTATGCTCCAAAGTAAAAAAAGAAAGAGGCAAAAGTTATTTGTAAAGAAAAATATATATAATTTGTGTATATATGAGTATCTAATGTCAAAGAACTTTAAACTAGGCCTGAAGATTAATTATGGAATGGTTGAACAATTATGATATATGGATGTAAGGGAAAACTGCTGTATCATAAAAATATGGAAAAAAGATAGTTCTATATATACCTAGAAAGACTTAAATGAAATAATGAAGAATAAAATAAAGAGAATAATTTAGATAATAACAATAATATTGACAAGACAACTGAAAATTTTTAAAACTGATCAAGTTAATGACTAACAGAGGATGAATGATGAAGAATGTTACCTACCTACTGACAGAGAGATGATGGAATCAAGGTTCAGAATAAGATCTATATTTTTGTAGTCTTAAATAAGCATCAATTCTCATTTATATTTTTTAACAATTGTTTTTTAAAACTTTGAGTTCCAGATTTTTCCACTTCTCCCCTCCTTACCCACCACCACTGACAAGACAAGCAATTCAATATAGGTCACACATGTGTAGTAATGCAAAGCATTTCTATAGTAGTCACATTGTGAAAGACTAACTATATTTCTCTCCATCCTATCATGGCTCCCGTTTATTCTATTTTGTCTTTGGACCCTGTCACTTTTCAAGTGTTTGCTACTAACTACCCTTTCCCCCATTTTTCTCTCCCTTCTATCATGCCCCCTCTTATCTCCTTCCCCCTACTTTCCTGGAGGATGATACCCAATTGAGTGTGTATGTTATTTCCTCCTTAAGCCAAATCCATTGTTAATAAGGTTGACTCATTTCCTTTAACCTTCCTCCTCTTCCCTTCTACATTAACAGCTTTCCCCTGCCTCCTTTATTTGAGATAATCCACCCTATTCTGTCTCTCCCCCTCTTCTTCTCCAAATATATTCCTCTCTCACCTCTTAATTTTATTTTTTATATCATCCCTTCACATTCAACTCACCCTGTGCCCTCTGTCTCTGTATACATGCACACACACACACACACACACACACACACACACACACACACACACATATATATATACATGCTCAACCCACCTATACATAAATGTATACATATATAATCCCTTCAACTATCCTCATACTGAGAAAAGACTTGAGTTACACATATCATCTTTCCATGTAGGAATGTAAATAGTTCGACTTGAATAAGTTCCTTATGATTTCTCTTTCCTGTTTACCTTCTCATGCTTCTCTTGCTTCTTGTATATGAAAATCAAATTTTCTGTTCAGCTTTGGTTTTTTCATCAAGAATGCTTGGAAGTCCTCTATTTCTTTGAATATCCATATTTTCCCCTGAAGTATTATATTAAGTTTTTCTAGGTAGTTGATTCTTGATTTTAATCCTAGTTTCATTGACCTCCAGAATATCATATTCTAAGCCCTTCAATCCCTTAATGTAGAAGCTACTAGGTCTTGTGTTATCCTGAATGGGTTTTCACAATACTCAAATTATTTCTTCCTAAATGCTTGTAATATTTTCTCTTTGGTTTAGGAACTCTGGAATTTGGTTGTAATATTCCTAGGACTTTTCTTTTGGGGATCATTTTCAAGAGGTGATTGGTGAATTCTTTCAATTTTTATTTTGCCCTCTGGTTCTATAACATCAGGGAAATTTTCCTTGAGAATTTCTTGAAGGATGATGTCTATGCTCTTTTTTTGATTGTGACTTTCAGGTAGTCCATTGATTTTTGAGGTCCTCCATGGCCTGTGCCCAGTTCATATTTTTCTTGGAGGCTTTTGATGCAGGAACTTTAATGTTCTTGTCTTCTTCTGGTTTTATGTTTTGATGCTCTTCCTCGCCCCCAAAAATATTCAGTAGTCTGATTGTGCTTTCTCTGTTTGCTCATCTTGTCAGTCAATTACTTGGCTTTTGATATCTTCGCCACAGTAGAACTCTGCTTCCAGAGTGGAGGGAGCTGTGTCCTAAATTTCTCAGGTTTTGTGCAGCTGTTGTCAGAACTTTATCTAGGTACCTGCCTCAGAACTGTGAGGGTGACTCTCTCTCCAAAGTCTCAACAAGCTCTGCCTCACTAGTGCTCCACACTAGTAGGACTGCCACCCAAGACTGAGACCCAGATCCAAGCAAGACAAAGCAAGAGAATCCTGTTTCAGTGCCAGCAGAGAGATTCCTGCAAATGCACTCTGGTGAGCGAGCCACTTGGTCCCACTATGATCTGTAGGCCTGAAGTTGGAAGCAGCTGCAGGGGCAGTGGTTGTAGCTGCTGCCATCCTGGAGGCAGAGGCCAGACCATACTCTTCTCTCACTTAATTGCAAAAGAGTTTCCACACTGACCTTTTACTTTTTCTTTGGAGTTTATGGGTTGGGTTGAGAAGTCTGGAAACTGCCACAGCAGGCAGTGATTCACTCTCCTGAAGTCTGCTCTATCTGGTCTCTGCCACAGGTCAGGGCTGCTGTGACTCTCACTGGATTGCACTCCACTCCCAGGTCAGTGTAATAGACCTTTCTTGTCAGTCTGCCAGGCTGCCTTCAATGGGAGATTTGTTTCTATCTTTCACTTTGTAGGTTCTGTGGTATTAAAATTTGTTTAGAGTCATTTTTTATAGGTATTGGAGGTGGTTGGAGCCAGAGTTCAAGCAAATTCCTGTTTTTACTCTACCATCTTGGCTCCAAGATCTACATTTTTGGACTTGGGCAATGTGAAATTTATTTTGCTTGTTTCTGAATATTTAATACAAGTATTTTTTAATGGTGCTATGAAAAAGAGACAAAATTTAAACAAAAACTTGAAAACAAATTGAAATATAATTTGAAAATAGTTTTTCATTACAACGATATGTATGTTTTGCTAATATCACAAAAAAATTGAAAATTATAATTTCTTGTCCTCCCTAATGTCTTAATATATTCTTTTTGTCTAAAATATTAGCATTGGGGCGTGGCTAGGTGGCACAGTGAGTAAAGGGCCAGCCCTGGAGTCGGGAGGACCCGAGTTTGGTTCCAGCCTGAGACACTTAACACCCACACAAAAAAATACTAGCTGTGTAACCTTGTGCAAGTTACTTGACCCCAATTGCCCTCCAAAAGGCAAAAAAAAATTAGCATTGGTCAGATATATTTTATCCCATTTAAAGTCATAGAACTTGAAAGTGTATAGTTTTGGGATCTTCTTTTCATTTGTAATTATTTTGATATTATTTTTAGATAAAATATAAATATGCATTTCTAAATGAATCCATAGAAGATAAAATCTGAATGTTTTCCATTGAATGAATCAAACAAAATTTGTTAAACAATTACTGTGTTCTATGGTGTTTAAAAAGGTTTGAGATATAATTTCTAGGTAATTTAATAATTTTATTGATATTGTCAGCATTTTAATTAAAAATATTCATTTCACTGTCTGTCTTTCAGATAATCCTGGCAGCACTTCAAGGCTTATATTTTATTTTGAACACTCGTTTTCAAAAGGATGTCTTTGGTTAACTCATTGGTTAACAATTAATGAGAGATGGACTTTACAAAGAGAAGTGGACTTATTCCAATGAGGAACTGTGAGAGACATCATGTTGCCCTTGGACAGACAGATTATCTCTATACCCAATCCAACCCTAGCATTGGACACTTTAGACAAAAGGGACTGTTTACACAAAAGATTGACTTAATGGAATTCACCTTAGACCAGAGATTCTTTGAAAGGTTGGGCATGGTGTAATAGAGGAGAAGGTTAACTCAACCTTCAGAGACTGAGATCCTGAAATGAGGATAGAGGAGTGGGGGAACTCTGATTTGCTCCAAATCATTGGTTTCTATTGCCCACTTCTTTCAGATCAAGGTCTTGTGCTATTCCCTGGTGATAAAAAAGAAAAGACAAACTCTGATTTCAAAGAATTCACTAAAGGATGGAGACAAAATATATACGAGGTTCTGTTGTGTCAGATAGAAAAGGCCATGTGTTTCTTAAGTTGCAGCATCAAAGTTTATGGGCATGCATCTTGTTTAATGTAATTCTCGCTGACTAAAACATTACTATTTCTGATTTTGAATCATTTGACAGTGTCAAGGTCTTTGGTGGTGAGAAATTTTGTGATCATCAGTAGCTGCAACTGCTGAGGAGGCAGAAGCAACAACACTCATTGATGCAGGTGCCCAGTTGCATTCTCCAAAAAATTGACTCCCCTAGACAAGGGCTATAGGAGCCAGGCTGGCAGGAGGATTGGTGTTCTTAGGGGTGCTGCTTTTCCTGGGGTTGTTACTTGGAGGCTGTTGGTCAGTGGTCAATATTGGTGTTTTATGAGATAGTCTCTTTTTTCAAAAGGGTTGTTCCCCTCAATGTTCTCTTTATGGGACACCCTAGAAACATGGTAGTTGTATGGCACAGTAATTTCTGGGAACCACAGACTCCAGATTCATTGATGTCTCTACAACAGTTCTAGGGAAGATGTTAATACAGCTGATGACAATGATTTGGGCCACCTGTCAAATATTGCTTTCTCTCTTTCAAGTTTTTTTCAGCTAAACTGGTTTTCCTATACTTTTAGTGGTAGTTTAAAATGGAGAAAGGTCAGGGAAATTTATTTATTTGATAAACATTAATCAAACATCTGATATGTTCAGTGAGCTCTGAGAATGTAAAGATATTGGGATAGGAACTAGATTTGAAATTTAATTGATTTATCAAATTCTGGTATGGTGAAACTCCCTCTCCAAATGCTGATCAGCACTGTCTCCAGGTTCACACAGCCAGTATGTGTCTGAGGCGAGTCCCATGTCTGAGGTTATAAAAATAAAGGGAGAAATTAAAGCTTTTGGGATAAAAGAAGATTAACTTCTTCTTTGGGAATATATGGAAATGGATAAATACAACATGGGAGGCAATGTGGTGCTATAGAAAGACAACCACCTGGAGTCACAGGAAATTTATTCCTTTACTCAGTACTTAAGTGAGCTTTAGCAAGTCATTTAACCTCTTGTAGCAGCAAGCACCCTAGTATAGTATACCCACGACTACTGCTAGCACAGGTTCCTACATCTGCCTTTCTACAGGAAAGCAACTCAAAATGGGTTAACAATCTTGCCTTAATCAAACATATGTCATTTGCCTAGCTCAGGGGAAAAAGGTCAGCACTCCGAACTTCAGAGAATACAAACAGAAGTTACAAGCAGACAACAAATACAGACAGGGAAACAGATCAGCAGACAGGGCTTCCAGCTGTCTGACCACTGCATCATACCTAGTCAGTTACCAGAGAGGGAAGCATCAATATCTGGGTTTTCAAAGCCAGGAGCTCAATGGCTGCCTAGAGTCTCATCTAACCAAATCATACAACTCTTCTCAAAGTGAGCCCCAAAACAAAGCCTCACATCAGGGTGTATATAGCCTTCTCCTGGGTCACAACCCTCTTGACCCACTGCCCAATCACAAAGTAACAAGTTGTGGGCATTCCTGAAAAACAAGCCTCCCACCTCAGGCTCCAGGTAACCACATTTAGCCTATTAGGGGGCAGAGTATATTTTCAAATCAGGGAAGGTTCTCAGAGTCACTTAAGTCTATCAAAGGTCCTTGGGGCAGGGAAGATCTTCATGTTCCAATTCCCATAACATTCAGCCTCAAGATCTTTCATGCCCATTACATAGGCAACTTACATCTGAATTAACATTAACATGTCTTAAGTACAACATAAACCTCACAAAATAGAGACATCTCATTTGCAAGATACATAGCATAACAACTTATTACCAAAGTGGCTACAGAGCCTTAAACACACACAAAGTACATAGCATTATAATCCCCTCAATCCAAAACAGAAATGTCCAAATAAAGTTTTGTTGGGTGGAGGGTGTCCTTCCCCCCACACTGCCTCTTGCAGGCTTCCTCATGGCACTTTCAGGTGCAGGCTCTAAAGAGCCAAGTCCCAGTCTTGACACTGCTCTATCCCCTGCTTCCAAGTCCTAAGGGGCAGCTGGGCAACAAAACCAACAGGGTGGGGTCTTTGGGGGTCCATGGCACTTCACCCCACCCACCATAGACACAACTCCATCCTCCCCCTAGGTTCCAAACTGTGGGATGCAGCAAGAAAACACATTCAGTGCTCCTGCCTAGTCACACAGTCCTTATCTTGTCCTGTTGCTGAATTCTGAACTCCTGGGTTCCTCCTCCTCCTACAGGAGGCAGCTGCTCCTGACTTCTGCCCCAGTCCTGATGCAGGCAGCTCACCATTTCTGCTCTCACCTCACTGAAGTCATCACGCAGGCAGTTCTGCACTCCTATTCCCTGGCTCCACAGAGTCACAGCTACCACAACTGGGAAACAAACAATTATACCAGCCCCTATACTTTCCTTTTAGTTTGCAGATCCTATTCGTGATGCCATTTGTAGCAGCAAACACCCTAGCATACCCAGGATGGCCGCTGGCACAGGTTCTTAGATCTGCTTTTCTAAAGAAAAGCAACTCAAAATGGGTTAAAAATCTTGCTTTAATCAAACTTTTGTCATTTACTTAGTTCAGGGGGAAAAGGTCAGCACTCCGAACTTCAGAGGATACAAACAGAGGTTACAAGTATACAGAGAAACAGATCAGCAGCAGGATTCCGGCTGTCTGACCATTACATCCATATAGAGAGGGAAACACCAACATCTAGGTTTTCAAAGCCGGGGAAACTCAAAGGCTGCCCAGAGTCTCTTCTGGTCAAAGCACACAACTGTTCTCAAAGTGAGCACCAAAGCAAAACCTCACATCAGGGTATATATAGCCTTCTCCTGGGTCAGAGAATGTTACAACCCTCTTGATGCACTGCCCAATCACAAAGTAAAGGTGTGGGCATTCCTGAAAAACAAGCCTCCAGCCACAGGCTCTATGTGACCACATTTAGCCTATTAGGGGGCAGAGTATATTTTCAAATCAGGGAAGGTTCTCAGATTTACTTAAGCCTACCAAGGGGCCTAGGGGCAGGGAAGATCTTCAGATTCCTATTCTCATAACACCTCTATATCAGTTTCCCCAAGGGAAAATGATGATTGACTTCTAAAGTCCAATAGAGATTGAGATCTGTAGTCTTACGATTTGAGGAAGGACAATACACTAAGATGTGATTTGGAGACATGAGAGAGATCAAGGGATGAAAGGATGCCTTTGAAACTTCAATCTTGGAAGACTAAGAAAATGGAGATGCCATTGGTAGAAACAATGATGTAAGAAGGAATAGATAGTTTTTAGAGAAAAGATGAGTTTAGTTTCAAGTATATTATATTTGTATTTCTAATAGAACATTCAAGTAGAAATATTCAGTGTTATTTTGGAAGTATGGATAAAGGCTGGTATTAGAAAGATAGATATGGAGGTCATCCAAATAAGGAGATGGTTGAAGCTGGAGGAGTAAACACTATCAAATAAAGCAAGACTCTAGGAAGAGTCAGGGAATATTATTTTGTTGACATGATGATGATGATGGATGACGATGATGATGATGATGATGATGATGATGAAGACAAATTCCTAAAATTATATAATAGGATTTTTGTTCATGAGGAGTAATGACACCATAAAGGTGACATGTTGATGTGAATTAGATTTGAGTGAGGCAGAGTTGCATAAAATAATTATCCCTGCTCTCTCCTCAAGAGTCCTCAGAGTTCAGTGGCAAGACAAAGTTAAGATGACTAATGATGGCCCAGAATGCATTGTGTGACCTTGGTCTCCCTAATTTAGACTAACAACCTTCCCAGTTCTCAGTTTATCTGAGGCCATGTCCATTCCATACCTATGGGCTAGGTAAGAATTGAGATAAAAGAAGGCCCAATTTATCATCCCAAAGATATCATTCTGGGAAGGGAAGATCCTCAGTGTTTCTGTCCAGAACAGGAAACAGTTGTTATTTATACTCATTCTAATCCATCAAAACCTAAACAATGAGTCAAAGAGGTTTGGGCTGTGCCTATTTTTGGTCATTTGATGAAAGGTGTAGAATTATTTGGGTTTAAAGGTAGTGTCAAATAGCTCTGTTTAGAACACTATGGGCCTTTTAAAGCATGGTTTTTCAGAGCTCTATTTCATGAAATAAAAAATGAAAACTGCACAGGGCAAATAGTAAATTGTCACAGCTTTTTGAAAAAGAGAATAATAAAATACGATGAAGAAGACAGAGAAGGAGGAGGAAGAGGAGAAAAGAAATAACAACAAAAATAATAGCAGTATTTTCCAACTTCTGTTTGAATTGGCAAGATGGGTCCCCAGATGGCAGCTACTACTATTCTCAGATAACATGGTTAAGACAGTTAATGCAAAATCTTCTACTAAGAACCTGGTACACTCCTTCCTACAAATGCACACAGCAGCCATAGGAGGAGTAAGCTTAAATTTCGGCCATGCTAGTAGTGAGGAACACATGTAGGCATTATGTGTGACAAGGTTTAACTTGTATCACTTGCTCTGAAATCCTCTCTGTGTAGAGACCTCAGGAAGAACCTTTTTGTCATTGCTCTTCATCCTTCATTCAAGAAGAGGACGATGCCATCATAAGGGCGATGTCTTAACTTGTGTATGATTTGGATCTGAGTGAGGCAGACCTGCACAAAGTCACCAGTTTTACTCTCTTTTGAGGAATGGAATCATACAGTTGCTTACTTATTCTTAGAAAGGTTATCTCGCACTAAAGGATTCAGTCTTCCAATTGATAAAGAAAAAAACATCTGTACCCTATTTGAAGGAAAACATACAGATATTGTCTAATAGTTACTTTAAAATATTATTTGATCACAAAAGGCTTTGTCAAGGCTATCTTGGGTATATGTGAAAACTGTTCTTTGTTAACAACTGCACTTTTGACTTACTTTTGGTTGCTGTTTTGACTGATCAAGCCATCAGACATAATAAGGCTATTTGATGCATGGAGACACAGATCTAGAATGCAGATCTGAAATCAGCAAGCCTTACCTCACAATTTTGCCAATCAGAAAACTGAGAAAAAAAGTTCAATGACTTTCCTAAGGACACAGGTAGATGGTATACAGAGCTAGGATTTAAAACCTTTCCCTGTGCCCCTAGATGCAGTGTTTTTCATTTTGTCCCATGTTTCAGAGCTGTTCCATAAACATGAGCTGTGATTATTATAAATATTCTCAGTCTTGGGACTTAAGAAAGCTGCGATTTAATATTGATGTAACATTGATGCATGAGCTGTGTTTTCTGTGTTGAATAGTAATAATAACTCCTTTGTACTGTCTTTAAAGTTTGCAAAATAATTTTTCATTCATTTAAACACATCAATCTAGGTAGTCCATGACAAAAAAATTAAGGCTAAGAATACCTGGACCATATAATGTCAATTTTGGGCAGATCATTTAAATTCTTGGAGCCTCAATTTCTGCATATTTTAAATATGAAGTATATGTTCAGGTGTTCCTAGCCTTTTCTTTAACATGGACTCCTTTGGCAATCTGGTGAAGCTTATGGAACATTATTCAGAGTAATGAGTTGAAATGCATAAAATAAAATAATGATGCATCAAGGAAATTATTGACATTGAAATAGTTAACAAAATATTAGAAGATTCACAGGCCTCAATTTAATAACCCCTGTTCAAGTCCAATTCTTTAATTTCACAGATGAGTATGATAACAGAAAGAGAAATCATACTTTCTTGATACTAAAATTCAAAAGAAATTCTCCTTTCCTATACAAATGAACACATACATCTCTTGCAAATATCATAAACTTTCCAATTTTATTCCTCCCTTCATTGAGATAGGTAGATAAAATTATTGAGTCTAGAATAAAGGAGAATGTTGCCTTTGTTGTTTAATCTTAACCTTTGGCAGAAAATCTCCTGCCTCCTGAGCCAGAAGGCATCCCTTGGAGTAGTAATGAGGAAAGAGAGAGCCTTATCAGATGAAAGCTTTGTATTATTGCATCCTGTGGGCCTTTGACAATCCCATGTATGTCAGGTTCAGGACACTCACAAACAGCAGAAAGTGTAGGCTTTTTTGTTCAGTGTGCAAGAGGAAAGTATTGATTTTTGCATTTTCCCCTAAATTGCAGGAAAAAGCCTGTGCCTGGGAGGCAGTGTAAGTGACATCTCTTCACATTCTAAAATCAAATTAATTGACAGGCTTTATTGAAGGGCCAGTACCAATATCAGATGAGAGGTATAATGTTGGAAAAAATTGAGGAGACAGAGCAATGAACTTGGTGTCAGGAAGAACTGAATTCAAACCTTGCCTCAGACTGGGGTAAGTTACTTTAACCTCTATTAACCTCAGTTTTCTTATTTGTAAAAATAGCACCTCTATCTCAGGTTTTTATGAGGATAACATGAGATATGTAAAGCACTTTTCAAACCTGAAGTCAATATATAAATTTTAACTATGATTTTCAGCTATTATAAATGTAATAAATATATTATGAAATCTTTTATTCCACATGGTTTACTAGCATTAGCCATTGATAATTTTTCACATCTCCATGATTTTATTAAAATTAAGGCAAAAATAAAATTCTGGTTATGGAATTCAGAGGCAGATATTGATATCTTGATGTTGATTGTAGTGGCAGGATTTCTTCAACCGACAAATATACTGACATTAAAATGGATTGGAGGTAGAATCCTCAAGTGATTTGGTCTCTTAAAATTTTGGACCAAATGATCTTAAATAGGTCATTTAAACTAATCTATCTTCAGTTTCCTCATATGGAAAAAGCGAAAGTAGGATGAAACTGCCATCCAGGTACCTTCTCATCCTATACTTATGAGTATAAGTGAGAGGGTGACCATTTTATCATTTATGTTATCAAGTCCAGAAGGAATGACTGGTAGGTAGAATTTTGTGGGATAATCAGCTGAACCACTCCAAAACAAGTATATTTCCATGATTAGAATTTGTTGAAATTGTTGAAAAAAAAAAGACTTTTTGCTGACCACAAGAGAAAGGAAGAAAGTGTTTCCTTTCAGTGAATTTTTATTTTTTTCCACAAATAATGGTGAGAAAATGAATGTGATCAGATATAGACTCTGAAAGAAAGGTCTGTAGGTTTTAGTCCCAAATTTAAGCAGAAATGTATTAGTAGAGATTGGTCCATAGTTATTAGCCTAAAATTCCAGTTGAAAATCAAAATGTAGGGGCAGCCAGGTAGCACAGTGAGTAAGAGCATTGGCTCCAGTGTCGGGACGACCTGGGGATCGAATCTGGGCTCAGACACTTAGCATCCACCCAGAAACACCTGGCCATGTAACCTTGAGCAAGTTACTTAACCCCAATTGCTTAGGGGCAGCCAGGTGGCTCAGTGAGTAAGAGCACTGGCCCCAGTGTCGGGATGACCTGGGGATCAAAACTGGGCTCAGATACTTAGCACTATACCCAGAAACACCTGGCCATGTAACCTTGAGCAAGTTACTTAACCCTGATTGCTTAAAAAAAAAAGAACATCAAAATGTATAAAATGATGGAATTATAAAATTATAAACTTAAACCATGGGGATCATCTAAACCTACCCATTCATTGTACATTGCACAGATGAAACAAATGTCCAGTGAAATATCATACTTTGATCAAGTTGATATAGCTAGACAATAGCAAAAATGAGATTAAAGTCTAAGTCTCCTGATGTCTAGGCCTATTGCCCTACCACCTTACAATTTCTCTCTCATTAAATACCAGAATTACTTTACTCTAATTGATGTTACCTTCTAATTTCCAGGTTAAATATGATGCAAGTAGTCAATTTTATTTCAGTTCTTTGGATAAATGGGACAAAGAGACCATCTTATCCTATCCCATTTTTGTAAGGACGGCAAGGAATAGAGTGTCTTAATTTGTGTTTCATCTTCGTTATTTTAGAAATGTTTTACTGATACCCTTATTCCTTTAACTTAACTTCTTCTCCAAGAATTTGGATGCTATATCACTTGGTGCATATGTTTTGTATTGATATTTACTTCATTGTCTGTGGTAACTTTTAACAAGATTTAGTTTCCTTTCTTATTTCTTTTAATTAGTTTTGTTTTTGCTTTTACTTTGTCTGAGATTAGGATTGCTATTTCTGCATTTTTTTTACTTTAGCTCAAGCATAGTAGATTCTACTCCTGCCCCTTAGCTTTACTCTGTAAGTATGTCTCTCTCTGCTTCAAGTGTATTTTTTGTAAAGAATATATTGTAGAATTCTGTTTTTTTATCTACTCTTCTATTCATTTTATGGGAGAGTTCATCTGATTCACACTCAGAGTTATGATTACTAACTGTCTGTTTCTCTCCATCCTATATTCATCCTTCTGTTTGTCCCCTCTCTCCTTTCATGTTTTCCTGCCTCTGCAGTATTTTACTTTTGTCTACAACTTCCCCTGATATATCCTCCCTTTTGTCAATTTCCATCCTCTCTTACTTGATCTTCTCTCCTCCTACTTCCCTGTCAGGTAAAATATATTTCTATATTCAACTGACTATATATATTATTTCCTCTTTGAGCCAATACTGATAAAACTAAGGTTCAAGAGATGCTATCACCGAAGAGGGTTGCGGATGCTCTGAAGACCCCAAAATACCAACACACTGGGTGAATGAATTTGACTCAAGTCTTCTCAGCCAAAGAAAAGTAACATTTATTAAAAGTTTGCTTGTATTAGACACAGAGTAATTCTGTGATAGGTTATTCTATGACACTCTCACTATTCTATGGTGATCTCACTATTCTATGGCATTCTATGGTGCTGTCACTATTCTATGGCATTCTATAGCACTCTCACTATTCTATGGCATTCTATGGCACTCTCACACCACATGGTATAAGATGGGGTCTTATATATAGAAGGTTGTGGGAGGAATCTAGGGGTGGTCTAGAGGTGGAGTTTGGGGAGGTCTTCAGGAAGAGTTAATGAGATCAATGAGTGATTAAGGGTGAGGGGTAGCTGGAGACTACAGACAATGGTGGGCTTAGGGCAGCTCAAGGGTGTATTGATATTTTGATAGGCTCAAGGGTGGGAAGTAGATGAACAATGGAGTGCCAGGCTAGTAACTGGGCTAGTAGTTAGCAGTTAGTAACTAGGCTAGACGTCTGGGCCCAGCCACATAAGGCTTATTGCCTCATGCAAATGCCTCATCAAATGAGATAATTTAATGAAGAGTCCAGGGGAGGTTCCCAGAGCCTGTACCTCCAGGACTCAAGGAGAGCTCAAAGGGGCTCCCAGAGCCCATACCTCATCAACCACCACCCTCTCATCATCCCCTCCACTATAATAGGTCTTTAGTATCTCTTCATGTGAAATAACGTGCCCCATTCTACCTCTCCCTTCTTTCTTCACCAGTTGCACTCCTCTTTATCATCGCTTAAATTTTTATGTCTTTGTCTCAAATTCTCCTTATAGCCATAACTTCTGTCTAGGTATATTCCTTTTAGCTGTACTATTAGTGATAGAATTTTAAGAATAATAGTATCATTGGGTGGAGCAACGATGGCAGAACAGAAGCAGTAACTTTTCTAAGCTCCTCTGTGAATACCATCACCAAACTTTAAAAAGTGATTCTGAATGGATTTTGGAGTGACAGAATCCATGGGGAGACAATGTGCCAGAATCCAGCCCAGGAAAGTGCCCACATGGATCAAGGCAGGGGGAGCGTGGAGCACTTGGGGGCTGCAGCAGCCCAGACTAGAGAGTGAACTACAACAGAGTGAGAAGGAGACTCACCCACTCCAATGGCAATTCACAGCCGTGTCACCAGCGTCTCACCACAGGATTGGAGGATCCATTGGAGCTGGGTAAGAGAAAGCTCAGTGCCCACAGCAGAGACAGCAGCTTCTCCTGGGGCTATCAGCCCACAGGCTGGAAATTTAAAAATCACCTGCCTGATTTTCTAGGGCCAGCATGGCAAAGTAAAATCTAGCTGCTCCAATTCCCCCTCCCTGACCTAGAAAACCCAGAGATAAATATCCCACCCTGAGTAAAATCCTGAAATAGCAGAAATAGCCTCAGGCTTAGGAGTCAAGGAGAAAGGGTGTAACTGAGGCAGTGTGATAGTAATGGCAATTAAAGATTCCCCTGTATTGGCTTGGTTTTCAAATTGATTGTGTTAAAACCCAGAGTTTGTTAATCCCACCTGTGGGATGGGCTTGTTGATGTGAAAAGAAAGTCCTGAACTGGGAGGAGCTGGTGATGTAGATTTGGAGAGACACTAGAGAGAGACGGAAGATCTTTTTGGAAGCAGCACCTCATGGAGAGAGAGAGACTAAGAGAATTGCTGGTGGCCGCTTTGAATTGCCCTGGACTTTTTAGACCTGCCCCCTGAGCTGCCAAGGACTGAGGAGACATGACTGTTTTGCTGGTACTTTGTCTGTCTGTTTTGATGTTGTTTTGCCAGATTTGTCCACTGGTGAAAGACAGTCCTTTTGTTGAAGAAGTCCTGGAACCTGGCTGTTCGCTAAGAAGCCCTGAGACTGTCCTGCAGACAGAGAGTGAATACTGTCCACTGGTGAGGGACAGTGCTGTTGTTGCAGGGGTCTGGAGACTGTCCTGCAGACAGAATGAATACTGTCCACTGGTGAGGGACAGTGCTGTTGTTGCAGGGGTCTGGAGACTGTCCTGCAGACAGAGTGAATACTGTCCACTGGTGAAGGACAGTGCTGTTGTTGCAGGGGTCTGGGAGCCTTTCTGTTGGTTCAGAAGCCCTGAAGAAGGATTTTCTTGTTGTATGTTTACAGAAATCCTGGGAGAGGGCTTTGCTAATGTGTTCAGGGGTTCTAGGACTGTTCTACAGACAGAGGATAAATTCATGAAGGGACTGGCAATGTATCTTATGGCCTTGCTAAGCCTTGTCTCCCCAGGAACTAAGATTGCTGAGAACTTGCCTCATGTCAAGATGAAGAAAAGACCTCCATTTGGGTATTAAGTGCTGTGTTTAAACTTGATGTAACTCTGGGGTAGATTCAATTGTGATCCAGGGGTGGGGAACTTTTGACCTTATTGTGCTCTGTGATTGACAAATGAAGGTACTTTACCTATGTTTGGAAACTAATCTCCATTTGAGAAGAGGGGTTTTGTGGTGGACCAAATGAAGGTATAGCCTAGGGGTGGAGAAGTATTTAGAACAGGGACTTTGTAATTGATTGAATGATTGGAAGGTCCTGGGGTGGGGTAGTACTTGGAGATTATTTAATCACACTTAGTAAATGCTGTATTTTGAATGATGTCATGTTTCAATCTTCTCTGTTCTTGGTTGGTCACTGAATAAAATGGAGAGCACCTATGCTGGTATTCTGAACCTTGGGAAGTTGCCTTTCCTTGGCATTACATTACAGGCAGTAAGGAGTCTGTAGACAAGGGTAGGAGGGGTACCAACAAGCTTTACTTCACCTGAACAGAAAAAGCCTGCCTGACCTGTAGCCCAGGGGCATAGAGGCAGAAATCTGAAGCAGCTAGACCATCCCACCCCCACAGATTACTCTGTGAGCCTCAGGGTAACTCGGGGAAACACAGAGAGTCCTGGCCTTGGCCTCAATCTAGATATCCAGAGGATGCAGCACACAAAGCCAACAACCAGACACCTAGCTCCCAGCCTGAGAAGCTTGGATCAGAGCCCTCTGTATCCCAGGAGCAGAAATACACTTTAAAAGAAAGGAAATAGTCAATTACAATGGGCTGGAAGCAACTTGCAAAGGCAAGACCAAAGACAATAGAATCTTATTATTCTGAACAAGAAGAATCACTTTCAGGAGACACCATAGACTCTATGTCCACACCTGAGACCACAGAAGGAAGTATGAACTGGTCTCAAGCCCTAAAACCATTCTTGGAGGAGCTCAAGAAAGATTTTAAAAGCCAAATTATGGAGGTAGAAGATAAATTTAAATCTACAGTGACCAAATTGGAAAAAAGTCTCACTGAAGAAAACAAATCCTTAAAAAGCAAAATTTGTGAACTAATTGTAGAAAATACCTCCCTAAAAAAGGACCTTCGAAAACTAACCAAAGAAAATAATTCAGTAAAAATTAGAATCAGTCAAATCAAAGATCAGGACTCTATGATGTACCACTAGTCAATCAAACAAAACATGAAGATTGAAAAATTGGAAGAAAATGTAAAATATCTCTCTGGAAAATCAACTGACCTGGTGAACAGATACAGGAGAGATAACATAAGAATTATTGGTCTACCAGAAGGCCATGATGAAAAAAAGCAGCCTGGACAACATCCTCCAAGAGATTGTCAAAGAAAACTGTCCTGAAGTCCTAGAATCAGAAGGTAAAATAGTTATCAAAAGAATTCACCAGTCTGCTTCTGAAAGAGATCCCAAATTGAAAACTCCAAGAAATATTGTAGCCAAATTCCAGAATTACAATATTAAGGACAAAATATTGCAAGCAGCCAAAATGAAACAATTCAAATATCATGGAACTACAGTCAGGATTACACAGGACCTAGCAGCTTCTATATTAAAAGATTGGAGGGATTGGAATTTGATATTTCATAAGGCAAAAGAGCAACGAAGGATTAACTACCTGGCAAAACTGAGCATAATCTTTCAGGCAAGGAGATGATCATTTAATGAAATAAGGGACTTCCAGACTTTCCTAATGAAAAAGCCAGAACTCGATATAAAAACCTGATCTCCAATTACAAGTCTCAAGAAAGACATAAAAAGGTTAAAAAGGAAAACACACACTCACACATACACACATGCACACATGCACACTCATCCACACATACAGATAACTTGGGATGCAATGAGGGAAAATTGTCTACATTCGTATATGAGAAGCTGATAACTGTCAATATTGAAATTTATATGATTATCATGACCTTTAAAAGGGATATACATACATAGAGAGTGTGGGTATAAATGAACTAATTGGATGATTAAAAAAAAACCTTATTAAGGGGTTCAAAGGAACTGTAATTGGATAAAAGGCAAGGATGAGACAGAAAAAGGCATATTATGCCATACAAAGAGGCATAAAAACATACTCTAGTAGAGGGGAAGGAAAGAGGGAGAAGAACATCATTTGAACATTATTCTCACTGGTTCTGCTTCAAAGAGGGATCAACATAATCAGTTAAGTTTAATTTTCTAACATTAAAAGACACAAAACTCATTAAATAGAGGCAAAGAAGGGAGGGAGAGGAGCACTGTATGAAATTTACTCTCAATAATTTAGGGTAAAAGGGGGAATAACATACCCTGATAAGTACAAATATCTATTGTGTCCTATAGGCAGTAGGAAGTTAGGGAGGAATAGGAAATGGGGGATTACAAAGGAGGGAAATAGTAGTAAGGTGAGAGGGTAGGTAAAGAAGGGAGGGGGTGGTCAAAAGGAAAACCTTTAAGGATGGGAAGGGAGAAGCAAGAAACAAAAACATAAGCAGGAGAGGGAATAGGATGGAGGGAAAGAGACAGGTAGTAATAATTACTGTAAATGTGAATAGGATGAACTCTCCCATAAAACAGAGGTGGATAGCAGAATGGATTAAAAAACACAATCCTACAATATTCTGTCTACAAGAAACACATTTGAAACAAAGGGATACCCACAGGGTAAAGGTAAAACACTGGAATAGAATATATTATGGTTTAGCTAAATTTAAAAAAAAAAGCAGGGGTAGCAATCCTTATGTCAGATAAAGCAAAAGCAATAATTGATCTAATTAAAAGAGATAAGGAAGGAAACTATAACCTGCTAAAAGTCACCTTGGAGAATGAAGCAACATCATTACTTAACATATATGCACCAATTTTTATAGCCTCCAACTTCCTAGAGGAGAAGTTAAGGGAATTAGAAGAAGAAATAGATAGCAAAACTGTACTAGTGGGGGACCTTAATTTCCCCCTCTCTGAACTTGATAAATCTAACCTCAAAATAAACAAGAAAGAAGTTAAGGAGGTGAATGGAATTTTAGAGAGGCTAGATATGATAGATCTCTGGAGAAAACTGAATGGGGATAAAAAGGAATATACTTTCTTCTCAGCGGTTCATGGCACATACTAAAAAACTGACCATGTACTAGGGCATAAAAACCTCACAATTCAGTGCAGAATGGCAGAAATATTAAATGCATTCTTCTCAGATCATGTTGCAATAAAAATCATATGTAATAAAGGGGCATGGAAAGACAGACTAAAAACTAATTGGAAATTATACAATTTAATCCTAAAGAATGAGTGAGCCAAACAAGAAATTATAGAAACAATTAGTAATTTCATTCAAGAGAATGACAATAATGAGAGAACCTACCAAAATTTGTGGGATGCAGTAAAGGCAGCTCTTAGGGGAAGTTTTATATCCCTGAGTGCATACATGAATAAATTAGAGAAATGGAGGTAAATGAATTGGGCATACAATTGAAAAAGCTAGAAAAACAACAAATTGAATATCCCCAATTAAATGCTAAATTAGAAATGCTGAAAAGCAAAGGGAAGATTAATAAAATCAAAATTAAGGAAATTATTGAATTAATAAATAAAACTAAGAGCTGGTTTTATTTAAAAACCAATAAAATTCATAGACCTTTAGTCAATATAATAAAAAAGAAAGAAGAAAACCTAATTATGAGTATCAAAAATGAAAAGAATGAATCTACCTCCAATAAATGGGAAATTAAAACAATAATTAGGAATTATTTTTCCAAATTGTATGCATATAAATTTGACAATCTTAGTGAAATGGATGACTATTTACAAAAAAAATATAACTTGCCCAGATTAACTGAAGAGGAAGTAAATTGTTTAAATAGCCCCATCTCAGAAAAAGAAATCAAAAAAGCCATCAGTGAACTCCCTAGGAAAAAATCTCCAGGGCCAGATGGATTTACTAGTGAATTCTATCAAACATATAAAGAACAATTGATTCCAATACTCTACAAACTATTTGGGAAAATTAGTGAAGAAGGAGTCCTACCAAATTCTTTTTATGATACAAATATGGTACTGATACCTAAAGCAGGAAGAGATAAAACAGGGAAAGAAAATTATAGACCAATTTCCCTCATGGATATAGATGCAAAAAAATTTAAATAAAATATTAGCAAAAAGACTACAGCAACCTATCACAAGAATAATACACTTTGATCAGGTACTCTTAATTTCAGCAATGCAAGTATAGTTTAATATCAGGAAAACCATCAGTATAATTGATCATATCATCAATAAAACTCACAGAAACCACATTATTATCTCAATGGATGCAGAAAAGGCTTTTGACAAAATACAACATCCATTCTTATTAAAAACACTAGAAAGAATAGGAATAAATGGAGCCTTCCTTAAAATAACAGGTAGAATCTATTTAAAGCCATCAGTAAGTATAATATGTAATGGGGATTAGAAGCATTTCCAATAAGATCAGGGGTGAAACAAGGGTGTCCACTATCACCCCTCTTATTCAATCTGGTACTAGAAATGTTGGCAGTAGCAATTAGAGAAGAAAAAGAAATCAAAGGAATCAAATTAGGCAAAGAAGAGACAAAGCTATCACTCTTTGCAGATGATATGATGATATACTAGGAGAATCCTAGAGAATCAAGTACAAAACTACTTGAGACAATAAATAAATTTGGCAAAGTTGCAGGATATACAATAAACCCACATAAATCCTCTCATTCTTGTATATTTCTAATGAAATCCAACAGCAAGAGATAGAAAGAGAAATCCCATTTAAAGGTAATGTAGACATAAAATATTTGGGTGTGTACCTGCCAAAACAAACCCAAGACCTATATGAACACAACTACAAAACACTTTTCACAAAAATAAAGTCAGATCTAACTAGTTGGAAAAATATCAATTGCTCATGACTGGGTTGAGCTAATATAATAAAAATGACAATTTTCTCTAAATTAAATTATATATTTAGTACCATACAAATCAATTTACCAAAAAACTACTTTATAGAGCTAGAAAAAATAGTAACAAAATTCATTTGGAAGAACAAAAGTCCAGAATATCAAGGGAATTAATGAAAAGAAATGCTAGGGAAGGTGGCCTAGCACTACCAGATTTTCATCTGTATTATAAAGCAGCAGTCATCAAAACTACTTGGTACTGGCTGAGGAATAGAATACTGGATAAATGGAATAAATTGGGTACACAAGACTCAGCAGTCAATGATTATAGTAATCTGTTTTCTGATAAACCCAAAGACTCCAGTTTTGGGGATAAGAACTCACTGTTTGATAAAAACTGATGGGAAAACTGGAATATAGTATGGCAGAAACTGGTCATAG
Organism: Petaurus breviceps papuanus; assembly: GCF_028583685.1. Lineage (NCBI taxonomy): Eukaryota > Metazoa > Chordata > Mammalia > Diprotodontia > Petauridae > Petaurus > Petaurus breviceps. Next base: position 13,302,269 of record NW_027186349.1, read on the forward strand.
ACTATTATCTAACGCCATATAACAAAATCAAGTCTAAAAGGGTGCATGATCTTGGTATAAAGGCTGATACTGTAAGCAATCTGGGAAAGCAAGGAATAGTTTACCTGTAAGATTTGTGGAGAGGGGAAGATTTATGACCAAATAAGAAGTAGAGAGCATTATAAAATTCAAAATGTATAATTTTGGTTACATTAAATTGAAAAGCTTCTGTACAAACAAAGCCAATGTAACCAAGATCAGGAGGGAAGTGGAAAATTGGGAAAGAATTTTTGCAACCTATGTCTCTGTTAAAGGACTCATTTCTAAAATATACAGAGAATTGAGTCAAATCTATAAGAATGTAAGTCATTCCCCAATTGATAAATGGTCAAAGGTTATGAACAGGCAGTTTTCAGAGGAAGAAATTAAAGATATCTATAAGCATATGAAAAAAATGTTCTAAATCACTATTGACTAGAGAAATGCAACTCAAAACAACTGTGAGATACCATATCTCACCAGTCAGATTGACTAAGATGACAAAACAGGAAAATGACAAATTCTGGAGAGGATGTGGAAAAATTGGAACAGTAATGCATTGCTGGTGGAGTGGTGAGCTGATCCAGTCATTCTGGAGAGCAATCTGGAATTATGCCCAAAGGACTATAAATAATTTCATACCCTTTGGCCCAGCAATATCACTTCTAGTTTTGTATCCCAAAGAGATCATAGAAGTGGGAGGAAGACCCATATGTACAAAAATATTTATAGTAGCTTTTTTTGTGGTGGCAAAGTATTGGAAATTAAGGGGGGCACCCATCAATTGGGGAAAAGGCTGAATAAGTGGTGGTATATGAATGTAATGTAATACTATTGTGCTATAAGAAATGAGGAGCATATGGACTTCATATTTACCTGGAAAGGCTTATACAAACTGATGCTAAGTGACAAGAGTAGAACCAGGAGAAATTTGTACACAATTACAGACACAACGTATATGTGATGACTAACTTTGAGACTGGAATCTTCTCAACAATGCAGCATTATAAGTCAACCCCAAAAGACTCATGATGGAGAAAGATGTATACATCCAGAGAAAGAACTAGAAAGAACTGAGTTTGAATCCAGATTGAAGCAAACTACCTGCTATTTTTCTTGTTTGGTTTTGTTTCCTCTTTCCCATTGTTTATTCCATCTGATACAATCCTTCTTTATAACCTGACTAATATCTATTGTGAAAGTATTTGCAGATCCTATACTTCATTGTATGCTGCCATGGGGGGGAGGGTGTGCGAAGAGTAGGGGAGGTAGGGAGAGAAAATCTGAAATTCAAGCAATTCTGTAACTGAATCTTGTAAACTAAAAGTAAAGAAACAAATTAATAAAAACCAAAATATTAAAAAAAATTATAAGTATCATTTCCCCCTGTGGGGTATAAATAGTTTAGCTCTGTTGAATCCCTTATATTTTCTTTTCCCTTTTAATCTGTATATGTTTTTCTTTGTTCTTGATATTGGAGATAAGTTTTTTTTGTTTAATTTTAATCCCAATCTTTTCCTTTGAAAGCTTGAAATCACTTATTTCATTGAACAACCATTATTTTCCTTGATGTATTATGCTTAATTTTGCTGAGTAAGTGATTATTGGTTGTAATACTAGCTCCTCTGCCATTTGGAATATCATATTCCATGACCTTTGTTCCTTTAATGAGGCAGCTGCCTAGTCCTGTGTAATACTGATTGTGACATTTTGACACATGAATTATTTATTTCTAGTCACTTATATTATTTTTTCCTTGACCTGAGAGTTCTGATACTTGGCTGTAATGTTCCTTGGAGGTTTTAGTTTGGCATCCCTTTCCTGAGGTGATTGCTGGGTTCTTTTAATGCCTATTTTGCCATCTGGCTCCAAGATATTAGGACAGTTTTATTGTTTCTTGAAATATGTTGTGCAGGACTTTGTTTTTAAATTATGGCTTTCAGGTAGTCCAATGATACTGATATTTTTTGTCCTGGATCTATTTTCCAGGTCATTTTTTTTTTTTCTGTTAGGTATTTTACACCCCCAAACCATTTTTCCATTCTTTTGAATTTGGTTGATTCTTAATGTCTCATAGTCATTGTTTTCCACTTGCCCAGTTCTAAATTTTAATTTCTTCAGTTGGGTTTTGTACTTTCTTTTCCATTTTATGATTTGTACTCTTTAAGGAGTTGTTTTCTTCAGTGGATTTTTGTATCTCCTTTTCTATTTGACCAATTCTACTTTTTAAGCAGTTTCCCAAGGTGCTGATTCTTTTTTCATAATTCTCTTGCATCACTTACATTTCTTTTACCAATTTTTCTTCTATCTCTCTTACATTACTTTCAAGCTCTTTTATGAGTCCTTTCTGGATTTGAGACCACTTCCTGTTTTTCTTTGCGGTTTTGGCCATAATTGTTTTGACACTGTTGTCCTCTTCTGAGTTTGTGTCTTGGTCTTCATTGTCACCATAATAACTTTCTATGGCCAGATCCTTTTTTGTTGTTGTTTTTTTTCTCATCTTTTTTTGACCTTTTTCATTTGTTTTAAATTTTTTGACTGCTGCCAGGGTCAAAGGGGCTCTGACTCAGGCTTCTTGTGCTATTGCCCACTGACCCTGGCTGTTTACCTGGTGTTATACCTGTGCTGCTCTGAGGTCCAGAGGGGACCCTTGTGTCTGGTGATGTGTTGAGGGTTAGAGATGGGGTTGCCTCATGCTCCTGGAGGCCTTGGCTGTCTTGCAGCTAACCTGGTGCTAAGCTGGGGTCCTAGTGGTGGTGTCTGGCATGTGCTGAGGTCTGGCGGATTCCCGGGGCTACACTGAAGCCCCTGGAGGTTCAGCAATTGGAAGGTTTCTGTTTTCCCTGGGCAGTGCTGAAGCACTTGGAAGTCTGGCCTACTTTCTTGTCATGCTAGAGAATGCCTCTTTGACTGAGGCTATAATAAATCATGTGGTGTTTTTTGGAGCTGGATTCTGCCAATTCCCCTGGATATTCCCTGGAGCTCAGGATCTTACACTAGTTTGCCGAGGTGGGCTTTGCTGCTGGCTTGCTGGAACTTGTTTCCTGTCCTGTCATGTGCTCCCCTTTTATGTGAGTGAGAGGGACATTTATTGTAGATCTTTCAAGTTTCCTGGACTTAAAGACAGATCCACTCTGTGTTTATGATAATTCTGCTATTCTAGGATTTGTCCTGGGGTGCTAACCTGTGGTTGTTTGGAAGTGAATATGGGAGACTACAGTAATTTACTGTTTACTCTGACACCTTGGATCCCAGATGTCCAGAAGTCATATAGTTTTAATCAATTATAGCTTGATTAAATATCTATGTCTCTGTGGCAATCTGGTCAAAGCAAACAAAGCTAAAGAAAATACTTCACTTATTGTTACTTTTTACAGAGGAAAAATTTAAAGGCAGGGACAAGAGTAAGTAGGTAGTGCTATTGCACTATGTAGAGTACTGGATCTGGAGTCCAGAAGACCTGAGTTCAAATCTGGCCTCCGACCCTGGGCAAGTCACTCAATCCTCTTTGCTTCAGTTTCCTCATTTGTAAAATTGTATGGAGAAGGAAATGGCAAATCATCATGTGATCTTTGCCAAGAAAACCCTAAATGGAGTCATGAAGAGTTGAACGAGAACAACACTGATGGACAATCATGCACTCTTTCTGTGTAGCAAGTGACTGTCTTAGTTGGCGTGTGTGGGATTTGTAGGGGTTCTTTGGCACCTGGTAGGTACTACATATGTGGTTATAAGGGACATTTTATCCTCACTAGTTAGAGGGTGGCAGTTCATTGCCATTGCTAGCAGGGAAGGGAATCTCAACATAACCTGATTCATTCATAGTATTCACAATTCTGAGATGCCATAGAATTAGAGCTAGAAGGTACATGACAGTCTAATTTACTGATCTGTAAGTTGAGGAAACTAAGCCCTGGGGAACTGAAGTGAATTGTTTAAGGTAACATAGATAGTAAGTAACTGAACTGAGGGTCAAACCTAGGTACTCTGATTGTGAATTATGCACTCTTTTCAATAATGATAATGATGATGATAATAACAACAATGCTTTAAGACTTGCACTATATTTTGCATATATTATCACTTTGGTCCTTGAATCAACCATATAAGTTATGAAGTACAATTATTATTCCTTTTTTATAGAGGAGGGAACTGTGGCTAAAGAAAAGATTAAATAACTAGCCCAGAGTAACATAGCTAGTATATATCTGAGACTCAATTTGAACCGAGGTCTTCTTGACTTTAGTGTTCTTTCTCTTACCTCTCTATGTCCCACATCCTAATGCATGACTCAGAGCACATTTTTTGATGTATACTTACGTTTCTAGATTAATCCATAAAAAGCTATCTAATCTACAATATGGTTGAATATGCTTGAGTTAGCATTATGTAGCTGTTCTAAACCATTTGTTACCTTTGAGTTGCAAAGATTTTTGGCAGGGTAGATGGAAATGGGAAAAAATCCTGTACGATATTGTTTCTCTGGAAAATCTGCTCTATGTTCCAAATATGTGGCTTTGCATTGGACTTTTGTAACAAGAATTTGCTAATTGGAGATCACTATAATTAACTTCAGTGGAAATAGTCCCAGTGCTTATTTTAGTAAAATAGTCATTACGTCTTTATTCACCAACGTTATTTTTTTATCCTCCAATAAGCCTCCAAACTGACTGATTTTGAGTTTTATGCCCATTGTACTATTTCCTTTTTCTACCTATGTAAGTAGTCGGAAGCTAAGAAAAAGCAGGCAGTGAAGAAGAAACAATCAGGAAAAGATGTAAATTGGATAGATCATAAACCAATGGACAATGAAGTTAAATGTGATTTTTTTTTCAGTCAGAACAACTGTGTGTAATACTAAAGAATATTGAATAAACTTGTTCTGCTTGGCCTAAGAAGTTCAGACCAAGAACAATGGATGAAAATTACAAAAAAAAAAAGAAGTATATTTAAGCTTGATGTCAGGAAGAAAAATAAAACAACCCCTTAATCGTTACAGCTATCCAAACATGGAATGAATTTCTTGGACAGTTCTGGGATCACCAGTAATGGTTGTCTTAAAGCAATAGATGTATGCTATGAGTATTCCTGCTCAAGTATGGGTTGGCTTAGGTGGTTCTAAATACTCTTCCAACACAAAAATTTGGTGATTCTGTAAAATGGGGTAATACCTATCTGTACAAACTGTTTTGGCTGTCTTGACCTAGTTCTTTTGGTAAAAATGACATGTTTGTATCTGCATGTTATGACAATGAAATTGTACAAGTGCACAGATACAGCGTGAGAGCAGACTGTAGCCTAATGCAACTTCCCAACAATAACACCTTTTAATTTGAAAGCTTAACTAATTAATAGTGTGGCTCTGGAGACTGTCAAACATAGTATCTAATCCTTTCACCGTTGCCAAGTACTCTGGCACTTCCCCACAGAATACATTTGCTTTTCTGCTCCTGAGCTTTTAGCTACAACATGTATTCTGTGGCATACGTGTCGTGTTCACGACAATGGAAGTGAGGAGCTGAAGAAAGATCAGCAGAGACAGTATTGGGTTGGGAATGAGGGAGTTAGCATAAGGTTTATGGGGGGTGCTATTCTCCCTGGGGAAGAAAGAAACAACACCAGTGGTGATATTAGTAGGTATCCAATAATAGTTTTCTTTTCTCATCAAGAAATAATTTTTATGATTTCTTGTATTACCAGGCAACAAGTTAATCATAAAAGTAAACATAACCCAAACACATATGAGCATAGAAAAAAGTAGAATTTACCATGGCAACTGAGACCAAGGCATTTCTTGAAAGTTCGTGTTGAAAACAAAACACCTGCATTGCCAACCTAGAAATCTTGCTTTGCTTTATATACTATCTGAATCTTATTTCACAATTTAAGAAAAGGCTTTAGTGACTTCCTCTTTTATAAGTATATCCCTCCAATTTCTATACAGTATGTATGAATCTATAACAATATGATAATGTATTTATTTTAAAATTGTATTGTAGCAGTAGAGAAATCTTCGGATTATTTCTGTTTGATAGTATACATTGATATACTCTGATATTTCTTGATTTAGATACAAAGGCATACTTAGTTTAGTTAGATTGTAGGCCTCTTATGGGCAGGGATTGTCTTTTGAGTTAGATTGTAGGCACCTTATGGACAGGGATTGTCTTTTGCCTCGGTTTTTTTTTATCCCTAGTTTCAGTTCAGTGCCTGGCACATAGAAGAAGATAATAATATTTATTGGTTGATTGAATGATAGTTTACTCTGGTGGGTATCTAAGTATGGTAAATTAAAAAAGATAGTTATATCTTCATCTGCTTTTCTCCTGCCTATTTTGCATTCTAGTTGGGGGAATAAAAGGAATCTTTGCTGTGATATGTAGAAATTTTGGGTAACAGAGAATTCTTTGCAAATTCAACCAAATAATCACTCTTCCCCCAAGTCCTCCACCCTGCATCTCCAAGAACAGGTACTCTTTTCTCCCTGATATTGGGAGTATTGTGAATATGGCTTTATTCATAAGCATTCAATTATTCAATATTCTTAACTAAAATTGCCTGGATTTAAATTAAATTAAAAGCTTAGTACTGGCTGACTTCAGCATTCTCTTGTGTTTTAGCACAGTAATTACTTGCTTTCAATGTGTTGTTTCCAGCTACAAAATTCCTGGACGTCAAACTTGCCTAAATGAAAAGGAAATTGTGTTTCAAGGAGTGGTTATGTTAGTCTTTAAAGGAGAGCCATTATTCCAGACCTCTAGCTGTCTTGAAGGCTATTTTGCCCTCTGACATCTTTATTATCATTGTATGCTAAATACTCATGATTCTCAGCTTCAGCCATTATAGCACACATATATTTCCAGGTAAGAGATGTTTTCTAGTGTCAGAGAAAAAAAAAGGAAAAAAAAATTGGAGAGAAAAATGAGGATGCTTCTCATGCTGCAACCATCTATGGAAACAGGCTTATATATGTGCACAGTCTGTTTGTATATGCTTGAATGTGCATCTGTACTTGACTTCCTTCACTGAAACTCCCCAAAAAGCATATAACAGTACAGTTTTCTAACCTCCTTAGAGAGCTAGTATTTCCATGTACAGGTGATACTTTGCTTCTCTCTATCCATACTTGCCTTTGTCATGGGTTGAGACATCTGTGTATCAAAGGGTGGGATCTTCTGGTGGTCCCAGTGGCAATCATGTCTGGCAATCTTGCCATTTTCTGGGCATCAGTAGTAAAGGAGTTAATTAAAGCTACCTTGTCATGCTGATATACAGAGGTAGGAAGAGCTTTTAATGAAAAATAAAACAAAATCAAATTCCATTAAAGGGACAAGAGTGTCAGGGGCTTGAAGAAGTTTATGAAAAGTTGTTCTGAGATTTAGAAAAGGGAAGTGAGTAATAAGACAATCTGGGCTAAGCACCCACTTAGGAATATGGCAAGTGGCTTTTAGGAATTTTACAGAAAGAGATTTTTATTTCATTACTAAAAGTGACACAATGCATAAGTAGGTCAGAGATTTTTAGTACATTTTATAAGCATGGCTGAATTGTTTTACAAGAACAAAAAAAGAGGAAAGAATAATAGCAACAAGGAAAATCATGACTCCTAGTAGTACTCTTACTATCATTATTACCCCCGTAATCACAATGGCTGCTGCTGCTGTTGCTACCACCACCACCACCACCACCACCAGCACCAGCACCAGCACCAGCACCACCACCACCACTACCACTACCACCATCACCATCACCACTATCACTGCTGCAGTTGTGGCTGATCATGTGGCTACTACTACCAATTTCCAGCTTTAAAATAAAGTGTGTTTGATGACTTTCAAAGTGATTTTCCTACACTGTTTCATTTATTTCTCACAACTCTGTGAGTTAGATATTATTATGATATAGCATGCCTATATATTTATATAGTATACAAATGGCAAAAATCAATATCAGAGAAGCTACTTGGCCAAGGTCTCACAGTTAAGTATCTCAAGTTGGATTAAAACTTTTCTTCCTGACTCCAAATGCAATGCTCTGAAAATTCTGTCATTCTGCATTTATGCCTTATTTCCTTAGAATTTCATCTTCAGAATATACATGCAAAATCTTTTCTAAAACTTTAGGGATATGTGAAAGCCTATTGCAAAATATTCAAGGCCAAAACTTCTGTTTTTCCCAGGAGAAGGAGGTGAAGGCAAACAAATATATTTATTGTGGAAACTATTCCACACCCAAACTGACAGCAATCAGCTTCATACAATATGTGAAAAGGAAAGTCAGCACAAATCCCTGTTTAGCATGAACATGTCCTACTTTAACAATATGCATCTCTTCCTGAACACTAAAGGGAAGAAAGAACTGCAGTTATGGAGTATTCAATGAGTATTTCATTACCTCATGTAATGGCAATGTAAATTTTAAAGATCTTCCCTGCCACTAGGCTAAAGTGCACCTGGAGCCTGGGGTGGGAAGCCTGTTTTTCAGAAGACACTTTTTGATTGGCCAGTGGGTCAAGAAAGTTGTTACATTCTCTGAGCCAGGAGAAGGCTATATAAGCCCTGATTTGAGGCTTTGTTTTGGAGCTGACTTTGAGAAGTGTTCTGTGATTTGATCTGGATTCTGGGAAGCTGTTGTTGAGAGCCCCCCCTCTGCTTTAAAAACCCAGACGTTGAAACCCAGATGTTGATTGGGTATGGATGTAATGGTTGGACAGTTTGAAAACTGTCTACTTGATCTGTTTCTCCATCTTGATAATTCTGTTTGTATATTCTGAAGTTTGGGGTGCTGACCTTTTTCCCCGGAGCTAGGTAAACGATACATATTTGACTGATTAAAGTAAGCTTGTTAACCCATTTTGAGTTGCTTTCCTTTATCAAAGCATATCCAAGAACCCACTGTGGTAGCAGCAACCCTGGGGACGCTGGGGTGCTTGCTGCTACATATCTCATAGATTAGAAAGACAATTAGTAGGTGAGAATTAAAAGTTGTCAGGAAGTAGGAACTGCTACTACTTTTTCTATAGTTACCTGAACTTACTGTTAGAGGCAGGGGAGATCTCAGACACAGTTTAAAACATGACTCTCAACTGTGTATGGACACCACAACATTACTCTAATTCTTTAACATAGGAATACCAGGAGTGGTCCCCCCCTTTTCTCTCACATGGTCTTTACTTTCTTGGGAATAAAAAAAGATAAGACCTATTTTTTTTGGATTAATGCTAAGAAGGCTGGACTAGATTCTCTTTCTCTCTCTCTCTCTCTCTCTCTCTCTCTCTCTCTC
>NW_027186349.1:13311668-13318187 GCF_028583685.1 Petaurus breviceps papuanus
TCTCTCTCTCACTCTCTGTCTCTCTCTCTCTCTCTCTCTCTCTCTCTCTCTCTCTCTCCCTCTCTCCACCCCGTCTCTTTCTCTCCCTCTCAAACACACCCACAACCACACCCCTACCCCCCCCCCCCACCACACACATACATACACAGCTTTTAGAATACTATTAGTCTGGAGTACCTTGACACAAACTACTAGAAGTAATTTAACACTCAGGCCTATGTCAGTGACTGGAGAAAATTTGGCAGCCAATATTGCCATAGGCATTCTCCATTTTTAAGATACAATTATATTCTTAGTAAAACTCAAGGATATAATCTTGTTGGGGACAGTTGTTTTCATTTTTATTTTTCTTTCCCTTGTGCCTAGACTGCTGCCTGGTACATAGCACATTATTAATAAATGCTTGTTGAATGGAATATAATTGAGAAATATTTCATAATTGTTTTTTAAATGATGAAAACAACATTATTGCAAATAAGCTAACCTTGTACGCACAGGATAGTAATAGCAGGAGACATCCCTGTGTGGTTAATACCCATCATGTCTAAACTGGCAGGGAACAGAGCAAGAATGAGAGCAAGAGATGGTTATTTTTAGGTTGATTGATTTTTAAGTGGGCTATGTCTTGTCAGAAGACTTTCTAACCATGCTTCTACTCTCCTATAGGTGTTTTCAATCACATCTTTATTCAGTTTAGTTCCTTTCCCACCTTCTTGATAAGACTGTTTGTTGTGATGGTAACATCCCTCCTTTGCTGAGAGCCTTGAAAATCTTGCTTTTTTTTTTTAAATGCATCTCATTCTGTTTCTGAGCACACTTTTAGAAATTCTCTAAATCTCAAGCTATTGCAAAGGATGCCATAGTTGTTTGTTTCTTTTTTGTTTGTTTGTTTTTCTTTCCTGGTATGGGAAGGAAACTGTATTTTTCAAAAAGGAATAAAATGAGAGGAGGGTACTGAGGTAAGAAAATACAACATTTATTAGTGGTAGTTAATGACTAAGCCTAGAAAAGCTGAAATCAAAAGAAGTAATTATTCAAGTATGATTTCTTCGTTGTGGATTCTAAAAATAAGTTTCTTTTTTTTGGTTGTTTCTCTCCATACTGTAGTAAGCCAAAATATTTGATTCTTGGGGTCAGTTCCTATGTAGACGACCTTGATGATGTGGCTTTGGCTTCCAGTTTTGAAGTCTGCTCTTGAAAGCATCCTTTGTTATGTGAATATATAAGATAGGAGTTAACTGACCTTTCCTAAGACTTTTTGGGACATAGATAATAACATGGCCTTATTCAATTCTGAGGTACTTCCAAGATATGACAGATTAAGATAATGATAAGAATACTCTAGGATATAACAGACTAAGCTATTGATAAGAGTACTTGAATCTTTTTCTGCTTGATCTTTAAAAACCTTGTTCAAAGAATCATTAAATGGAGTTCGTGGTTCTTCCTTGAACTACCCACATGGTCTGGTCATTTCTTATTCATGTCTCTGACCATGCTTAGTGCTGGACACCGAGCAGCCCACAGCACCATACAAATTAGCTCTAAATTCTGAAGTAGTCAACAGATTTATAATTCACCTTTTAACCATTAACAAGTAATTATCATTTTATTAAGGTGCTTTTTCTCAGGGAAAATATATCCAACTCATTTAAAAGATCAAATTCTAGATACCAAAAGGAAGATCACAGCTCTGGGCTCAATCATTTCAGTTATTGGGAAATGAACCACTTTTATATTATGTTCAATTCAACAAGAATTTATTGAGAGCACAATGTGTGCTCAGCACACTTCAGGAGACAACAGGGGATACAAAGGATATTTTCTACATGGCCCTTGACCTAAAAGAACTTACAATTTAGCTAGGAAGACAGAGCATAATTCAAGAGACAGATAAATATCAATAAAAGATAGTATAGAATGACTGGAGAGTGTATTGGGGGCAAAGAGGTGAGTCTCCTTTTCCCCTTCCCTTCAATCTGTAGGACACTGGGTCAGTTCCAATGTGCTTTAGCTCAATGGTGAAAGGCCTGGTGCTTTGGGAGGTGGCAACAAAACCTGAGTGGGGTTACATGTAAAGCTTCATTAGAAGGAATTTAATCACTTAGGAAGAGCTACCCACTCAGTAGACTTTCAAAGGAGTGACCACATTCTAGCACTCTCTTTTTTGACTCTTTAGATCTGGGAATTCCCTGAGGTGTGGGCAGGAGTGTACTCCCTCAGCAGAAATAGCACTCACTAAAAAGTGATTGCATGAGTCTGTGTCATGTTCCTTTTGCTGAGCATGGAAATCTGAATGGCAAATCTGAGAGAGAGAATTTTTGGGGAATGGCTACGTTAGGAGTTTGAAATGTCCTGTGTTCTTCAGTTTGCTTCTCTACTATGTTTAGAGTTGTGTTGCACTATGCTATTTGATAGGGGTGGATTCATAGCTAAGATAAGACGATTTCTCTCTCTTCAGGACTTAGTCTAGTAGAATCATGGCACCAATAATGATAGTTAATCTATATACTGTTCCATGATAAATGCAATAGAGAAATTAAAAACAAACCAACCAACCAAATAAACAAACAAAAACAGTTTCTGCATGAGGTCCATGAGTAAGTTCTTACTGGCTAAGAAGATCAGAAAAGGCTTCTTAAAAAGTTAGCAATTGGTTTATGTTTAGAGGGAGGAGGGAGAGCCCATTTTAGGCACAAGGAAAATCTGTAAAATGAGCTGAAAAAGGAAATGTCAAAATACTCCAGTATCTTTGCCAAGAAAACCCCAAATGGGGTCACAAAGAATTGGACAAGATTGAAATGACTCAACAACAACACAGTGTGAGTAAAGGCAGGAGACCGAGAGAGCACAATGTGAATTCAGGGGTCAGAAACCATGTGGGCTACAGTGTAATTGAAATTCATGGAGGAGGATAAAATGAACGAAGGTTATAAAGGTGAAGTGGCATCATATTGTGAAGGGCCTTAGATACTAGAACAAGAGCTAATAACTTCACTCTGTAGGCAATGGGGCATGATGAGATTTTGAACACAGAAGTAACATAGCCAGCATTAAGTGTAAGAAATTTTACAATAATTTATTGCTATTAATTATCATTTGTATATAGAGATGGTAGAATTTGGTGCATTATTAACAAGTGAATATGGGAAATAACAGAGATGAGGAATGATGAGAATCTGGGATACAGACTTGTATGAGGCTCTATAAAGGGTGAATGCATACTTTTAGACCACTAAAGTACACTTTGATTTGTCGGAATAATGGTTTACAAGTCTTGGACCTGAGTTACTCGTCCCAAAAGAATTTCAGGTAGGTTCAGGGAATATTTTCTTCATCTGCTGTACTCTAGTAGTAAATCCTGAATAATCTATTATTTCCAAACCTTGAAAATAGCCAAATCTGAGATATTTTTTAAAAAAAATATGATGATATTCTTTAATAAAATATATTGAGTAATATTGAGTCATTTGGGTTTACCTATGAAAAAACCTTAGAATTGGCTAGAACAAAAAGAAATTTGGTTTAGTCCTTCTCTTCTGAAAAGAGGACCTGAAGAAACAAATTATAGCAGTATAACAGGGATATAATGCATTCCCAGTTGCCTTGGCTGGTTTGACCTTTATGTGTAAAACATTAGAGTATTCTCCAGAATGTTAGAGATCATGGTGGGATCAGGATGATGTAAAAAAAGAAAGCTTTGCGGAGTGTGTGGAGCATGAGTAGACATCCTGTAACTAGTTTTGACTGGGCTCTTTTTGAGTGGATGCATAGCTAAAAGTGTAGGCATCTTCACAAAGGTATGAACCACCTTAAGCTACTCTCTTCATCTCATCTGATGACACTTTCCTTCACTCATGACATCCTGTGACAGACTGTGCTATAAGGAGATAGACCTCAAGGCATTCTTTCTCTTTGAGAGCATGTTAGCCCTAAGAAATGGGCCTTAGTCTTTGGTCTTTTTTGTTTGTTCTTTTCCATTTTGAGTGAAGGAAGTGGAGTCTCACACTTAGTGAAGTTTAAAAGCTGTCTTTAGAACACTCCATTGTCCCAGAATTCCAGAACCTGGCTTCCTGGCTGAGTTTTGTAGTCAATTTTGCAGTAAGATCTGCTCTGAAGATCAGTTATCAGTCTTTGGGAATGAATTTCTGGATGCGTGTCAGTGAAAGGTAAAATGAGTACCCACATACCCATAATACTACCTTTGGATATGAACTTGGTAGAATTTCTGCTATGTAAATTCCAATTTAAAGTGTGGCTCTATTCCCTGCTTTCAGAGACCCAAGGAGATCAGGGAAGCAAGTATATTACTCTGAGATGAAGGTGAGGGTATTTGCAGTTTGTACTCACATCTTTGTAATATCTGTAAAAGCCAATTGATGTTAATTAAGAAGTTACATGAACCTGGGATGCTAGTCACAACCCCTCAGTAGTGAAGATGATATAGTTAGAGAGGACTTGATCTAATGGCAGCAGAAGAGATGCCCCACCCTTCAGGTATAAACCCTTTAAAATTTTATTTTTAGGGAAGGTGAAAACCAAGGTCAAGAAGGTCACTCTTTCTCAGGATAAAGTTGTTAGGAGGAAGGATCTTTGGTCTGGGCATAAGGGGAGATTGTGGGGCCTTTGCTGCTACCACTTAGACACTGTTAGCTTCTTGGGAGATTTATGAACTGGGTGTTGGTGGTGCCCTGGGCCCTGTCACACACACCCATACCCCATTCTTGGACCTCTCAAATTAACAGCCATTTCCAGGTTAGGGCAGGATCTTTGGGAGAGGGGAAAGCCCAAGATCCATAGTGTTTTTCCATAGATTATTCACAGCCAGTACAGGCTTTGACAGGGATGGGTGTGCAGCCAACCCTCAGTTCCCCCAAGAATGATTCCAGGCAGGTGGGTGGGGGTGGGGTATACAGGAAGGTAGGGGCTATAACAAATTGAAGCCTCTACTCCCAGAGGATCTCTGAGGGCTGCCCAGAGGGAGAGGGTCCTGGGGGAAGCCTCCAACCCTGAGGAGGTGGGGTGGATTAGTGTTTTGATTTGGAAGACCATAGAATTTGTGGTAGGCAGAGGAGCTGCAACGCATTCCCTTTTTACTCTTTGAGGAAGGAAGGATGCTGCAGTCTTGAGAGCACCTCATTTGGGGAGTAAGGGAGAAGATCCCAGAGATTTGAATATAGTCACAGCTTCAGTGGCATCTCCACAGGTACTGACTGCAACTGGGTCAAGACCTTGTCCTTGGGTTCCAATTAATCCTCCTTCTCACCCCCTGTGACCTCCAAAAGGAGGCCACCCCATCAGGCAGCCTCACGAGGGCATTGGGGGGCAGGTGTTCCTGGACCTTTCTCTATCTCAAAGAACCCCTTAGTTCCCAATCCCAACTCCAGGCCCTCAGGCCAAGAAGGGACAATGGAGATGGGGACACTGGTTAGGAGACCAGAGGAGTCAGGGAGAAGGCTCAGCCAACAGCCACAGGAGTCAGGGCACCTGGGGCTGGACCAAGAAGGGGGGAAGGGTTGAAACAGGGGCCACCACAGCCAGAACTTGTCCCTCAACCACAGGAACTGGGGCTTCCTGCTTGACGGGCAATGCTAGGCTGGCAGCATTGTGTGGCAGGGTCTGGGCGACCAGCATGCTGGTTGGGAAGGTGGAAGTCAGGATGTTCTTGCCCTGCTGAAGTGTCATACCCGTCACAACAGGGCTGCTAGAAACTGAGTTTGCCAAGAGGTGCAGTTGTAGGTAACAACAAATGTATGGCCCCCATCCCTGGATTGATAAGGTATACATTGGCCTGGCCCAGGGTGGTTCCTGCAGTTGCTGCTACCTTGCTGGGGCTGGCAGACCCAGCCAACAGCTGTAGGGACCACCACCCATGCTTTAGAGCAGGGTCACCACTTGGGATATGGGTACCATTTAGGGAAAGGAGAGCAAAGGTGAGGCCCCAGAGTAAACATGGCCTGATGGAGATAGTGGCACCACCTGGGGGGCTGGCATGGGAGCTATTGGACCTGGGGGTGACAGTACCACCTGGGATCCTGGCTCAGCAGGTGTAACCACCACAGGAGGAGGAAAGGGCTCTGCTGGCTGGGGGCCCAGGACCATCTGGGAGAGGGACAGTCCCTGCAGTGGCAGGGCCTCCTCTCCAGTAGCCTAGCTCCTTTTGGAGGCCTTGTCTTCAGGCTGGGCATCTTCAGGCTTCAGGTTCTAGGCTTGGGAACTTGGAGCAGGGAGGGGAGTGGAACCTGGGCCTGTGGGCTGGAGGGTGGTGGGCCACCTCCTCCAGCAGCCACAGTGAGCAGGAGTAGGACCAGGCCTGGGGTCTCCCCCCAGGGCCACTCCATTAAACATGACAGATCCTCCATTCATGTAATATATTGAGTGAGGGAGGGAGGAAGGCAGAGGGAGAGAGAGAGAGAAACAGGGACAGAGACAGAGACAGAGAGACAGAGAAGAGAGAGAGACAGAGAGATAGGAGAGAGAGAGAGAGAGAGAGAGAGAGAGAGAGAGAGAGAGAGAGAG
>NW_027186349.1:13318197-13355165 GCF_028583685.1 Petaurus breviceps papuanus
GAGAGAGAGAGAGAGAGAGAGAGAGAGAGAGAGAGAGAGAGAGAGAGAGAGAGAGAGAGAGAGAGAGAGAGAGAGAGAGAGAATGAGAATATCTGAACCTATACATGCTATACAGTAGGCTGTGAAGAATAGGAAGGAAGGTAAAATTAGAATTTTTGCAAACAGCATTTGACATTCTTGGTTGTGCACATGAACAAAAAAAAATCACCTGCCAAAGCTGTTAGTGGAAAATAAAGGGAAGACAGAAATCTGGAATAGAAAGTGGACCTGAGATGTAGTGCATTGACAATATTTTTAATTACCCACTACCTCATAGAGCCATCCAGAAGCTTATAGTGCCTTCAAGTTAAACAAACAGGCAAAGTCCATTGCATATGTCTGCTTAGGAAAACATGGTTCCCATGTCCATCCTTGCCTTCTTTTTCAGAAGAAATAGTAAAAAAAAAAAAAAACCCTTGGGGGGGGGGAGAGAGCAGTTGTGCTGCCTTGGTTCTTTTCCATATAGTCTCTGCCCACATCTGGGGCATATTTGAACCTGAAGCTTTGGAGCATCTGCAACTTGTTAGAAGGAAAAAAATAACTGCCTCTGGAGGACCTTGTCCTCAGATGTTATTGTGCTTTGAATGCTGCCTTGGATGCCCAATATATAAGTAACCATGGGCAAGTCACTCAAATATTCTGGGCCTCAGTTTCTTAATTTTTAAAATGGGGTGAGTATTATCCTATATATAAGGCATATGTCAATTTTTCAATCCAAAATTTTGTGATGGTGTCTTAGAAGGTGAGAATGCCCCCTCTACAAAATTCATATAGTGGCTTTATACAAGCCTTGGGAAGTAGGTGGCACTTGGCAGACCCACTGAATGGCAAAGGTTTTAATGAAGGTGGAAGGAGAGAAAATAAGCATTTATATATTATCTCCTGTGTGCCAAGAACTGTGATAAGTATTTTACAATAATCTCATTTGATCCTTACAACATCCCTGTGAGACAGATGTTATTATGTTGTTATTATCCTCATTTTACAGTTGAAGAAATTGGCACAGTGAGTTGCCAGCATCACAGGGCTAGTGTCTGAGATCAAATTTGAACTCAAGTTTTCCTGACTCCGGGCCCAGTACTCTATCCTCTGTATCACCTAGCTGCCTCACGCATAGGGAAAAGTCTGGAAAATTACCATTAAGAAAAAAATGTTTAGTCAAGGAAATAGGGCTACAGTTCTTAGCCATCCCCAACCTGGAGCTTTAGCAGGTACTGTTAAATTTTTGCCTGAGTCTGAATTCAGCAATTCCCCTGAGGTTTTAAAAAAATCTGTTACATTGTGCAAGTGCAATTCCAGACTATTTTTACAACAGGATATTATGTTCCCCATCCTTGCTAGAGTATGGTATCATATTGAGGCTAATGACGGTATTCATAGGAGGATCATAGGTACAGGTGTTTGAGGTGCCTGGCTTGTTAGTGAAGAAGACAGAGCAACATATGCTTCTTTAACTCTCTCTCCTAAAAGTTGCCCTGTAGCTAGAAAAAAAATCAGCCTATGTTGATCTTAGAGGTGTGTGCCCTTTATTCTCATTGGTAGAAGTGCTTCTGCTGCTTATAGGACCTTCAGTTAAATTTCAAGACATTAGTGGTAGAGAGAAAGGCAGAATAGTACATACCACCCAGATTGACAAACTTTATTTTGGAGAGGCAACTGCCAAGGGCCTGATGAGCCTGTTCTATGCTAGGGGAGGCCTCAAAGTTAGGTTTATCAGAGAGTAGTCTGTTGGAAAAGCTTACAAGCTTTTTGCTTTGTTCTTTCCTCTCTCTCTGAATAAACAGAAGATTTTAATCTCTTTTGCTGTCAATCCAGCTCCTTCAACAAGCTTCCCATATAAAAATTTAAGAGGAAACAGGGGGAAATGAAGTGGATAACAGCCAAAGCAAATATCAGGCAAAGTAAACTGAGTTGATATATTGCAATAAAGGGGATAGATTCTGGAAGAGGAAAAAATGGTTTCTGAAATTCTGAAATCTGAAGTTACAGGATGGCAGTGACCTGAAATGTCAAAAAGAAAGCAAAAAGAAAACACTGTGATCAACAGTATTCCCCTGAGATTTAGCCCTATTTCTTTAGATGCTTTAGTTTGGTTTAGGTAATCTTCAGTCTTCTGGTGCCAAAGTCTAACATTTTCCCTATTCTCTGAATGGTAGCCCCCTTTCTGAACACATCCCCAATAAAATGTGATGAGGCGTCTTAAAGTCCAGGACCAGAAAACAAATGGGTTGTTGAACATACAAAATGGTACTCCTGTGCACTTAATTTCATTATCACATAAGATAACTTGAACCCAAGATGTCATAGGTGGATTGCATTATGACATGTTCTACTGGGGTTGAAAGAGAAGTTCTTTCTCTCTTTTTGCTCTTAGATTTAGTTTGGTTTTATCTCTTACTCAACTCTTCCCTACTCCTTTGAAGATATCCTTAGCCAACAAAGCAACCTCCCACTGTTTACTGACTATAAGTTGAGGAGTTGATTAAACATTACATCTCAATAGGAATACAGAGCACTTTTCTCACCAGTGATCTTATCAGTACCCATGTGTAGCAGCAAGTACCCCAGTGTCCCCAGGGTGGCAGCCAACACGGGTTCTTAGATCTTCTTTTCTAAAGGAAAGCAACTCAAAATGGGTTAACAATCTTGTTTTAATCAATCAAACATCATTTACCTAGTTCAGGGGAGAAAAGTCAGCACCTGAAACTTCAGAGTATACAGACAGGTTACAAGCAGAAGTTACAAGAAGACAGATGAACAAACAGATCAAGCAGACAGGCCTCCAACTGTCCAACCATTACATCTATACCTAGTCAGAGTTACCAGAGAGGGAAGCATTAACATCTAGGTTTTCAAAGACAGGGGGTTCTCAACGGCTGCCCAGAGTCTCGTCTGGTCAAATCACACAACACTTCTCAAAGTGAGCCCCAAAACAAAGCCTCACATCAAGGATTATATAGCCTTCTCCTGGCTCAGAGAATGTCACAACCCTCTTCACCCACTGCCCAATCAAGAAGTATCTCCTGAAAAACAAGCCTCCCACCACAGGCTCCAGGTGCACTTAAGGCTATCAGAGGGCCTAGGGGAAGGGAAGATCTTAAAAATTTACATTCCTATAATACCATGTCAATACACAAATTCAGTCTATTTGTCCTATTGCCCCCACCCTTCTAATTCTGGAACCATAATGAAATCAACTTTGTCATTCCTCCTGAAAAGGGTGCCACTAAACATTCCTATAGCTTTTCAAAGGGAAATAACTGTCCATTGTCACCACTTACCTATATGTGCTGTCTCCCTCTATGTAAATATAGTTTTTTTCTTTTTTAGGCAGGGGCTATCTTGCCTTTTGTTTATACATCCTCAATGCTTAGCACAGTGAATAGTACATTGAATATTTAATGAATATTTGGGGTCAATCCATCCATCCATATATCCATCCATTTAATTGAAATATTGATTCATCATTTAGTCAACACCATCCAAATTGCCTTATATTTCAGGCTCAATCATTGACTTTCTGTAGTAGCACTGAACAAACTAATAGCTAAAAATAAAGAAAAGAAGAACTGACACATGTAGGACTTTACAATTTGCAAAGCATTTTACATGTTTACTGTAATTTGACCTCATTGACCACATCATATCAGGGAGATGATACTGTTTTTTGTCACCTCCTTTTGCAGATGAGGAAACTGTAGCCTGGGGAAACTAGACCAAAGATATAAAGTGGGTAAATGAAAGAAGAAACATGATTTGAAGCCAGACAATGGAATTTCACATCTAGAGTTCCTTGCTTATACTTTAGCAAAGTTACCATCATAAGTTGATCTCTAAGATCTCTTCTGATGATAATAATGGATGAGGTCATAATTCTATGCATTCTGGATATTTATTTCTCTAGTGAGGAAAAGGCACCTATTTTTCTAGTTTTATTTTCTTAATAACAATATTGGGGACTGGTGTAAGAGAGAATTGAATACATTCATGCTTAATAAATATTTCAAGTTCCCTGTGAAAATTAAGGGACTCTTCAGACTATTTTAGGTCAATCTGGATTTTTTAGCCTAAAGGTTATTTCTGAACTGAGACTGAACAGAGACAATTCTGGCTTTCTCTGAGACAAGGCTTCCTCTTCTTTGTTGTTGTTATTGCTGTTGTTTTTGTTGTTGCTGTTGTGGTTGTTCTTCTTTGGCTTCTGCTGCTTCTTCTGTTTTTGTTTTCTTCACCCAGACTCCTTTTTTTTTCCTTTCAAAGAGTTTCACATCATTAGGTTGAAGAAATTTACAACTGGAGGGACCAATGCTTCAAGGTTAATGCAGTCAGCCCTGACAGTCCTACTCTTGAAAAATTGTACATTACTCTACATGGAAACACTTGGGGTGCTGGGCAAACATCAAACATTGCAAATGTTCTCATTGCCATATAAACTGCTTATCTTTTTTTATTCATAACCTTTCCCCTCAACATGAGAATGAGCTTCTTTTTAGAGGCTGTTTTTCATGTTCAGAAAGTACAGTAATGAATATAAAAAATCTGAAACCACAACAAATTCCATTCCATCCCTTCTCCTTTCTCCTTCCCCCCACTCCCTCTTTACCTCTCCCCTCCAATCTCCCTCTCTCCCTACTTCCCTCCTTATAGAAAGACACAGACACACACATACCGCTTGTGTATAGCTGAACATATAAATGTGTAATTGCCCATTACCAGAAGAATACATTTCTCATCGGCATATCAAATTCGGAAAAATCAGAAAGCATTTCATTTCTCACAGTTGAACTGTATATATCCCAGGGCCTCACCCTATGTAGAAAGTATTCATTTTGTTCAAAATAGGATTATTGGCATCATGAACTTAAAACATCCCCTTAGCAATGTTTTGGCAAATTTTTAATTAATAATTTTAAGTTGCAAAGGTATTTTAAAAGTGGATTTATATTAAAACCACTGTATAGGAACATGAGGTTCTAGCTGTTTTGTAATTCATGAACTTATTAAAAGGACTTTGAAGGAAAAAAATCGTCACTTTTATTTCAAGGGAACAATCCTAAAACTGTAAAATACCTAGAATAGACTGTGTTTGGTGTTCCTATCTACTTTTTTTTTAGACCAATCATAAAGATTAAGAACAACAACAAAAATCAAGGAAATTCTTTGATGAACTCTTTCTTTTGATTGTATTTTTGAGAAGAAAGATGAATGGCTCAAATAAATTCATTTTCAGAACAATCTTAGGGTGTAATGAGAATGGAAAATGACCCAATTATCTGTTCTTGTATCAACTATTGTAAGCAGAGATTGGGAAGACATCAAATTAACTCCATTCTGTGGGGAATTTAAAACTAGTATTCTAACAATTACACTACCAAACTTTAGGTGAGAATGCCCATTTCCATTTCAAAAGCAGTGAATAGAAGTTTAGAGAGTCCTTGTAATAGATGATTGCAGATCTCTTGGCATGTGGATGCTTGGTGAAATAAAACTGCTTGCTATATAGTGCTTTTCATTTTTCTTAATATTAAAAAGAATTAATCATGTTCTTCCCAAAATAAAGCAACATGATACAGCAAACAGAATTTGCAGAAGATGTTAAAACCAAGTCAGTAAATGTATTGCTACTGGTTGTTACATATAGTGGTGACCCTGGTCTGTTCCCAGGGAAACAGAGTGATATTTCACACCTTCTGGATCTATCAGGTGGTGGAAATGAACCCGATCAGGTAAATTTCCTTAACTGTAATTGCCTAGGTAAGTCTGTGCCTCCCAAGGTTACTTACTCAGGAATGGACTGCATAGAAAGAACTAACCCAATTATTTTTCTCAAAAGCTATAACCAGAAATGCCAGAATATTTTTTCTTTGGGCTCTCTTTTGTAGTCTCTCTATCAGAGTTTTACGCTTCAGTAAGAAAGTGAAGTTATTGAATAAAAGTTATCTGGACTACCACATATTGCTTCTCACTGTTCTAGTGCCTTGAATTGAACCCAGACCCTCTGTGAGCTATGTTTGCACTGTTGTTTAAAAGTTGGAGGGAAACTGCAATTATACACACATACATACAAGTATATATGTATATGTATGTGTATATATGTATATATATATTTTTTTTTACATTGTTGGCTAACTTTCTACTGTAACTCACATTTCTAGCCTCAGCACATTCTAAGCTTTATCATTTCTGGTATTCCTGATCATAAAATGCTCCTTTAGTCATCTGTGTTAGCTGGTCTTTCATCTTCTTCACCATTCTTTTGTAAATCAAAATTTGTGGGCTCCCTATCCATCCATACTGGTCTCTTCAAACAATCCCATATCTCCTCCACATTGTAATTGTTACCATTTGTGTCAGAAGGACTTCATTCTTAAGCATGTCACTTTCTCCTGTGAGGACCTCTCTGGTAGCATTTTAGTCCAAGACAGTCTATCTCTTTTTCCTTTGATCTCTTTAAATGTCCTTTCCAAAACTTTAGGTTGTATGTCAGATTATGCATGAATTCTCTCCCTCCTATCACAAATTTTAAAGTGAGTGAACATTTCTCCCTCAGAATGTCCATCATTTCTACTTAAGCAAGCATTTCCTACCTGTTAATGAAAACCTGATGCAAAATAGAATTCCCCTTTGTTGCTTCCTCCATCTTTTGAAAGACTTTACAATGAAAAAACAGGAAAGGCATAGATAACCAGATCATTATGAGATAGGAAATGTTCTTATAGGTTCAAAGGAGAAGTCTCAGCAGAGGACAAGAAACATTTTTTTTGGGGGGGGCAGTGAGATAATTTTGTCTTGAGTTGAGAGATATCAGGGAATACTTTATGAATATGATATCTGGGTAGGACCTTAAAGAAAGAATTTCAGCAGATCGAGAAGGGAGTTGTAGCAACCTATTATAGAAATTAACATTGCATGAGAAAAATCATGGAGGTGGGTTGGGACAGGAGATGAGAATAAAGAAACATGACCAGTCTAGTTTATCTAGAAGATACAGTGTGTAAAGAAAAATAGAATAGGGCAAAATTGGAAAATAATTTGAGACTGATTGTAGAGAGCTTTGGTCACCAGTGTCAGTGGCTTATATTTTACTAATAACAAAGCTTCTAAAGATTTTAGAATTAAGATGTCTTATATCATCATAAAGTACAAGAAAGATAACCTGGACAGTCCTCTGAAAAACAGAATAGAAAATAGAAGCTGAAATGAATGAAAAAAAAAAAGAAAAGCATTTAGTCAACAGCCATTTGCCTAGTGATACAGGAAAGGCAAGTAGTAGCCCCACTCTGAAGGAACTCACAGTCAAATGCAGAGAGACAGCATGTAAACAGCTATGTACAAACAAGCTATATGGAGGACATAATGGCAGCCTTAGAGAAGTGAATTAAAAAAAAAATTAGAGAATTCCTACCCTCATTAAAGGAGGATATTAATCAAGGATAGAAAATGTATAAAGGAAAGTTAACCAGGCAAGAGAGATTTGGTCTGTGGAGTTGTACAGATAAGGAATAGAGTCCTAGGGTAATAGATCAGTCAGATCTTTTCTAGTAACAATAGGTGCAGTAATGAGATTGCTTTTTCCAGAGCACAAGCAAAAGGTGGAAAGGGGTTAGGGAGTGGGAGTGTGTACAGAATCAGGACAGAGAGCAAGATATCCAGCATCATGGACTGGGCCTGGATCAGTTTGGTCCCTTGGTAATTTAGGTCTGAAATTATAATGAACTAGATATTTGGAATCTAACAGGTAATTTTAAAAGAAAGTTTACTTAGCCATAGTAACTGCAGAGGAAAAGATTCCGAGCAGAAAATGGATATTCATCCCAGATAAAGCACAGACTAAATTGGGCACAAGTTCTCAGAATTATTTATGTTGATTATCTGTTTTTATAAATTGAAGGGAGGAGGGGAGCTTCAGCCCTCCTATCCTGGTCATTTTGTTCCTAGACCATCAGAAAATTAAGTTGATGATCTGAGCCAATTAGATTTCCAGGGTAATTTTATTTTATTTTATTTTATTTCTGTTACACAGGTTTTTTTTTTAATCTTTTCCAATGCTTTATTAACTTCTAGTTTACGTCATTCATGTCTGCAAGATTTTGAGTTACAAATTTTCTCCCCATTTTTCCCCCTACCCACCACCCCCAAATAGCGATCCCACTGATATCCCCTCCTCCAATCTGCTCTTTCCTATATCTTCTCCCATACCCCCTCTAACAGTCCAGTAGGGCACCGTGGACCTCTATGCTCCATTGCCTTTTTATATTATTTCCCAGTTACATGTAACATAATATTAATAATATATATATATATTTAATATTTGATTTTAAAGCTTGGATTCCAAATTCATTCCCTTCCTTCCTTGTCACCCACCCTTACTGGGAAGATAAGCAATTCAGTATAGGTTGTATGTGTGTAGCTATACGAAATGTTTCCATAGTGGGCATATTGAAAAAGACCAACTTTATTTCCCTCCCTCCTATCCCACCTCCCACTTGTTCTATTCTCTACTTTGATCCATCCCTTTTCAAAAGTGGGTGCTTCCAACTTCCCTGTCCCCTAGCCTGCCCTCCCTTCCATCATCTCCTCTCATCCCTTTGTCTCCTACTCTCCTGTAGGGTGAGATACTCTATTTACTGTGTATGTCATTCACTCCCTAAGTGAAATTCAATGAGAATAGGATTGACCCTTTCCTTTTGCTTTCCTGCTCTTCCCCTCCATTGTCACCATTTTCCCTTTCCTCTTCTATATGAGATAGTTTATCCTATTCTGTCTCTCCCCATCTCCTCTCATTATATTCGTCTCTCACCTCTTAATTTCACCTTTTAAGTATCATCCCTTTCTATTGAATTGGTCCTATGCCCTTTATCTATGTATACCTGTACACATATATACACACATTCACATATGCATTCATACGCCCATCTACCCTGCTATATAGACATATATATATATATACATACATATATGTGTGTGTATATACATACATTATATATATATATATATATATATATATATATATTCCCATCAAGTATTCTCATACTGAGAAAAGTTTCATAAGTTACAATTATGGTTTTTCTATGTAGGGATGTAAACGGTTCAACTTTGATAAGTTCCTTATGATTTCTTTTCCCTGTTTACCTTCTCAAGTTTCTATTGCTTCTTGTATCTGAATGTCAAAATTTTTATTCAACTCTAATTTTTTCATCAAGAATGCTTGAAAGTTGGGGCGGCCAGGTAGCACAGCGAGTAAGAGCACCGGCTCCAGTGTTGAGAACACCTGGAGATCGAATCCTGGGCTCAGACACTTAGCACCCACCCAGAAACACCTGGCCGTGTAACCTTGAGCAAGTTACTTAACCCCAATTGCTTAGGGGTGGCCAGGTGGCTCAGCGAGTAAGAGCACCGGCTCCAGTGTCGGGATGACCTGGATCAAATCCGGGCTCAGATACTCAGCACCACACCCAGAAATAATAACTGGCCGTGTAACCTTGAGCAAGTTACTTAACCCCAATTGCTTTAAAAAAAAAGAATGCTTGAAAGTTCTCAGTTCTACTGAATGACCATATTTTCCTCCTGAAACATGATACTCCATTTTGCTGGGGAGGTGATTCTTGGTTTTAATCCCAGCTCTGTTGACCTCTGGAATATCATATTCTAATCCCTGTGATACCTCAGTGTAGAAGCTGCCAGATCCTGTGTTATCCTGGCTGAATTTCCACAATATTCAAATTGTTTCTTCCTCACTCCTTATAATATTTTCTCCTCGATGCGGGAATTTCAGAACCTGGCTATAATATTCCTAAGAGTTATCTTTTTTGGGATCTTTTTCAGGAGGTGATCAGTGGAATCTTTCAATTTCTATTTTGCACTCTGGTTCTAAAATATTGGGGCAAGTTTCCTTTGGAATTTCTTGAAGGATGATTTCTAGGTTCTTTTTTTTTGATCATGGCTTTCAGGTAGTCCAATAATTTTAAAATTATCTCCCCTTGATCTATTTTCCATGTCAGTGGTTTTCCCAATGAGATATTTCACATTGCCTTCGATTTTTTCATTTGTTTGGATCTGTTTAATAGTATCTTTATTTCTCATAAAGTCACTAGTTTCCATTCACTCCAATCTAATTTTGAAACAATGATTCTCTTCAGTGAGCTTTTGAGATTCTTTTTCCATCTGGCAAATTCGGCTTTTTAAGGCATTGTCCTCATTGGCTATTTGAGCCTCTTTTGCCATTTGAGTTAGTATGCTTTTTAAGGTGTTATTTTCTTCAGTCAAGTTGTTGACTCTCATTTCATATTTTTCTTGCATCATTCTCATTTTTCTTCCCAGTTTTTCCCTCACTTCTCTTACTCAGTTTTCAAAATCCTTCTTAAGGTCCTCTGTGGCCTGTAGCCAACTCATCCTTCATTTTCAAAGAGGATTAACAACAACATGGGGTGATGTCTTGACTTGTGGATGAATTGGGCTTAAGTGAGACAGAGTTACACAAACTCCTCAGTTTCACTCTCTCTTCCAGAGTCATTGAAGTACAGGGGTTAGACAAACATCAAGATGTCTGGTGACAGCCTAGGATGCAGTGGCTGTCTTTGGCATTTTCAACATCTGACCAAACTTTAACATTCCATAGACTTTTATGCCTCTTGTAACAAATTGTTCTCACCCATTCATTGTGCTGAAGGAAGTCTTTACATACTTGGAGTAGACATCCCCCTGTAATAAGTAAGGGCATTTAAAGATTCCCTTGTATTGGCTTGGTTTTTGGTGTTAAAACCCAGAGCTTGTTAATCCCACCTGTGGGATGGACTTGTTGATGTGAAAAGAGAGTGCTGAACTGGGAGGAGCTGGTGACTTAGATTTGGAGAGACACAAGAGAGAGGCAGAAGAACTTTTTGGAAGCAGCACCTTTGGAGGCAGAGAGAGACTGAGAGGATTGCTGAGGGCCACTTTGAATTGCCCTGGACTTTTGAGACCTGCTCCCGGAGCTGCCAAGGACTGAGGAGACATGGCTGTTTTGCTGGTACTTTGTCTGTCTGTTTTGATGTTGTTTTGCCAGATTTGTCCACTGGTGAAAGACAGTCCTGTTGTTGCAGAAGGTCTGGACCTGGCTGTTGGTTAAGAGCTCCTGAGACTGTTCTGCAGACAGAGAGTGAATACTGTCCACTGGTGAAGGACAGTGCTGTTGTTGCAGGGGTCTGGGAACCTTTCCGTTGATTCAGAGCTACTGAGACTGTTCTGCAGACAGAGAGTAAATACTCTCTGCTATTGTTACGGAATTCTTGGAACCTTGCTGTTGGTTCCGAAGCTCTGAAGAAGGATTTTCTTGTTGTATGTTTACAGAAATCCTGGGAGAGGGTTTTGCTAATGTTTTCAGGGGTCCTAGGACTGTTCTGCAGACAGAGGATGAATTAATGAAGAGACTGGCAATGTATCTTGTGGCCTTGCTAAGCTTTGTCTCCCCAGGAACAAAGATTGCTGAGAACTTGCCTTGTGTCAAGATGAAGAAAAGACCTCCATTTAGGTATTAAGTGCTGTGCTTAAACTTGTTGTAACTCTGGGGTAGATTCAATTGTGATCCAGGGGTGGGGAACTTTTGATCTTTTTGTGTTCTATGATTGAACAAATGAATGTACTTTACTTATGATTAGAAACTAATCTCCATTTGAGAGGAGGGGCTTTGTGATGGGCTAAATGAAGGTACAGCCTAGGGGTGCAGTAGTATTTAGAACAGGGACTTTGTAATTGATTGAATGAATGTAAAGTCCTGGAGTGGGGTAGTAGTTGGAGATTATTTAATCACACTTAGTAAATGCTGTATTTTGAATAATGTCATATTTTGATCTTCTCTGTTCTTAATTTGTCACTGAATAAAATGGAGAGCACCTATGCTGGTATTTTGAACCTTGGGAAGTTGCCTTTGCTTGGCATTACATTACACCCCCTAATTCACCAAAGGGTGTGAGGCATTTCTGCTACCCCCAACCTGATTTATCCTATCAGCTGAGACAGTTTTTCCAGGGTGTGACTGCTGGGCATGTCTACAGGTGATAGGTGAGAGTGAAAACCAAAAGTGGATGAACATCCCTCAAAAGGGCTGGCAAATCTTCATACCAGAGGTGTTAGCCCTCCCTGAATACCCCATATACCCCATGTAAGAAAGCAGTGCAAGGAATATTGTTGACTTAAGAGGGAAATGTAAAAGATATTTGGAGTATATGTATATATCTTTATATATACATATACATGTATACATTCACATATGCACATGTACAGAAAATATATACATACACACATATATGAATATATGCATACACACATTATACACACACATACACACACAGTTATCTTTAACTTATATATTTATATACTTTAATCTTCTTCTATTCCTTAGCACTCATTCATCCCAAACCTCCCTTCTTTATAGTGACTCATCTGTGACTTAATGTGATTTAGCTTCTCAGTACAGAAAATAATTTTATATGTGTCTTTGGAAAAGTAACTGAAACCTAGCAAGCAGATGAAATCAAGCTGTTAGGAGATTAAGGCAAAGATGTTTGCTGAAGTTTTGGGGAAGAAATGGGAATTTAAAATACCAGAGATTTCTCAGAAATACTTGAAATTTTATTTCTCTGCTGAAACAAGCTGGAGCAGGTAAGAGAAGTCTTGGTCATACTGCAAAGTTCATCCTAGCTCACCTTTCTTGCAGACTCCTGGCCTTTGAAAGGACAATCATTCTGCAGTTTGACTTCAAGTCTGAGACACCCTGGAAGAAGGGAGGGAAAAACAACCCAAAGCTCTGCGGGAAGAGTAGGACTGATGAATTGCAGATTTGATTTCCCTAATGTGAAACTTGCTGCAAAGCCTTGGGGCAAGTCATTTAGCTGTTCTGAATCTTAGTTCCTCATCAATAAAATAGAGATAAAAAGTTGTCATTATCTTGGGAGGGTGGTTGTGGGGATTAGTAAGGTAAAGCTTGAAGATGAATAAGGGCTATATATTTTTACAACTATCAAAAGAAGTTGATAAAAGGGAAAGAGACATGTAAAAGAAAGGTAAATGTTAGTGTCCTGGTGAAGTTAAGAATGAAGTACTGACATTTTGCTGCTTTCTTCATATTATAAAAATGAAATTTTTAGTCTTAAATATGGAGTTTCTTGTTTAAAGGTTTACTTTTGTAATGAATAGTTGCTAGATTCTGAAACCTACAGATAGAGGTGCAGTATTCCATTTAAATCTGGCACAGTTTAAGTAAATGGCTCGTTGGTTGACACAGGACAGATGACTCATAAGATGTCAAATAGAATCGATAGTACCTCAAATGTAATGCCATGCACAAGCAGGTTTCCAGAAGAATGCTACTTTGAACAGCTTTTAAGGTTCTGATTACACAGTACAGTGATCACTCTATTCCATAACAAATCAAAGCAAAACTTTCACAGAAAATCAAGGTACAGCATTCACAATATTACCACTTATCACAGAAAATCACAATATAATATTCACAACATGGTCTCACAGTACAATAGTCAAAGTCTTCCATTAATGGGGCAACTAAGTTAACTCAGTCACTTAGTAACAAATCATGTCAAAGTACAATAGTCAACATCTTCCTCTCATGGGGCAACTAAGTTAACTCTCAGTTATAAGTGATTTAATATAAGTCACTTACATAATATATAATATAAGTGACCTAATCAGTCGCTTATCAGTAACAATCATCTCAAAATACAATAAAGTCTTCCACTCTTGGGGCAAAGTCTTGATTAACTCAGATCAGTCACTTGTTCATCAATCAACTATTAAGTATCACACACAAAACCCTCCACCACTTAGGTCACTAGTAAACAATAATTCCATAATTACTCAGTACCCAAGGAGAGGTCTTTTCATCTTGACTTGGGGCCTGTTCTCAGATTCCCTGGCTCTCCTTCCTTGGTCCCAGATTCTACCTGAATTCACCAGACTTTCACCTGGGTTCACTGGCAGACAGCTCCCAGTTCCTTGTCCAGCTCTCTGGGTAGGTCCTGCTCCACACTGAAGTTCACAGGGTGTGGTCATGTCAGATCCTTTACCATTTTGGCTCCAGAAATTCAAGGCTCAACCAAGACACAAACAAACAAAGTCTCAGCATCCCAGTCATGCTTCCTCAGTCACCTGGACTTCTGACTCCTGGCTCCTGGCTCTGGGGTCTGGGCTCCTGGGATCCTGTTCAGAAGAAGCTCCACCACCACAAGTTCTCAGGAAATTCTGGCTCAGTTCTCCATTCTCTCTTCTGTAGCTGCTCTGCCACCAGATCCTGGTTTCAATAAATTCTGACTGTGCCTCTCTGGGGCTTTTCCTTATATACATACAGCATTAGCTTCCTGTTTCAGCCAACCTCTTCCATTTCATACTGTGCTAGTGCTTCTCCTTGTCCTGGGACTGCAACCTAGGATTGTAGAAGTGTGACCTGGGTCTGAATATGGGCAAATCAACTGAGTCCTGCCTCAGTGCTAGCCAAGAGACCCCTGTAATCTCCTTCTGACCAGTTTTTTGAGCCCCCTATGGTCTGTGAGGTGAGAGATCCAGAAGCAGCCACTGCCACTGACATTTCAGTGCCTTCCAAGGCCTGGTCCTGGTTTGCTGGGGCCAGGTCTATGCTGGCCAGACTGTGAAGTACTCTGCTGCTCTCTCACCTTGGTGCAATAGACCTTTCCTGTCAACCTTCCAAGTTGTCTTGGGCTGGAAAATTGTTTCACTCTATCATTTCTTTCTTTTTTTGGTGGGGGGGGGGTAAAGCTCTGCTGCTCTAGAATTTGTTTAGAAACATTATTTAAAGATATTTGGAGAAGAGCTCAGGTGAAACCATCCCTTTACTCTGCATCTTGGTTCAGCTGGTTTGGAATTTCTAAGAAGAAAATATAGAAAGGAAAATCTGAAAATAGGAGTGATAGTGAGGCGGATACAGAAGGATCCAGATGAAGACTGGGAATCTCCAAAATTTCACCTATTTTAAAATTTTGCTCTTATGTGTGTATGGTACAAAGAGCTCCCTCCTGTATCAGCAATGCCATATTCACAATGCCTATAGAGATTACAAATATGCTGATATAATTATCCATCACAAAATACATCATGTTTGCCATATGGGGAAATAAACTAGAAAATTTATTAAGATACCAAAAGACTGAGTCCCAAAACCAGAAAGTGAAAGCCATCAGAGTAGTTATGATATTGGCACAGGTAGATAAAGTAGAAAGCACCCACATTCTCAAGCCTTTAAAACAGAACAGGCTACCTCAGGCAAAGGTCCTCCTCTCCCCACTCACAGCAACCACCCAGCGCCCTGGAAGCGGGCTCCCAGCAGCTCCGGCCCCTGGCAGTCCTCAGCAGGAGTCCTTAGCAGAAAGTCCTGCTCCCAGCAGCTCCGGCCTCTGGCAGTGCTCAGTAGGGGTCCTAACTCAAAAAAAAAAAAAGGCAACCGCAACTGCCGCCAACCGCCAACTGCAGGACCGTTAGCTCGGCTTTTCACTTTCTCTCGCTTTCCGCTTTCTCTTGCTCTGCTATGTCAGCACGTCCATGGGGCATGGGAGATCTTTAAATCCCATAACCCTTACACCTCCTGGAGCTGCCTTTCCATTGTCCTCCAGGAACAATCTCTTGACATCTATATGTGCATAGGGGTTTCCTTGCTCCTACCTGGTGACCTTCTATACCCCATCCCTTTCAGCTGAGAACTTTACCTCATTAGTCACTAAAACAATTGAGGTTATTTTCCAGGAGATCCTTCTTCACCTTTCCTTCTCATCTCATTTCTTAGATGACTTCTGATACAATTTCCTCCTTCATCTCTGTTTCACAAAGAAGTGGTCCACTTCTATTCTTGCCAAGGCAAACACTTGGCAAAATGTGGACAAGTGATTCCATCCCATCATCTATAGTAGATTATCTCTTCTATAATCTCCACTCTATCCCTGATCTTTAATATCTCTTTGTCTCTTGTTTCTTCCATACTATTTACATGTCTCCTTTACCCTCCAAAAAAATCACTTCATCCCTTTCTGCATCATTCATTTCCACTAATTATCACACTAATCATCCCATGTCACTTTTCCATGTCATATAGGTAGACTCCATTAGAAGGCTGTCTATATAACTGTGAATGCACTTCTGTTCCTCTCACTCTATTCTTAACTCTCTGCATACTGACACATTAACTCCCCATTCAAATGAAATTGTTGTCCAAAGTTAGCAATATTATTTTATATATATTATTTTAATTGCCAAATCCAATGACCTCTTTTCCATTATCTCTCTTTCTTTTGACAAAAACTGTTCTTTGAAGCTTTTGACACTGCCAATAACCCTCTTCTTGATATTCTCATTCTCTAGTTCTTTTTTTGTTTTTTAGTGAAGCTATCATCCTACTTGTCAGGTCACTGCATTTCAGTTCCTTTTCTGTATCTCTATCCAGTTCATGACCACTAAATATAGGTGTCCACCAGTACTCTTTCATGTTTTTTTTCTCTCCCTCTATGCTACTTCACTTGGTGAACTGATCTACTCCCATGAATTTAATTATCTCTATATAGATGATTTCCAGATCCATTTTTTGATCCATAACCTCTCTTCTGAACATCATTCTCATATCACCATCTTTTAAAAAAAATTATATACAGTGCATATATGTACAATTATATTTTATTTTTCTCCATGTTAAAAATAATTTTGAAACTATTTTGTTTAAAGTTTTAAGTTTCAATTTTTTCCCTCTCTCCTTCCCTTCCCTCTCTCTGAGACAGTAAGAAATCCCACATAGGTGATACATTTATAACTATGGTCATACTAGTCATTTTGTACAAGATTTGAAAAAGAAAAGAAGGGAGGAAGAAGGAAAGAAAGAGAAAGAAAAAAAAGAAAGGAGAATGAGAAAGAAAGAGTATGCTTCAGTTTGTACTCAAACAATATCAGTTCTTTCTCTGGAGGTAAATAGTGTGCTTCATCACTAGTCCTTTGAGATTATCTTGGATCATTTTATTGTTGAGAATAGTGAAGTTATGCACAGTTCTTCATTGTGCAACATTGCTGTTGCTGTGTATCATGTTCTACCGCTGTGTTCAACTCATTTTTCATTAGATTATGTAAGAGTTTCTAGGTTTTTCTGAAATAACCCTACTTGTCATTTTTGATAGCACAATAATATTAAATTAGAATAATATACTACAGTTTGGTTAGCCATTCCCCAATTGATGGGTATCCCTTTGATTTCCAATTCTTGGCCACAACAAAAAGAGCTGCTATAAATATTTTTGTACAAATAGTTCCTTTTTCCATTTCTTTGGATCATTTTGGGATACAGACTTAACAGTGGTATTGCTGGATCAAAGGTATGCATAGTTTTATAACCCTTTGGGCAAAGTTCCAAATTGCTCTCCACAATGCTTAGATCTTTTCACAATTCTACAGAGCATTAGTTTCCAGTTTTCCCACATCCTCTCCAACAATTATCGTTTTCCTTTTTTTGTTATATTAGGCAATCTGATAAATATGATGTGCTACCTCAGTTTTATTTTGCATTTCTCCAATCAATAGTCACATCACCACCTTTTGAATATATCAAACTGAATAGATATCTTAAACTCAAGATATCCAAAATGGAAATAATTATCTTTTTCAAAAACCTTATCCATTTTCTAATATTTATATTAAAGCCAAGGGTACAACTATCCTTCTAGTCATCTAGGCTCACAAGCTAGGTGTCTTCCTATATTCCTCACTCTTTCTTTCTTCAAATATCAATTTTTTTTGCCAAATCTTATTTTACTACCTTCATAATATGTTTCACATATTTCCCTTCTCTTCGCTGCCTTGGTGCAAACTCTCATCACCCCAGACCTAGCCTAATTCAATAGCTTTCTTTTTTGGTTTCTGCCTCAAATCTTTTTCTACCCCAGGCCTGTCATCTAGTCATTTGTCAAATTGATCTTCCTTAAGTACATTTCTTTTTTTTTTTTTTGGAGGGGGGAAGGTAGGGCAATTAGGGTTAAGTGACTCAGCCAAGATCACACTGCTAGTTTTGTGTTAAGTGTTTGAGGCTGAATTTGAACTTAGGTCCTCCTGACTCCAGGGATGGTGCTCTATTCACTGCGCCACCTAGCTACCTCCTTAAGTAAATTTCTTACTGTCACTGTCCTCCATTCAGTAAATTCTGGTGCTTCCTTATCATCTCCAAGATCCATATAAAACAGTTTGGCTTTTTTATTCTATCATAACATAGTTCCTTCCAAATTTGTCAGTCTTCTTATGCCTTATTCTCCTCCACATACTCTGAAGTTTAGTGACATTGGGCTTCTTGACATTCTTTGCTCCTGGTGCTCTGTCTCCTGAATGAACAGTTTCATTGGTTGTCCCTCATGCCTGATGTCTGTCCCTCCTATCTTAGGTTCCTGAGTGCTCTGACTCCCTTTCGGTCTCATATAAAATCTCGCCTTCTGCATGATGCCTTCTCTGATCTTCTTTAACCATAATGCTATGCCCCCACCCCAGCCAGGTTACCCCCAATTTATGCTGAATATATCTCATTTTATACAGTTGTTTGTAGCCTCTTCCATTAGACTGTGAGCTCCTTTAGAGAAAGGACTGTGATTTTTTTTTTGCTTTTCTTTGTGTCTCCACTGATTAAACAACTGTTGCCTAACTATGGTGAAAAGTTATTTCTTTAAATCCTTTTTTAGTTCTCATACTTGCATGATGCAGTGATTTCAAGGATAGAGTTTGTTAATAGTATTTTACAGTAATAAAAGAAAAATTCTAGGAAGACTTGCTCATCCCTTGTCTATTAACTGATAAATAACATGATGCCTTTGCTACTGACAATGATGGGAACCTGTTAAACCTTGAGAAAAAATTGTCAGTGTAATTCTACTTTCAAATGCTTTAAGTGTGCAATTGAAAAAAAAAACAGCTGTAATTCTGGAACTTAAGCAGATCTTTGTGCTTGAACTATCTACTTTCATGACAATAGAAAATAATAGTAATTTCAACATTAATCATTCCACTTTCTGGTGTACTTATACTCAATGATTTTGTTTCTATCTTGCAATTAACCAAATACATGTCTGACTAGAAAGATGCTATGTTCTAGACAATGGTTGGGGCTTTTATATATGTCATAATAATATCTCTCACTGACTGTACTTGACCTATGACTTAGACATTTGGTGTTCTTGTGAGGTTCCTAAAAGTTAATTTCCTACTAGAACTAGCAGCTTTTCAGATATTAAAATTCTTCTCCTAAAATCATCAGCCTGGTGAAGACATTGCTACTTACATTTCTGAGTTATTTCCTACCTCAAAACTGAAACGCTAATGAATTGTTTTTTTTTCTTTTTTGCTTTTTTTTGGAGGGCAATTGGAGTTAAGTGACTTGCCCAAAGTCACATGGCTAGTAAGTGTGTAAAGTGTCTGAGGCCAGGTTTGAACTCAGGTCCTCCTGACTCCAGGGCTTGTGCTCTATTCACTGTGCCACCTAGCCACTCTCTATAAAGAATTCTTAAAAGATTTTCCATGGTAGAAGGAATATATCTAGTTCTGGATAAAAATTTGTAGCTTAAGCAAAAGGAAAAAAATGAAATATTTAAGGTAAATTAACAGTTGTAATGAGGACTATGTCCCAAATATAGCATGAGAGTGCCATTTTGTGGCTTGAAGAGAAGCAGAATAGACAACTCTACCCTAACTATTCTCCAACAGGGACTTTAATTCTTGCTAATTTTGGGGTGGGTGGTCCAGGAAGCTTGGGTCAGATGGGTTGATTGCCCTACTCTTCTCTGAGAGAGGGTACCAGGCTAGAATTACATCTGTCTGTTCCCTTAAGTATTGTTATTCTAGAGAATGTGATTCTTCAAGTTCAACCTAACTTCTTGTTTGTTTTTGTGAAGCAATCAGGGTTAAGTGACTTGCCCAGGGCCCCACAGCTAGTATGTGCCAGGTGTCTGAGGTTGGATTTGAACTCAGGTCCTCCTGACTCCAGGTCTAGAGCTCTATCTACTGTCTTACCTAGCTGCCCCATAACTTAACTTCTAATTACTATTTATTATTGAGGAAAATCAGGACCTCAAACTCTGACTGTATTCAAGGCTTGATCATTTTCCCACCAAATATTAATTTTAGAATGAATGTAAATGCCACTTAATTAAGAAACCCATTTGTCCAAATCATAGAAAAGTATAAATTAGAAAAAAGAATATGTAGGGGAATTTATCCAAACAAGAGTAAAAGAGTTCTTTTGGGAATGGCGTAACTTAGTTCAACCAAGAGATCATTCTAGATTTCATCCAAGGCAAAGTTCCCCAAAGTCTTTAGTGTTATTGCAAACTGGAGGCAAGGACATGATGGAGGCTGCCAGCTCTTCTTATATGGACTTCTTTCCAGAGTCTTTTCCTAAGTATTTTGAAGGAGAGTTGGCATCTTCATGTTCTGTCTTGAACCTGGAAGCTAGAAGTAACCCTCAAAGTTTGAAAAGACTCAACAACTCAAAAAGTCTGAAGAAAACTCAAGAACTCTCCTCTCTCCTACTCTTGCCAATTCTTTCCTGCCCCTCACATATAGTGGGGCATTCATCTCCACTAATAAGGAGAGAGTGCCATACCAATAGGCTTTGCTACTGCATTGCACATTATGATTAGTATATAAAGTTAATCAGCCCAACTTTTATGAGGTTATTTTGCAATGTTTGGGAGAGTTTGGAATTAAATATTCTGAGAAACTGGGAACAATTCCAGAGAATGATGATGAGTAGGAAGATGACGATGATGATGATTGTTGCTACTGTTATACAGGCTTATAGATGAACAGTACTGTCATGTCCATTATCACCTTTAATTTTTACAACAGTTAGTAATGAGTAAGTAGATAATATAATTTTTCCTGCTTTGCAATTATGAAATCATGGACCAATGTGATTCTAGTTTTCCTAAGCTGCTAACATTTATTTTACTAAATAGCATTGTAGGACTGTACATCCTTGCCCTCTGATTCCAAATTTGTGTTCTTTTCACTACAGTATGTTGTTATACTGCTCCTAATACAGTGTCACTTTTGAAAGGCATGAACAATGTGTTCTGAGTAGGAAATCAGAGAAATATTACTTCAAGCTAGGGATTTTAAGTGAGGCTTACTATTCTCTAATTCACAGCTAAATAAAACACCCTTCCTTAATAAGGAGTTTGTCTTATTATATTTTCAATCTTGTCATAACTAATATTTCAAACAGCATCTCTGAGTCATTCTTAAACACCTGAAAGTGGTGTTTCTCCCTAATGATGATAAGTTGTTCTCTTTGTCATAACCGAAGACTTTGTATGTTACCTTGTTCCAAGGCTTCTTACCTTCACAAAATGGGATGTAATCAAATAGCATGAAAAGGGTAAATCTTTCCATCTTATACTTTTAATGGGACACAAAGTAGCCAAGAACACCTAGGAGTGTTTCCAGCTTGATCTATAATCAGGGAGATGAGGCAGCATGAATCCTGCCAAAAGTTCTATTCATCACTTTCTCAGCAGGGCACAAGAGGCATACCTTCCTTCTCAGCTAAAATAACAGCAATGAGATCTGCAGGTGTGGGCTTCAATGTGTCTCAACCATGGATTTTCCCCTGCTATTAACCTTTTCAAAATGTAAGTGTTGGAATTGAATGTTATGCTACATGATTTCACAAGATAGCTGTACAATCTTTGACCTATTTGTACTAAGCATGGTCCATCTTTTGCCCAAAGCTTCCTGACTGCTGTCTCTCCTGACCTCCATGTGGACAAATTTTGGCAAAGATTTTGCAGAAAGAAGAGGTGCTGCTAAAATAAAAGAAAAGCTTATTCTTTCTGAGACAGAGATCTTTTGGTATTCACAGATCATAATCTTTCTTAATAATTATCTATAGAGGGGCCTGTCACTTAAGTGACTCTGGTAGGAACATTCCTTCTAAAGCTATTAAGCAGTAGGCCACTATATAAAAGTGTGTGATAATCTACCTTTTGAAAACACACACACACACACACACACACATATATATGGCTGTGTGTTTATGTACAAACATATGTCATATTTGTATACACACATTTGTATACACACATGTATATATGCGTTGTTCTATTTATTATATTTAACCAACAAGAAAGAGCCTCGATACTGAAAAGTCATTTATCACCTACACTAAAGTGAATGTGATGTACTAAGAAGGAAATGTCTCAGTGAAAAAATGACAGATAAAATCCACTGATTGATACGATTTAGTCCTTTTATTTCTTAGCCTCCATCACAACTAATTTTGAACAAGGTATTGATATTTTAATACTTTAAGCATGGAAATACAGAACTGAGTCTAAATAATGGCTTCTAATTTCCAGACAAGATCAAAATCATTTTTTTGCTTTTATTATTTTATTTTTTAAAATTAATTTGTTTGTTTACTTTTAGTTTACAGAATTCAATTTCACAAAATTCCTTGAGTTTCACATTTTGTCCCACTCCCAACCCTCTCCCCCATGGAGGCATATAGTCAAGTATAGGATCTGTAAATACTTTCACATTATACATTAGTCAGGCTATAAAGATGGGTTGTATCAGATGGAATGAAAAATGGTAAAGAGGACATAAAACCAAACAATAAAAGGAAAAAGATCAGGTATTTTGCTTCCATCTGGATATAAGCTCAGTTCTTTCTCTGGATGCACATATTTCTCACCTTCATGAGTCTTTTGGGATTGACTTATATCATTGCATTGCTGAGAAGAGTCCAGTCTATCAAAATTGTTCATCACACATACATTGTGTCTGTAATTGTGTACAATTTTCTCCTGGTTCTACTCTTCTCACTGGGCATCAGTTTGTATAAGTCTCTCCAGGTAAATACGAAGTCCATCTGCTCCTCATTTCTTATACCACAACAGTATTCTATAACATGCATATACCACAACTTGTTCAGCTATTCCTCAATTGATGGGAACCCCTTGATTTCCAATTCTTTGCCACCACAAAAAGAGCTGATATAAACATTTTTGTACATATGGGTTTTCCTCCCACTTCTATGATCTCTTGGGGTTTAACCCTGGGAGTGGTATTGCTGGATCAATATGAAATTATTTATAACCCTTTGGGCATAATTCTAGATTGCTCTCCAGAAAGCTGGATCAGTTCACAACTCCACCAGCAATGCATTAGTGTTCCAATTTGCCCACATCCTCTCCAGCATTTGTCATTTTCCTGTTTTGTCATCTTAGTCAACCTGACTGGTGAGATGTGGCACCCCAGAGTTGTTTTGATTTGCATTTCTCTAATCAATAGTGATTTAGAGCATTTCTTCATGTGCTTATAGATCTCTTTAATTTCTTTCTCTGAAAATTGCCTGTTCATATGCTTTGACCCTTTATCCATTGGGGAATGACTTGTATTCTTACAAATTTGACACAATTCTTTGTATATTTTAGAACTGAGTCCTTTGTCAGAGACATAAGTTGTAAAGATTCTTTCCCAATTTCCCACCACTCTCTTAATCTTGGTTACATTGGCTTTGTTTGTACAGAAGCTTTTCAATTTCATGTATCAAAATTATCCATTTTACATTTTATAATGTTCTCTAATTCTTGTTTAGTCATAAAGTCTTTCCATCTCCACAAATCTGACAGGTAAATTATTCCTTGTTTTCCGAGACTGCTTACAGTATCAACCTTTATACCTAGATAATGCAGCCATTTAGACTTGATTTTGGTATATGGTGTTAGATAATGGTCTATGCCCAGTTTCTGCCATATTATATTCCAGTTTCCCCAGCAGTTTTTGTCAAATAGTGAGTTCTCATCCCAAAAACTAGGGTCTTGGGGTTTATCAAACAATAGATTACCATAGTCTTTGACTTCTTAATCTCATGTGCATAATCTATTCCATTGATCCACTCCTCTATTCCTCAGCTAGTACTAAGTAATTTTGATGACTGCTGCTTTATAATACACATTGAAATCTGCTATAGCTAGTCCACCTTCCCTAGTATTTCTTTTCATTAATTCCCTTGATATTCTGGACCATTTATTCTTCCAAATGAATTTTGTTACTATTTTTCCTAGCTCTATAAAGTAGTTTTTTGGTAAATTAATTGGTATGGCACTAAATATATAATTTAATTTAGGTAAAATTGTCATTTTTATATTAGCTCCACCCAGCCACAATCAACTGATATTTTTCCAATTAGTTAGATCTGACTTTATTTGTGTGAAAAGTGTTTTGTAGTTGTGGTCATATAGGTCC
The DNA here is from genome assembly GCF_028583685.1 of Petaurus breviceps papuanus. Taxonomy (NCBI): domain Eukaryota; kingdom Metazoa; phylum Chordata; class Mammalia; order Diprotodontia; family Petauridae; genus Petaurus; species Petaurus breviceps. Next base: position 13,342,501 of record NW_027186349.1, read on the forward strand.
TGGGTTTGTTTTGGCAGGTAGATTACCAAATATTTTATAACGTCTACAGTAACTTTAAATGGGATTTCTCTTTCTATCTCTTGCTGTTGAATTTCATTGGAAACATATAAGAATGCCAAGGATTTAAGTGAGTTTATTTTATATCCTGCAGCTTTGCCAAATTTGTTTATTGTCTCGAGTAGTTTTTTACTTGATTCTCTAGGATTCTCTAAGTATATCATCATATCATCTGCAAAGAGTGATAGTTTGGTCTCTTCTTTGCCTAATTTGATTCCTTTGATTTCTTTTTCTTCTCTAATTGCTACTGCTAACATTTCTAGTACCAGATTGAATAAGAGGGGTGATAGTGGACACCCTTGTTTCACTCCTAATCTTATGGGAAATGCTTCTAGCTTCTCTCCATTACATGTAATACTTGCTGATGGCTTTAAATAGATGCTACCTATTATTTTAAGGAAGGCTCTATTTATTCCTACACTTTCTAATGTTTTTAATAGGAATGGATATTGTATTTTGTCAAAAGCCTTTATGTCTTATTTCCCAGTTGCATGTAAAAAACAATTTTTTGAACATTTGTTTTTAAAACCTTGATTCCCAGATTATTTCCCTTCTTCCCTCATCACCCACCTCCACTGGGAATACAAGCAATGCAATATAGGTTGTACATGTGTAGTTATACCAAAGATTTTAGTTATATTGTGAAAGACTAACTATATTTCTTTCCATCCTATCCTGCCTCTTTCACTTATTCTATTTTTTCCTTTCATCCTGTCCCTTTTCAAAAGAGTTTTTGCTTCTAACTACCCTCTCCCCAAATTGGCCCTCCCTTGTATCATCCCCACTCTTATACCCTGCCCCCCTACTTTTCTGTAAGGTAAGATACCCAATTGAGTGTGAATGTTAATCCTTCCTTAAGTCAAATTCAATAAGAGTAAGGTTGACCCATTCTCTTTCACCTTCCTGCTCTTCCCCTCTGTTGTAACAGTTTTCTTTTGTCTCTTTTATAAGAGACAATTTACCTTATTCCATCTCTCCCTTTCTTATTTTTCCATTATATTGTTTCTCACCCCACAATTTTATTTTTAGATATCATCCCTTCATATTCAACTGATATTGTGCCCTCTGTCTATATATACATGTACACACATATACACACACTCACATATGTATTTATACAAATACACACCTTCCTATACATACATATATAGATATATGTATGTATGCATATATACATATATTTTCCCTTCAACTCTCCTCATACTGAGAAAAGTCTCATGAGTTACAATTATCATTTTTCTATTCAGGAATGTAAATAATCAACTTTAATAAGTTCCTTATGCATTCTTTTCCCTTTTTGCCTTCTAATACTTCTCTTGCTTCTTGTATTTGAAAGTCAAATTTTCTGTTCAGCTCTGGTTTTTTCATCAAGAATATTTACATGTCGAGGCGGAGCCAAGATGGCTCCCCTCTCTGGGGGCAGAGTCCTACTGTGGCAAAAAGCCCAGGGGTCAAGTGACTGAGGGGCTACATGACCAAAAACAAACAAAGCAGACAGAAGATTCCAACATTAGACTCCTATTTTGGGGACAAAAAGAAGCAAAGCATGGAACAGGAGGAAAACAGTGAAGTCAGAACTCCTGCACCAAAAACTTCAAAGTAAAATACAAGCTGGTTACAGGCCATAGAGGACCTTAAGAAGCAGATAAGAGAAGTGGAGGAAAAATTGGGAAGAGAAATGAGAACAATGCAAGAAAATTATGAAATGAGAGTCAACAGCCTGACTGAGGAAAATACCACCTTAAAAAATAGACTAAATCAAATGGCAAAAGAGGCTCAAAAAGGCAATGAGGAGAAGAATGAGTTAAAAAGCCAAATTTGCCAGATGGAAAAAAGAATCTCAAATCTCAATGAGGAGAATCATTGCTTCAGAATTAGATTAAATGGAAGCTAATGACTTTATGGGAAATCAAATGCTATTAAATAGATCCAAACAAATGAAAGAAGGCAAAGTGAAATATCTCATGGGAAAACCACTGGAGAGATAATTTAAGAATCATTGGACTACCTGAAAGCCATAATCAAAGAAAGAACCTAGAAATCATACTCCAGAATTTCTCAAAAAACTGCCCTGATGTTTTAGAACCAGAGGTCAAATTAGAGGTTGAAATAATCCACCAATCACCTCCTGAAAAAGGTCCCAAAAAAGAAAACTCCTAGGAATCTTATTTCCAGCTTCCAGAATTCCCAGATTAAGGAGAGAATATTACAAGCAGCCAGGAAGAAACAATTTGAATACTGTGGTAACAGAATCAGGATAACCCAGGATCTGGCAGCTTCTACCCTGAGGGATTGAAGGGCTTGGAATATGATATTCTGATGGTCAAAGGAGCTGAGATTAAAACCAAGAGTCACCTATGCAGCAAAACTGAGTATCATGTTTCAGGGGAAAAAATGGTCATTCAGTGGAATAGAGGACTTTCAAGCATTCTTGCTGAAAATACCAGAGTTGAATAGAAAATTTGGCATTCAGATACAAGAAGCAAGAGAAGCATGAGAAGGTAAACAGGGAAAAGAAATCATAAGGAACTTATCAAAGTTGAACTATTAATATTCCTATATGGAAAACCAATAATTGTAACTTATGAAACTTTTCTCAGTAGTTGAAGGGAATAGAAATAGAAATACACACACACATATGAGGGAATATGTGCATATGAACACATATGTGAATGTGTGTATATATATGTTTACAGGTATACATAGATAGAGGACACAGGACCAATTTAACAGAAAGGGATGATACTTAAAAGGTGACATAAAGAGATGAGAGAGGAATATAATGAGAGGAGATGGGGAGAGAGAGAATGGGGTAATCTATCTCATATAGAAGGGGCAAGGGAAAATGGTTACAATGGAGGCGAAGAATAGGAAGGCAAAAGGGAATGGGTCAACCTTATTCTCACTGAATTTGGCTCGGGAAGGGAATGAAATACACACTAAATAGGGTATCTCACCCTCCAGGAGAGTAGGGAGGGGAAGGGGATGAAAGGGGGGATGCTGGAAGGGGGGGCAGGCTGGGGCGGGGAGGGAAGTTGGGAGCACCCACTTTTGAAAAGGGACAGGATCAAAGTAGAGAATAGAAAAAGCAGGAGGTGGGATAGGAGGGAGGGAAATATAGTCGGTCTTTTACAATATATCTGCTATGTTATTGTTTTGTATTAGCTACACATGTCCAACCTATACTGAACTGCATATCTTCCCTGTAAGGGTGGGTGAGAAGGGAGGAAGGGAACGAATCTGGAATTCAAAGTTTAAAATCAAATACATATATATATATGTGTGTGTGTGTGTGTGTGTGTGTGCACTATTGTTTATACTATTTTACATTTAATTGGGAAATAAGATATACAGGCACTGGGGCATAGAGTTCCATTAGAAAAGTTGAAAGGGGTATGGGAGAAAATATGGGAGAGAGCAGATTGGAGGAGGGGATATCCTGTGGGACTGCTATTTTTGGGGTGGTTGGTAGGGGAAAAACGAGGAGAAAATTTTTAAATCAAATCTGGTGGAAATGAGTGTTGTAAGTCAGAAGGTAATAAAGCATTTGAAAAAAATAAGAGAAATGGAGGAAAAATTGGAAAAGAAATGAGAATGATGCAAGAAAATGATGAAAATAGAGTCAACCATCTGACTGAAGAAAATAACACCTTAAAAATAGACTAACTCAAATGGCTATAGAGATTCAAAAAACCAATGAGAAGAAGAATGCCTTAAAGAGTCAAATTTGCCAGATGGAAAAAGAATCTTTAAAGCTCACTGAAGGGAATCATTCCTTCAGAATTAGATTGGAGTAAATGGAAGCTAGTGACTTTATGAGAAATCAAGATACTATTAAACATATCCAAACAAATGAAAAAATAGAAGGCAATGTAAAAATCCCTCACTGAAAAAACAACTGATCTGGAAAATAGATCCAGGAGAGATAATTTAAAAATTATTGGACTACCTGGAAGCCATGATCAAAAAAACAAACTAGAAATCATCCTTCAAGAAATTCTCAAAGAAAATTACCCTGATGTTTTAGAATCAGAGGGCAAAATAGAGGATGAAAGAATCTACCAATCACCTCCTGAAAGAGATCCTAAAAAGAACACTCCTAGGAATATTATAGCCAGTTTCCAGAGTTCCCAGATCAAGGAGAGAATACTACAAGCAGCCAGGAAGAAACAATTTGAATATTGTGGAAACACAATGAGGATTACACAGGATTTGGCAGCTTCTACACTAAGGGATTGAAATATGGTATTCCAGATGTCAAAAAAATGGTATAAAAACTAAGAATTACCTACTGAGAAAAACTGAGTATCATGTTTCAGGGAAAAATATGGTCATTCCATGGAATAGAGGACTTTCAAGCCTTCATTATGAAAAAAATGAGAGTTGAATAGAAAATTTGACATTCAGATACAAGAAGCAAGAGAAGCATGAGAAGATAAACAGGGAAAAGAAATCATAAGGGACTTATCAAAGTTGAACTATTTACATTCCTACATGGACAACTTATGAAACTTTTCTCAGCATGAAAATGGTTGAAGCGAATATAAATGTGTATATGTATGTATATATACATATATATATATATAATATATGTATATATGCATATAGATCTATATCAGAGGATATACGGGCATAGGAATACATATGTGAATGTGTGTATATATGTTTACAGGTATAAATAGAGAAAGGGCACAGGACCAATTGAATAGGAAGGGATGATACTTTAAAGTTAAACTGAGAGGTGAGAGAAGACTATAATGAGAGGAAATGGGTTGAGACAGAATGGTGTTAATTTTCTCATATTGAAGAGGCAATGGAAAACTGTTACAATGGAAGGGAACAACAGGGAAGTAAAAGGGAATGAGTCAACCTTACTCTCAGTGAATTTGGCTTAGGAAGGGAATGACATACACACTAAATAGGGTATTCACCCTATAGGGAAGTTGGGGGGAAGGGAATGAGAGGGGGGATGATGGAGGGTAGGGAATTTTGGTAGAGATGGGAGTTGGAAGCACACACTTTTGAAAAGGGACAGGGAGAAAGTAGATAATAGAACAAGTCAGGGGGTGGGATAGGATGGAGGGAAATATAGTCATTCTTTCTCAATATAACCACTATGGAAATGTTTTGCATAGCTACACATGTATAACCTATATTGAATTGCTTATCTTCCCAGTAAGAATGGGTTATGAGTGAGGAAGGGAAAGAATCTGGATGTAAAAGTTTTAAAATCAAATATATATATATATGTATACATATATATGTATATATATTTACATGCAACTGTGAAATAAGATATACAGGCACTGGGGCATAGAGATCCATCTTGCCCTACTGGAAAATCAGAGAGGGGATGGGGGAGGATATAGGAGAGAGCAGACTGGGGGAGGGGGTATTCTGTGAGATCACTGTTTTGGGGGTGGTGGGTAGGGGAAAGATTGGGAGAAAATTTGTAACTCAAAGTCTTGTGTAAATGAATGATGAAAACTAAAAATAAGCATAAAATTTAATAATAAATAAATAAATTAAAAAATGAATATCTGAATGTCCTCTGTTTCATTGAATGGCTATCTTTTCCCCTGAAGCATTATACTCACTTTAGCTGGGTAGGTGATTCTTGGTTTTAATCCTAGTTCCTTTGACCTTAGTAATACCATATTCCAAGCCCTTTGATTTAATGTAGAAGCTGCTAGTTCTTGTGTTATCCTGTTTGTGTTTCCACAATACTCAAATTGTTTCTTCCTGACAGCTTTTAATATTTTCTTCTTGACCTGGGAACTCTGAAATTTGGCTATGATATTCCTAGGAGTTTTGTTTTTGGGATCTTTTTCTAGAGGTGATCAGTGAATTCTTTCAGTTTCTATTTTTTCCTTTGGTTCTAGAATATCAGGGTAATTTTTCTTGAGAATTTATTGAATGATGAATTCAAGTTTTTTTTTTTTTTTCATCATGGCTGTCAGGTGGTCAAATAATATTTAAATTATCTCTGCTGGAACTATTTTCCAGGTCAGTGGTTTTTCCAATGAGATAATTCACATTGCCTTTCATTTTTTCATTTGTTTGAATCTGTTTTATAGTATCTTGGCTTCTCATAAAGTCATTAACTTCCATTTGCTCCAATCTAAATTTGAAGGAATTATTTTCTTCAGTGAGTTTTGAAATTTCTTTTCTATCTGGCCAATGCAGCTTTTTAAGGTAGTCTTCTCATTGGCTTTTTGGGCTTCTTTTGCCATGTGAATTAATCTATTTTAAGGTGTTATTTCCTTCAGTATTTTGGGGGTCTCCTTTAGAAAGCTGTTGACTCATTTTTCATGATTTTCTTGTATTATTCTTATTTCTCTTCCCAATTTTTCTCCCCCCTTCTTGAGCTCCTCCATGGCCTGTAAGCAGTTCATATTTTTTCTTGGAAGCTTTTGATGCTGGAGTTTTTACCTTGTTGTCTTCTTCTGGTTAAGTGTTTTAATCCTTTTGTATACAAAAAATGATTCTATCGTCTGATTGTTCTTCCTGTGCTTGCTCATCTTGCCAGTCAATTACTTGTGTTTTGAGCTCTTTGCCATGGTATGACTCTGCTTCCAGAGTGGAGAGCTTTGTCTCAAATTGCTGGGGCTTTTGCAAATGTTGTCAGATGTCTGAGGAGGGTGCCTTCACTACAGCCACCAGAAGTTCTGTTACACTTGGTGATTCTCATCCCTAGGACCACTGCCCAAGACAGCAACCCAGATCCAAGCAGGTCAAAGCAAGAGCAATTACCCTCTGAATGGTCTCTTGGTCCCCCTATGATCTGTAGTTCAGGAGCTCTGGAGGCAGCCATATGGCAGCAGCTGCAGCTGCCATGCCTCTGCCAGCTTTCATCCCTGGTGGCAGGGTTTGGACCCGGCTCTTCTCTCACCCTGGATCAACCACGTTCTCCAATGACCTTTTACTTTCTCTTTGGTGTTTATGAGTTGAGAAGTCTGGAAAATGCCACAGCTGGCAGTGATTCATTCTCCTGAAGTCTGCTCCGGCCAGTCCGTGGTGTGGGTTGTGGCAACCCCAGGTCTCGGTCCATATGGCTCATGTGGCACTGTGCTTGGCTCCCAGCCTGTGAAATAGACCCTTCCTATAGGCTGCAGGCTGTCTTCAGGGCAAGATTTGTTTCTCTCTGTCACATTGTGGGTTCTGTAGCTCTAAAATTTGTTTAGAGTCATGTTTTACCAGTATTGGAGGTGGTTGGTGCAGGAGCTTAAGCATACGCCTGCTTTTACTCTTCCATCTTGGCTCTGTCTCCTAAAATGAATTTATTTTTGCCTTTTGGAGGGAAATTGGGATTAAGTAGCTTGCCCAAGGTTACATGGCTAATTTTTCTTTTGTGTGGGTGTTAAGTGTTTGAGGCCGGAACTGAACTCAGGTCCTCCCAACTCTGGGGCCGGTGCTTTACTCACTGCGCCACCTAGCTGCCCCTAAAATAAATTTTTAAATAGAAAAATTCTGGTGGTCTTAAGTATGGCTTAGCATCTAATCTAGCTTCAGAATGAAGGAGAAATAGAACAGTTCTATACTTCTATAGTAAAACAGCAAATTTAGGTCAATTTAGTGATTAGGAAATGGCTTTATCCACTAAGTTTCTCAATTTCTCCACATAGCAAATGTTTTAGAGACTTCTTAAGGTATTCCCTGTTGTTCAGCATTATTTATACAGGATTACCTCTAAAGATGACAGGCTCCTACGATATGTGCAAATTAATTGCTCTTTGTGAGTAATGAGTCATAAGGGGTAACACAGATACTTAGCTAACTCTTCAAAGAGGACACTGTATTGATAGCCAGTGTTGACTGTTGCCTCTGACTTTGGTAATATGTGATGGCTAAGTGCTGAAAGGTGTTGTTCTCTAGTAAACAGGAAGAGAATCATCTTCACCATCATACCTAGAAGTCTCCATAGGTAATTTGGCAATTTTGAATTGTATTGTTATTTGGACAGAAAATTATTTAGTAAATGTTTTGGATGTGTGCTCAATGTGAACATTTTCATGCTGAAATGATTAGTACAAATAGCCTCCACAATTCAACCAAGTTCAATGTTTGATAGAGCTAATTAGGCAGTATGTTACCTGCTATTAAACTCAAAGTAAATGGTTTTTGTCTTTCATCTTATAATGCATCAATCAAGTATCACAGCTTAGTGCCTGTAATACCATTATGCTTTATTTCAATTAGCATATTCAGTTGTTACTTATTCAGGTACACAGGATAATTTTTAACACCATTAACATTTGCAGTTGATATTTCAAATTTAACATCTTCTAGACCTGGAAGATAATTTTGCATCCAAAATATTGAGAGTTGTTTCAATTTGTTGGATCTGAAGAGAAAGAAATGACAGTTTCTCTCAAAAACTGTAGAAAATCAGTTGAGGAACTATACAGTATGTGCCACAAGTCAGTTTAGAAACGCAGTAGTACTTTTCTGTTGAATTGCTGGCACCTTGGTCAGGTCTATGCCTAACCCTATCAGAGGCAGCCCATCCTCATTCATGGCCCTAGCAAGTGGATTCCATGCCCCCTGCTTTCCCAACCCAGACCATGGGAGTACCTCCTGACTGGCCTCCTCAGTCTGAGGTCCCATGGCCCTTTCCTCAACTTGCTTTCAGACAAAGTCCAAGGGTATTTGAAATAATTTCTGCTTTAAAAATGTTTTTGAAAAGTCTGTTTTAGATAGCTTATGAAAATTGTCTAGTATAAAAATATGCACATAGTAGAGGCTTATAAAGCTGTTGATGCCCGATAATTATTTGTTAATTGATTTCTGAGCCATTGAAAAAATAGTTCTATGTACCTGAATCCTTTCAGATTCCAGTCTGTGTTTTGAACCTAGAATGTTAAAACAGAGTTGCTATTTTTAGACTGAAAAGGACATTCTAGAGCAATATTTCTAGCCTATTTTGTTTCATAGAACCCTTTAGGAGTCTATTGAAGCCTACAAACCCCTCCTGCGAATAACATTTAAAATAATTTTAGAAAATGTTAAATATCAATAAGAGGTTAGCGAAAATAGATTTTTTTTCCATCAAAGTTCCCTGAAACCCTAGAAATATGTTTTTGGACCATAGGTAAGAAGTTCTTTTTTAGAAAATTTTCAATTGAATCTAGGTAGTTGGTTGTTTTCACCAAATTATTCCATACAGTATTAATTCTCTATTCTTAGCTCATAGTAAACTCAGAATCTACTGTTATTTGGAATGAAAAAAATGTATGTTCAAGGGGCTATATAAGGGTTTTTCACCTTTTCTATTATTTTCTTAGTGTATTTGAAGCAAGAGCAGGGCTTGAATGAATAGGTGAAATTTAGATTGACCATGACTTTCATTTGGAAGTATACCAGAGAATCATAACTGTATGGGATCAGAGGTGGAATTTCCACTTGGTGATGCCCTGTGGGTGTGATTTAAGCCTGATGACTCCCGATGATGTTACATCCAAGTGTTTAATGAATCATTCTGTCCTAAGCACACCCAATTACCTTAGATAGTCATGGTAACTTTTTCAAGGATGACAGGTAAGAAAAAACAAGATTAGCAAGATTAGATCATTGTTCTTTTCTCTACCTTTCCAGAATCACAGTTTTAACACTTTTGTTTTTATATTTGAAAAATGTGTGTTGTAAGGCTTTCCTGCCAATTTAAGTGATAGGATTGAAAAATAATCATATCCAGATTTTCATTTCAAGAACTGTGATATCAGCAGAGGTAGAAATCTTGCCTGTTTTCCATGGGATGGATTGCTTTTATTTCTGTTGATGGTGGTATTTCTTTTTTATTTTTTTGAAAGCTCACAGAGAATTAATTAATGAGATATTTCATATTCACAAATACCACATAGCACTGGCTTTGTTAGGGCTGTAATGATTATTATGCATTTTCTCTCCCATAGATTGTGTTATTTTACAATCATTTCAGGCATTGTTTATGAAAGTTATTCACATCCAGATTTAAGTAAATTCATGTTATTCACCTTGAGTTTGTGGTATGGAGGATATATATTATATTAAAGCATTAAAGTTTACCTCTGAGCTGTTAAAAGGATATGGAAAATACTTCATATTCTATTTTGAGCATCAACAGCTAAGACATCTTCAGCATAATAAGGTAATCTCATGTGCTAATGATATAATTGTTAAAATAATAACATCTAGTGGGTGAGAATTATTTATTATGGGAGTGGGAGAAATTAGCTGAGACAATAGGTTTAAACAGATAAAAAGACCTTTATCTTGAATAATAGGAAATACAATAATTTTTGATAGAAATTTGACTGAAAACAAATGTCATTAAGAACTGATGTAAATCAATTTTTAATCTGCATCAAGTACTCGCTAAGGGCAAAACTGAATGTTCTTGGGCAATTTGCTTAACCTCGCTGGGCCTTCATGACTTCATTTCTTTAAATAAAATTTTGCACTAAATCATCTCTAAGGTCTTTTCCAATTTTACAATTCAATGACAAAGAGAAGTTTAGAGGAGAAAATAAATAAAACTTAGAATAGGCAAACAAAGATTTCATGAAAACTATCACTTTGTGCTTGGCATGTGAGGCCTTTGTGGCCTAATGCTGACAAGTAATTTGGAATTTAGGGTATAATCTGATATGAGTAATAGCATTACCTCAGTTATCCTAAAGACAGAATTCTAGTACCTTCACACGATCAGAAAGTAGTTTAAAACATTTCAGAAATACATTTTTTAAGTGTTTTTGAAAAGTTAATTGAATACACAGACAATTTCCAATATAGAAAAGATGTGTTTGTCACCCTTAGTACCACGTTCAGTATTTTTGTGTAAAATTAAGTTCTCTATGAGGAACCATTGAAGGCACATTGTCAGCTGCAAGAAGTGAGGAAAAAGACAAAACTAAGACCTGGTGTCAGGAAGACCTAAGATTTAAATGTAGCCTGAAACCTTTACTAAGATGCAACCCTGGACAGCTCACTTCTGTTTATTTCAGTTTTCTCCCCTGTAAAATGGGTGGGTGGTGGTGGTGGTGGGGGGGAGTAAAGGTACCCATCTCCTAGCATTGTTATGGGGATAAAGTGAGATAAGAATTATAAAGAACTTAACACCATGCCTGGCACCTATTAAGACAAAAGCTTTAAGCAAAAAAGAACTTCATCTTGAATAATAGAAAATAAATTAGTTGATAGCAATTTGGTTAAAAATAGATTTCCTTAGGATTTGGTGGAAAGAAAATTTCAACACCATATAAATGTTATATACTACTACTAGTAGTAAAACCAAATACTCACTCAAAATTCACATTTCATTAGACTCCTCAGTTCCCCTCTCCCCCTCTGTTTGGAGGGCTGGAGGATGGAACAGAAAACTCCTCCATAAGTGTCCTTTTAAATAGGGCCCATATGCTCAGCCAACTCTTCATCTTCTACAAGCTTCATGGTTTGGTTTAGACTTCACTAATATCGTACCCCTTATAGCAAGTATCCTCTGTCCAATCCCCCTCAACTTCCTTTTGTTTGTTATCTTCCCTCATTAGTTTATAAACTGCTCAAAGGCAAAGGGCTGTCTTTCTTATCCCCACTGCTTAACAAACTACCTGGTGTATATTAGGCACTTAATAATTGTTTATTATATCATATTCTTGAAGGCATCATATTGTTATAGCTAATACATAGAAAAATGGAGTCTGAACTGAAAAGGAGCTTAATGGATCATTCAGGCCCCATTATCTTATGAAATAAGGTTCCTTGCTAAGTTCTTAACCAGTCTTTACTTGAATATTTTTAGTTACAGAGGACTCAGTACCTTGCCTTCTAATTCTCCAGACAATGATAACTATAAGTGTAGCCCATATATACATCTAGTATTCCAACTCCTACACTTAAAAATGATTCTATGGGCCTAGAACACCTAGGGAGATAGTGATGCGTTTTTAATGCCAAGTCGCTAGTTAAGAATTAATTTAGTCTCTCAGATTTAATTCTCTTTCAGAAATGGGAATTCATCTTGATGTGGTAAAAGTGTTTTTTAAAAACAACAAACAAAAAATCCCCCAATGGGGACAATGAGATCACACTTAGAAATCTAGGATAGGCAGCAAAGAACTAAGAACTAACTCCAAGTTGCTGGAAGTATCTTTAAATATATCTCATTCATGAAGTTTTCAATTCAGAATGATAAAATTTGCTTGCTGGGCTTCTTGTAAAGTTGTGAACCTATATCCAGTTCCTCCACAAGTCTAAATATGTGCCCTGTCATCATTAGATCCATGCGTGATACTTAGGACACCAATGGCATAGGCAGTCTAAGGGCATCCTGTCTACTACAGTTCCTGCTAAACTTTTTTTTTGAGAGTTTTAAATTAATTAACTTTTAGTTTACAACATTCATTTCCATGAATTTTGAGTTGCAAATTTTCTCCCCTTTCTTCTCCTTTGCTCTCCTGCCATTGCTATGGCAGCATGCAATCCAATATAGGCTCTACAAATACCTTCACATTAAACATTAGTAAGGTTGCAAATAATTATAACCAATGGAATGAACAATGAGAAAGAAGGAAAAAAACAAAATGAGAGAGAGGGAGAGAGACAGAGAGAGAGAGAGACAGAGAGAGAGAGAG